>NC_142165.1:5988470-6328470 GCF_029865625.1 Vigna umbellata | reverse complement strand
TTTTAAATTAGGATACACGGAAACCTTAAACTTTATAAATCTTAATAGTAGCACCCGCGCGAGCGCCTTCTTCCTCCATTCATACTCCTAGCATGTTTGAGCACCTTCTCACTCCATTCACACTCCCTACACATGAATCTACACATGCATACCTTTGAGCATCGTTGTCGTTGCAATGGCTGCAACCACGACCGTTAACAAGCCTATAACCATGGATCTGCACTATCGACGAACATTTTCCTCTTGCGGGAGGCTTGTCCATTCTCATTCTCTGATTCGTGATTCAGCTTCTCCGACATTTAATCTTCCTCTCTGACGAGCCATAATCAAAATGTAGTTCTCCACAATGTCGTTCGCATTACACGTCAACGGAGGCTAGAGGCGCAATATTCTCTGAACTCTCTTATCTCTTAAAAATCACCTCCATCGGTGATTCCACTCCAAAACATTTTGGAAGTCGCTTGTACAACACTTGTTGCGTTTTCAACACTAATTAGCATTGTTACCCAAGGTTGCTACTCCCTCTACCACTGTTGCATCGAGTGAAATTTGAAGAGATTTTTTATACTAGTTGTACCTTTAATTAGTATAAAAAGTGACACTTTTATACCGGTTATATCGGTTGTGAAACCAGTATAAAATATCAATATTTTTTATACCTCATACTTTTATCTCGGTTCTTGAACCGGTATAAAAATACTTTTCTATATTAATATATGCTTAAATATCATAGGTTAATATATTTTTGTTTTAAAAATTAAAAAACTAATCTAAAAATACTATTATTGTCCAAATTTTTGAATAATCATTTTTGTTATGAGAAAAGTGTCACAAATTTTATCTTACTAAATTTTTTACAGTTGAAAGGATGAATTTCAACTTTTGATCATATATTTCTCAAATACATATTTATTATAAATAAAAAAATTCGTATATATATTGTATTTTAAAATTTTTATTCTTATTTCTACACTTTTAATTTTGATTCATCATAAGTTCGAATAATTTTATGTTCAATTAATTGTTGTAAGAATTTAAACAGAAACTATACATTTTCACTTATTCAATATGTAGTCATGAAAAACAAATATAATATTTACAAAGAAGGAAGTAATTTTCATGAACCAACCAATTAAACTCAAACATGTATAATCTATACACATGTTCGGATACATTATTAAAACAAATAATTTTAACAAGTAGATGTTAAATATAATTCAATTCTACAAAAACTATAAATTCTACAATCCTTAAGCCTAGTTTAATTCTACATAAATTGGTATAGTAAAATAATGTTCATACCCACTTATATATTATATTTCAAAAGTAATATTGGATATTTAGAAACAATATGATAACAACATTTAACATGATAAATTTACTCGAACTTTGTTAAGATAGATTTTAAATGATTGTGATACTATCTTAAAAAGTAGATATGAAGATAAACTCATTGTCATATAAAATTGGTTATATAAAATAAGATATACATCTACTTTTATATATATATACTATAAATTGATCTTATTTATAATTAATGAGTTATCAAATAAATACAAACAAAAATATTATATTATAATATATATATATATATATATATATATATATATATATATATATATAATATTTATTGCTCCGTTGTTCAAAATAAGAAAGTCTAAACATGATTATAAACTTAATATCTCAGTTGAACTGAAACCTGAAAGTTTATCATTTATTTATTATTATATAAAAATTTATTAAATAAAAAAATATACAAAGTCTAAAATAACCACACCAAACCTATATAATATGTAAAATAAATTATAGTTTTAATTAAAGATGTAATATCATGACAAAATATGATACTGTGTGATAAGTCATCCAAATAAGTCAAATTGAGCTTTGAATTTGTTATATGGAAGGAAATGTCATAAACTTCCTCTTTTCATGAAAAAACCCTCCCTCATTGCTCTAACATTGACAAAGAGAAGATCATGCTCAAATTTCAAACTAATTATCTGAGCATATGTTTACTTTCATATTCTGGAGGAAAAATTCAAAAGCTCAATCAATAAAAAGCAATGCCTTACCATATATCTCAGGTGACATTAATAATCAATAATGTATTTTGAAGTTTTCCATATATATGAATATATATATATATATATATATATATATATATATATATAATACTTTGAATGATAAAGATAAGATTAAAAAATTAGTTTGCATAATTATCATAGTGAATAGATAAATTTGAAAATAAAAAGGAAGAGGTCATTGTAAGGATTTTCTTAGTTTTGTTGAGAAAGGGTAGAATACACAAATACATTCAATATATATTTTACACAAAATTAAAACAACATACTTATTTATTTTAGATTTACAATTACATTTTACTTTTTCAAAAATTAACCTCAGGCACAAATCCTTATTTTTAATTTTAACTCTTAACTACCAGAAACAATCATTCAGTCATAATTTTACAAAGCTTAAAAAAATAAGTTTAATAAATTATATATTTACCTTTAATTATAGACATGAATAACCAGTACAATTTTTTTAACATTTAAAATTTTTCAAATTTAATAAACAATGAATAAAAAAACAATTATAATTTTATTTTGTGTATTAACAAAAATTAACACATTAACCATTGATTATACCAATTAGTATACTTGTATTAATTTGATTCGTTGTTAGGGCGAGCTAAAGTTGTTAAAGAAATTAGAGAATCTAATCATAATGAAATTTTCAATAAATAATCACTTTAATACAATACAATAAATATTAACATATTTTATTTTTAATATTAAATTATAATTTTAGCAATCAGACATGGTTTTAATCTTTAATAATTGTCACGCGTGTTTACTAAAAAAAATTACTAACAACTACTAAAGATTTTAATTTTATAAAGAAATATATAATAATTATTAAATATCAAACATGTACTTACTTATATTAATTACTAATACAATTTAAGCAAAAACTAACAAAAATAAACTTGTTGTATTAAAATTATATTTCTTTTACTATATTAAAATTAAAATATATCAATATTGAATTATTCGGAACTATTATTTACCTTAAAGTAACGAAAACTATAAATTTAAAATCATTCAAAAATGATACACCAAAGGGGACTCTATTATTTTTGTTATAATTTAATAGAAGTAAAATCAATTTATTTGAGTCAATAATGTCTATATAACTATTTTGAGATTCTAAATTAATTCAAGTTTTTTTGTCATATTGAACCGACAGAATAAAATAATATTTTCATATAATTGTATGAATAAAAATGACCCTACCAAACGACTCCCTTTATAGTATTAAACAAGCACCACATCAATCCTCTACTTTGTTATGTGCAAAATATTAGATCAACTCTAACTCTCATTAAAGCTTAAATGAATTTGGATTAAAATTCAAAATTTTCATCAATGGTTCTCAAATTAAAATTAAAAAAAAAAACACTTTTTGTTGTATTCCTAACCCATTCGATTAATTTTATAACTTTTAAGAGCAATCAAAGTCCTTGTTTTTGGCATGAAAAAGGAAATGACCAAGATTGCAGGCAACAATGATGACTTCCATTATCATTTTTACCCCTCAAATTGATAACTTAGGTCTATTTTCTTCAAATAAGCTAAAAAGAATTAAAGAACGTTATGAAAACTTAGGTCTATTTTCTTCAAATAGATTAGGTTCACCCATATTCATACTCATCATAATGTTAATTGGGGAAGGGGAGAACTTTCACACGATCGTCATTCGTAATTAGTTCAGATAAGTTAATAGTATTTCTTTTTATTCATTCATAAATACAAATTCATTGAACATAAAATTTAAAATTTCAGCATTCACAAGCAAAAACATTAAATAATATTATGTTTTAGTAGATTAATATTTTCTGATAGATAACCAACCAAAAAACATTTTATCATATTGAACTAAACATTAATAAATGGTATAATGACAACATGATTACAAATAATATGATAAATTTAATAAATAATAAATCTCACAAAAATAAATTTTGATAAATAAAATTTAAACTTAATTTTACATAGATTGTTTTGGAAAAAAAATTACACAGACTTATATATTATATAATGTAAATTCATATTATTTCTAATAAAGGTGGGATTTTCAACATAAAAAATAAAACACAACAAAAATTTAATCAATCATTTTAATTTTATATCAATTTTAACAAAATTAGTTATACAAGTCATAAGATATTTAACTATCTATAACCTATTTAAATCAATTACGTATAAACTTTGGGTGCCCTTTACATTAATATTCTCTTAATGCTTTTATTAAATTACATTAGCCATTTGATAGATACTAGGATTTACTTAGATGTATATCCTCTCACAGTATTTGAAGGGCTTTTGTATTAAAAACTACCATAGTTTGTGAATGCACATTTACATTAGTGTAGTCAGGAGAAACGACAAAGTTATTTTTGGTCATAAACAGCGGTTCCAAAACCGAGGCATATCCAAGCGAGGTAAAAAGCCTACTACTTTTTGCCTCAAGTGAGAACCGAGGCATAAAAGGAGGAGATTTGGCCTCGGTTCAGGCTTAACCGAAGCAGTAGATGTTTTGGTTTTTTTTTTTTCGTAAGACTTTATGCCTCGGTTCCTTTTGAACCGAGGTAGTATATCCCCCTCTATTGCCTTAGTTTAGACCCCAACCGAGGCAGTAGAGCCCATTTTTGTTTTTTTTTTTCATCTGCCAGCCTTTTTGCATTGGGTGTGACCTTAACCGAGGCCATAAGGGGATTTTCTACCTCGGTTATGGCCTTAACCGAGGCATATTCCCATGTTTTTTTTAATATGAGGTCTGTTTATGCTACATTCCCAACTACAAAAACAAACCTACATATATATTTACAGCCAAAATAGTCCAGAATAATCCAGAAACATATATTTTGAATGAAAATTATATTAAAACATAAATACATTCAATGGAATCATAAATCAACTTCTTAGAAGTATAAATCATTCCAATGTAATCATAAATCAAGTTTGAAGCATAAATCAATGCAATGTACAAAGTTAAACTAATAATAATGTAGAAAAGCATAAAACAACTTAGAAATATAAACTTAGAACTTACTATATCCTAATATCTACTACATACTATTATATAATTGAATTACATATTTAGCCAGTGTTTTCCTCACGAGTTGAAGTGACTTCTCTGGAATTGGAGAAGTCCTATTGAATCTCTCCATAAAACACAATGATTTCAATTAGTGTATATGAAATCTAAACTATAGAGAAAATAAAATTCAAACCTAAATATTACCGTTTCCCATCCACTGGTGTAATGTGCACGAATAATGGTCATCATCCAAAACATGACGTAGTAACCACATTCATATGACCTTGTTTGTCTATTACACTACAATATATCATCATAATTATAAAGTGTTAATTAACATCATTTTGAATGGAACCAAATGTAAAAAAGTATGGACTAAAATACCAAACCTTAAGGGCAACCCATGCAAGCTTTTTAGCTGTAGCAGTAGATCTCCCAGATAACATCATATGTGTTGCAAGGAAACTATTAAAAAAATTTGCTTTAGCATACATTTATATAACAAAGAAAGTTAAAAGATTGAAGTTCTTACCAATCTACTACATGTCTAAGAGGGCTGGGAGGAGACTTGTGCAATGAACTAAACCAGACAGCAGTGTTCTCTGGTATGGAGATCACAAGTAGCTGCCAATGACACCTGAAATTGGTATATATTCAAACAAACAAATAATTTCATATATAATATACAATATATTCAAGCAAACAATATATTCAAGCAAACAAATAATTACATGTTCATATTAAAAGGAAAGTTTTAAGGATAGAAACCTAGGAGCGTGAAAGCCGGTCAACTATCGAGAATGTCCGCGTATAAAACCTCACCACAACAATACAATATCTACACAAAAACAAACAACACATTAGTTAGTTTCATAGTTTCTAACCTTAAAGTTTATTTCATCACCAAATAAACCAATTTAATCCAAATATTCCTAGTTCCTATACTCTAATTCAAAATTATACATCAATTAACATCAACAACCAATTCAATCCTAACAATTCAAAATTATATAAAACCTATTTCAAAATTATATAAACATAATTCAAAATTATATAAACCTAATTCTAAATTATATAAACCTAAAAAATATATAAACCAATTATACAAAAACTTACCTGGAAGAATAAGTCCCACGAGAAAGATGGTCATGGAGGAAGCCGCCACTGATGTGCAGCGAGGGCGGTTCAGCGCGACGTCGTGCAGCAGGGCGCCGTGCAACAGGGGCAAACCAGAGACAGGGACGGACCGGTGACGGTGCAACGATGGTGGTTCAGCAGGGGCGGTGCTACGGGCAGCCCAGTGCAGCAGCGACAACAATGGAGCAAACAGAGCACCAACGCGAAAGCAATCCAGGCAGAGACAATGGAGGGCGATGCAACAATATAAAGAAATGGAGCTACGAAGAAAATGAAGCAAAGAAGCAAATAGAGTGTGCGAGAACAACACCAGGAAGAAGAACAACCTTTGCGACGAAGAAGAAAATGAACAGTGAGGTTAAAATTTTTGGCTTATCGTGACTGATACTACCTCGATTCTACCTTTAGCCGAAGCAATAAACCCATATATGCCTCAGTTAAAGCATCAATCGATGCCTATGCCTCGCTTATACGCTTCGGTTTGGCCACAACCGAAGCATAAACTGAAGTTTTTCACACCAGTTCTGAGTGAACCGATGCCGTAGGGGTGCAACAGAGAGAATCTGAACTGCTTTGATCAGACTTATCAGACTTGTCAGCTCTGTGCAACACATATCGCCTCGGGTTCGTAGAGAACTGAAGTCGTAGGTGAGGTGACAGACCAAAGTAAGTTTGCAGAGGGCGGGTGAAATTTTGGAAGAGTATTAGGCACCGATTATATGCTTTAACCGAGGTCATAAGCGTTATATGCTGCAATTCCAATTCAACCGAGGCATATAAGTTTGCCTAATCTGAGAAAATGCCACCGTATTCTGATAGGCTTCGGTCTCGTCTAAATCGAAAGCGAGGTTAAATGCTATTTTTTTAGTGTTAGAATATTCATGAAAACCAATAATAACTTAGTGTTAAAATATACTTGTATTTTGTAATTTTGAAGAGATAAATAATGTAACAGGCGAGTTTGCATATTTACGTTAGTGAGTGGAAATACCATTCGTAATCCTTTGATTATAGTGAAACCTTTAGAACTAATATATTATTTCAAATTTTTTAAAACAACATTTACAAAATTTGAATAAACTGTTTTTTTGAAAAATAAAATAATTACAGCAAGTTGATTGAGGAAAAACCTTGGTAAGGTTGGTTGATATTTAAAGTTTGAAATTCTCGTTGTGATATACTTTTATGTGATCTATGTAATGATTATGTGTGATAATTATATCTTCATGATATAAAATGATATTAAGATTTATATCAATATTAAATTTAAGATTAATATGATTCAATACACAAGACTGTTTAACAAGTATTTTTATTATTGTATATTGTCTTTTACTCAATTATAGCATATAATATCAACGAAAACCGAAATTTTATCTCAATTTTTCAATATTTTATTTTAATAGTATTCAATTATCATATTTTAATATAAAAAATAGATAATATAAAAAGTTATATAAAATACTATAACAATTATTTCGAATATAATTGTAATACCCTCTATATATATATATATATATATATATATATATATATATATATATATATATATATATATATATATATATATATATATATATATTCCTAGTATCATATAACGTCACGCGTTTAACGTCTAACCACTGAATAGCCAAAGTTAAAAATGATCGGTGGAATTTTTGTAAATAAATGTAATTATTAAACGTCGTTTAAAATTGTAATTCGACGTAAAATGATATAAAACGTCGAATGTCTCAGAGTTAGACGTCAAAAGATTAGTGAATTCAATAAAAATTTGAGCGGGAGATTGAAAATTCATTCACTTCATCTTAGCGTGCGAGACCCTCATCTCTTCTCAAACTTTTCTCGAACGAAGTTTGACGACCATCAGATGTAATCTTTCTTTCATTTGATACAAATGCATTTTATGTATGATTTTCGTTTGTTTTGACCGATTATTTTCGTGTTTTTGTCCTTCATAAGTCATTCTGTTGTCTCTGTCACCGGTGACGGTACTTTATTCCAACGAATGCACCTTTTGAAGGCTAGTTTTCGTTTTCGTTTTGAAGAACTTATTTATTGAACTTGTTTGTTATTGTTTGATTGAACTTGTTTTTTGTTGTTGTTGTTTGATTGAACTTGTTTGTTGTTGGTTATTGTTATTTGTTCTTGATACTACGTTCATAGTTCTTGCTTTATAAAATACCAAAAATTGAAATTTGTTGTTTTTCTGCTTTTCAGGTCTCGTAGAGTTGTAAAAAAGTATCACAATTAATTAAAAAAAACAAAAAAATGTGATTAATGTCGTATATTAACAAAATTCGACGTTAACTTATTGTCGAATTTTTTAAATTCGACGTCAATTTAACATCTCTTGAGATGACGTCGTTCGCGAATTCGTCATTAAAAACCCAAAATATTCGACGTTGTACTCGATTTTTGTACTAGTGTATTCTATCTTTCAGCATCATTTTTGTCATGCATTAGATTTATTGGAATATTCTCCATCTACTTACACTATTAAGGTAATCATTACAAATAAGTAATACAGACATACAAACAAATAAAAATGAAAAGGTAAGCTAATGTACCAAAAAGAACATTCATACAAAATTTATATATACAAAATTTATATAAATGTTAATACATATAAAGATTTATATCAAGCAATCCTAAGGCATACAATCATTCATCCTAGACTTCACCATCTGAATACATGTATTGATATTAGACTCTAACGAGTCATGCACTTGTGGTGATCTCTATCGGTTTGTAAAGTCATTGCCAATGAATTTCACCCTACCACACACAAGGTTAGTCTGTTAACATCTTTAGCCAAGGTAAAGTCCTCATACTAGGACCTCCTACTCCTCTCACCACATACCAAACCCTTTACTACTTGAGATTAGATGGTTATCAGAGTGTCAGAATAACTCCCAATACGAAATCCATACATCAATGCATACAAGATTGGAACTATTACAAGAAACTTCTCATTGAAATTCCATTCACATATTCACCATCATGTTATAAATCCAAGAAACATCACACTCCATAATAAACATACTTAGAAACCATGGTAAAACCATTTCAAACAAATCAAAGAATAAAAAACTATAAACACACACTAGTGCTCAAAGTGACACTCAGTGCAAGACCTCTCCCAAAAGAGAGCACTCAACGACAGTTTTAGCGTTTAATGCCAATCCTTTCACAAAAGGTTTGCACTCAGTGACCGTCCTAGCACTCAACGTCACACAAAGTGTCTCATTCAATAACGTCATATTGTCACTTAGTAACTTGGAATTGAAATGGTTGCAAACTTGCAGTGAAAAAGGGTGTTCAACGGTTCTATGCTACTCCTTAGTGCCACATTCACAAAAATGGTCGCTCAACAGTAAAAATGGACGTTCAATGGTTTGAAGCAAAACAACTTCTAGACTTGTACAACCAAATTTGCGCTTAGTGTCACGCCAACATCGCTGAGTGCCATATCAGAAAATAATAAACTCGATTTTGTGATTTGGAGAATCAGGGACCTGTTCAGATGCTCAAATTGGTTTTCCTGACTTATTGCATGGTTCAAAAACAATTTTCAACGTTAGAGTGCATACCAATTTGCTCAAATGATCAGATCCTCAATCCTTCAGCTTAACACCAATTCAAACAATCACAAGCAACACACAACCATTTACACCAACATATTTTCAACATGCTTAAACCTTAATATCAATAATTCAACCAATTTTCACGCAACTTAAACAAGGTAATTAACTTCCCTTAGCTAGTAGATGACCAAACAACTCTAAAGGTCCTAAAATAGTTCCAAAAACATAAAAAAAATTATTTGCTCCTACGAACAACATAAACATGACCAGTGTACACTGTTAGGACCATTGATCAGCAAAGAGTCTTATAGAAAACTAAAACCCCACATGTAAGCTAGAACGTTCACATGCATAGAAAAATACACAAAGGAAAAGAGTAGAAACCAACATACTCTTTTGTAAAAACTAATATGATAAAGTTGAATATCTCACCTCAATGATTATTTAGGTGGTCTCTAATATTCAAACATATGAACATGTGATTAGAAACATTAGAAAGAGACATGTGGTTAGAAACATTAGAAAGAGAGTAGAGAACTCTATAGAAAATAAGTTTAGAGAAATGATGTAATTTAAGAATATAAACTTGTTTAAAAATCCTATTTATATTTAAAATTTTTAATATTAAAATAACTGAATCTCAAGAAACTATCCATCTAAACATATAATTTTCTATGCTCTTCTAACTTCTAGGAGAAATATATAGTTTTCAGATAAACTATTAGAATAAATTACCTAAAATTTGTCATATTGAATATATATATATATATATATATATATATATATATATATATATAATTATTTTTACAATTCTTTATATACTACTTGTTATTATGCTCTTTTAGAACCCATTTTGATTTATATTTAAGTTTGAATAACTTTAATTTTACGTTTGAAATCTAATTTATTGAATAAAATATTAATGATAATATTGAATCTTCAAATGTGATTTGAATTATTTAAATTTTTTTCTAATATTTAATTAAAGATTAAAATTTTCATTAAAAGAATTTATTAAATTCAAAATACATTAAATATTTACAAAATATTTAAATATATATGGTTGGGAACCTAGAAAACATGAATATTACTACTTATCATGCAATTTTTTTTAGCCTTCTCTTACAATTTTATTTTACAAAACTTGCAAATCTTTTGTAATTTTTTCGATAAAATTGTAAATCTTTCTATGACATACAACTATCAAGTTTCTCATACATCCAACAAACTTATTGAGTTATGATTATCCTCTTAAATTAACTTTTCATTTTTATAATAATTTTCTTTTACTTTCTTATTCATATTACTCGATGTGAAAATTTTATGAACATCTATTAAACAACTAACATATATAGATAAACTTATCGATAATAACAATCTTTCTCCATCATTAGCCCTCACCACCTTTCATATCATACAAGTGGTTAATAACTTCAATATCATTCTCATTGATAACTCACTAATACTTAAGGAGAAACTCATCACCAATTCCACCTCGACTAAGTAAAACTCAACAACATATGTGTGAACAAAGTCATTGCTCATAAAAAAAAAGAATGATCAAAACTAACCTGTCTAAAAAACACAAAATACAATATTGATTTTGATTAACATGTCAAAATGTTGATTTTCTTCTCTGAATTAAATCATCAATTCTATATCATTGTTGAGAATCATCCAATAAAAAAATAATATTTTCAAACAGAAACATATTCACACACCACACAAATAAAAAAAGAAATATAAATAAAAGTACATAATAAATTTATCATTCAACGTTTTAAAGCTGACGTCCACGAATATTCAGTAGGAATACACAAAAATACAATATTGATTTTGATTAACATGTCAAAATGTTCATTTTTTTCTCTGGATTAAATCATCAACTCTATATCATTGTTGAGAATCATCCAATAAAAAAATAATATTTTCAAACAGAAACATATTCACACACCACACAAATAAAAAAAGAAATATAAATAAAAGTACAGAATAAATTTATCATTCAACATTTTAAAGCTGACGTCCACGAATATTCAGTAGTAATATTATTACTTAACATGAATTTTGACGAAAAAAACTACAAAATTTCATACAATATTTGTTTTTACAAAATTAAAAACCCTTTTTCTGTAATTATATGTTTTAGACAAAGTTACAAACTTTTCTTATACCTTTTTCATGAACAAAACTACAAATATTTTTCAATTTTTTTTATAAAAAACTAAAAATCATTTTCTGTAAATTTTTGTAAACAAAACTGTAAATCCTTCTCTATATAATTTTTTTGGAAAAAAAAATTGAAGACAACAATTACAAATCTTTTAATGCACTTTTTTGCACAAAATTACAAACTTTTTAATACATTTTATTTTATAAAATTATAAACCTTTTAATAATACATAAATTTCCATACACCAAACATACATGGAGTTATAGTTATGTCTCCTAAATCAATTTTTCCCTTTTATAATAACTGTTTATCTTCTTCAATGTAAGGCTCTACCAATGCTTATTTTCAAGCTTTATTATATTTAAAATATATTTTGAAATTGATTATTTATTATGGTCGTGGTCACTTTTATAATTGCTAGTAACATCATTAAGTTTGCCATTAACTAATGGAACTAAAATGCTCATTTTAAGGATACATATCAATATGATACAAATATAATATATTTTATTCTTCATGGCCCTGTTATTCATCGTACTAGAATCTTTTGCTTACAATGATTTTGTTTTTCTTTTTACATGGACAAAACTTTCTTCATTCAACCATAACACAAGTGTTTTGACTTGAATTGCTTTTAAAATTATAAGCTTTTATTATTTTTCACTCATTCTTTTGAATTAAATCGTTTCTGATTTTTGGTTTATTCCAGTAATATTTCATACATCAAATGAACAAGTGTAGCTAATCTAAGTAAAATCCAGAAAAGATCTTATAAATCTGTGTTTGAACTGCTTGTTGAAGTATGATACTTTCTTTACCCAAACAAAAAATGGAGAGAGAATAAGAGAAAATTGGAGCTCCCATCTCCACACAGTTACTTACCATATCTAATTGAATATCTTAAAAAATATCCCACAGTCAATTTAGAGAGAACTCAAAACCATTTACCACATTCAGACACTGACTCACACTGACACACAAGTCAATAATTAATATTTAATAATTGTGACAATTTCCTCTCTCTTTCTCTTTCTCTTTCTCTTTCACACTCCATAATAATATCTCCATTCTCTACACTTTAACCAAAATTTAAGACCAGAAACATTTAATACTACTTATGACGATGATGATTCATTGGTATCTGATTTGGATGAAAATTGGAGAGAGAGAAAAAGGTGGTAGTAGGAATACACAACCATCAATGACAATCTCTTTGCTTTTAACTTTTTTCATGCTACTTATTACGCCTCACACACACATTTTTCTTTCTTCTCTGCCCATCCATTTGGGTAGCACGCTTTCTCTCTCTGTATCTCTCTCACAGATGACACAAACCTCACTTTCATTTAATAGATATTTTTATTTCCATTCTTTAAAAAACAGTTTATTATCACTATTATTATTTATGGCAATATATTTTCCTTCTCAAAACTCCGTACTCTGACAACGACCACTGAAGGATGGTGGCACATGCCTGCAGTCACATCAGGTCCCAACCAACGGCTGCGATTCAAATGTACGGATCATCCAACGGTTCTGATTCTCTTTGTCGAACATCTTCTCTCTCCTCTCACTTTCTCTCTCCTCTGCACCCATGTCCAGCTTGGTCGGGACCCCCTTATATATGGCAAAGACCCTTCCTTTACGCTCTCCCTCTCTCTTTCTCTCACCCTCTCTCTACTCACTGTGCGTTTCAAACCCAAAAATCCTCACTCGGGTCTCAATCCGAAAGCGATAGGCCACAAAAGAGGGCCTTTACTTCCTCATACACTCACTTGTTGTGGCTCCTTCCTTCATCTTTTGATATTTCTTCTTCATTTTTGCTTTCTTCTTGTTCAGTTTCCTTCATGGCGATCTTGGAGAACGTGCCACGCTCGGTGTTGTTGTGCGGTTCCAATTGGGTCGTGGTTGCTGGGTTTGCTTGATGTTTTCCTTTTTTGGGTTTTTTTCTTCTTTACTTTGGTTGGCTGGGGCTTGTGAGCATGTGGAGCTTAATGGATCCCTTTGAAGGGGTTTGGGGGTGTCTTTGATTTTTGGGAAGTTGGGTTTTTTGTGGACATGGAGTGCATTGGCAAGTGGGAGGGGAGCATGGGGGAGTGCAATAATGATAATTATAATAATAATGGGTTTGGGGAAATTGAGGAGGGAGTCTCTGAGCTAGGGTTCCATGTGTTTCTGTGATTGCTGAATACTGTGTCTTCAAAAGGAGGAAAAAAGGGAAAGCTTGATATGAAGCTTTCAACATCAGGGTTGGGTCAGCAGGGACATGAAGGTATCCATTCACTCAATCTACTCTTTTTTCACTTTTCTTTTGGGAAAAATAAATTATTTAGTACCCTATTCTGTGCTCTTGGTTAGGGTGAACTTCAAATATAAATGATTATTATTAGTATTAGTGTTAGTCTTAGTAGGTGTCCCTTTCGTATTTGCTTCAACCTTGCCTTGTGAGTTCTTAGTGTTCTTTCCTTCTTTTTTTTGTTTCTTTTGATTTTCGATGTTTTTTTTTTGGAGATAATTTGATGTGGTATGATGACAGGAGGGGAAAAGAAGTGTTTGAATTCAGAGCTATGGCATGCATGCGCGGGTCCCTTGGTGTCCCTACCAACTGCAGGAACTCGTGTGGTCTATTTCCCTCAAGGTCATAGCGAGCAGGTGCTTTTTTACTCTAGTCCTTACTCTACTCCTGGTTGTTTCAATTTTGTCTACTTTACTGGCTATGAGGATTGCACAGCTTTCTTCCAATTTTGAGATTGGAAGCAATTCAATCCAGCTGTGGTGGATTTTGATGAATGGAGATTGGACTAAACATGTTCTAAACAATGGTTTTAGGTTGCTGCCACAACTAACCGGGAAGTGGATGGTCACATACCCAATTACCCCAGTTTGCCACCCCAGTTGATTTGCCAACTTCACAATGTTACAATGCATGTGGGTATTATACCTTCCGTGTTGCTTGCTATGATAGTTGAGTTACTTCTACCTCCCACTAGAGTAGACTCAGTCAACTAGAGGGTGTCTTGATTTTCAGGCAGACGTTGAAACAGATGAAGTGTATGCTCAAATGACGCTGCAGCCATTGACTCCGGTATTTTGTTGCTCTTTTGAAGCTTTGGTGTATTGGTGATAGAAATATTTCTTGTACATGGAATTGAAAAATGTGTCTTCAATCGAATGTGTAGCAAGAGCAGAAGGATACGTTTCTTCCCATGGAGTTGGGCATTCCAAGTAAGCAGCCTTCAAATTATTTTTGCAAGACATTAACGGCAAGTGACACCAGCACGCATGGAGGGTTCTCTGTTCCTCGTCGTGCAGCTGAGAAAGTTTTCCCTCCACTGGTTGTGTTCATATTTTCCCTTTGTGTTTCAATTTTGGTTAGACATATATATATATATATTTCTCTTCTTTCTCGGCTGTACAGGATTTCTCACAGCAACCACCTGCGCAAGAACTAATTGCTAGGGATCTCCATGATGTTGAGTGGAAGTTCCGACACATTTTTCGGGGTAAGGATTTATTTCTTTGTTGTTTCATTTCTTAATATTTTTGCATTTTATAGGACTAGTTCCACTAAGTTGAATAGGATTATGATAATATTGTCTGTTCTATGATCGTAATGATACACTATTTTATACATCCACCATATGTGGACCAGGATTTAGCACTTTGCATTACCAAAAAAGTCCATCACTGTACAAATATTGAAACCTTTTTTGAATGCTAAAAAGCTGTAGTAATGCGAATGAAATGTATTTATTGCATCACTTCATTAGTGTAACTAGATATTGTTGAGTGATAGTTATTTGCCTTGCTTCCTTATGTTCCCTCATAATTGCCCCCTACTTTATCGTATTATCTGTCACTCTAGAAGTCTGTATCAAACGCTTTGTCAATGTAGAAAATCAAGGAAGCATTAATAACTTTTATTCTCTACTATCTTTACATACTGAATCTCTCGTCTGAACACTTAATGAATCTAAGTCTTCTAACATTTCTTCCTATGAAAATACAGTTCCAAACTAATATTTATACTTTGAAGGATTGAAAGGTTCTGGTTCTTTGGTCTAAGAAGTTGAGATGTTTCCAAAGTGGATCATTTAATACGAAGGATGAACTTTTTAGTAGTTTACTACCCCTGGAAAAATCTAGTCTAACTTCTGAATAGTTTTTCCCCCTGAAATGCTATGAGAATTGGTAGATGAATGTTCTCATTATATAAGATTTTGAAGAATCCTTTCCACATATTTGTAGTAACCTTAATAAGACTGATGCTTTAGTCATATTTTGACTCACTTATCAGCTGCTTATAGTACATCACAATGGGAACTTTTGAAACTAAAATTTACTGTTCAAGAAATATCTGACTATCTAATAATACTGTTTGCAAACAATTGGGGAACAGGGCGGTGGACTGTAGTCAACTAGACATGTTCAGTGGAAAATTAACCTTTTTCTTGTTTTTGGGACTTTACCTTGATCCCTTCAAAAGAAACCCTGATAACTGAAAAACTGATGCAGCGACTCATTAATTAGCTAGAGAATGCTCTCACGTGAGAAAATCTCACTGTAAATTTGAAGAATTGGTGTGAATTAGAAGTATGAACAGGTTCCTTTATTGTGAAGTATAAAACAAATTAGGTATAAACACAATCATAATTGATGCTGCGAATGTGTTATTATTATGTTTTCACGAAAAAAGTATTATGATTTACCTGATCAAGAGCTTCTTGAAATTTTTCCCGCATTATTATGCTTGATTATGACATTATAAGCATAGAAATAATAGTGTTAAAGAGGTGTTGGGTTTGGAATAAAGATACCGAGTAACATATTGCAAATAAAAAAGAGGTATATATTTATCAAATTGTTATAAAAATTCTATTATTACTATATCGCATGAAGGAAATGTTTATTAGGATTTTCCAGTTGCTAAATGTTAAATTATTGAGTATTATTTTTTTTTTAACTTATCATGGATATAAATTTAATGTGTATTAGTTAAATCTTACTTGTATTAGTAGACACTCACTAAGAAGAGTAATTGGAAAAAAAATAAAGAAAGTAGGATGGTCAATGAAGTAGTTGAGAAGACCAAGGTAACCTAATAATAGAGATTCAAATCTTGATTAACTAAGGTAATATTGTTTTAAGATTCATATACAATGAAAAAATGGTTTAAAAATGTTTTTAGTCACTTTAAAGTTAAGTGTCTTTATTTTTTGATCCCTATATTTTCTATTTTTCATTCCTATGAAATTTGAAGTCACCCTTTTTGGTTCTTATGAAATGCATTTATTTTATCTTTTAAAATATTTTTCTTTGATTTTCATCCTAGAAAATTTCAAATCACTGTTTTTAGTCCCTAATATTCATTTTAAGATAGATAAATAATATTTGTTTTATGAATCTTAAGAATTTTTTTGAGGTGACATGTGCTAGCATAATGTTAATCATTTTTCATTTAGAACATCCTTTTAATTACTTGTCCAACACGGAAGTGGTTAATTATGTCGTATTATACTAGGGATTAATAGTGACAAATTTTCAATTTTAGAGGGACCAAAACCAAAGAAATCTTTTCTGTAGGGGCCAAATAGAAAAGATTCTTTTCTGTAGGGGGCCAAATAGAAACTCACTTATTGTGTAGGGGCTGAAAGCATAGTTAAGCCTACAAATATCTACGTCAAGTGACTTTAAATCTTAACCATAATTGTATGTGTTCCTAAAGAGATCTTTTCTGTAGGGGGCCAAAATAGAAACTCACTTATTGTGTAGGGGCTGAAAGCATAGTTAAGCCTACAAATATCTACGTCAAGTGACATTGAATCTTAACCATAATTTTATGTGTTCTTACCTGGATCTTGAGCGTAAACTTATGGACATGTGACTAGATCCTAGCAGTGGTTTGATGACTCCTTTTGTATGGAAAAGGTTTCCTTGTTGTTGAGAGGTGGAAGATCCATCTGTAAAAGACTCTTTGTTGCTTAAGTCAGTAAGAAAGTTATAATCTTTGGGTGAGAGTGAGTGTTATGAAGTGAGTACCTTGTGTAAAATATTAGGTGTATTTATAAGATTAACATAGGCTGTGAGCCTATGTTCCAATTATAATAATAATGGGGAGTATAATAACATTATAATAGATAGTAACACAATAATAAATAATAACCAACATACCAAACTATCGAAATTTAGTCATATTATGTAAATATAGTCCAAATAGGTGTGGATTGGATTCTTCCATAATGAAAAAGTTTAAAGGGTTTTATTGGGCTGCGCTCTTTAGTATGTCAATTTGGTCGGGAAGGACCAATATGTAATGACAATGTTGTGTTCAATGCAATTATTTTAGATTAGTAATGGATAAAAAAACTTACTTAACCTTATGTATTATAAAGCAAAATTATTAGCTATATTTGATATTGTGAAGTCTTTATTTCAAGAGAATGGAAATGAAGCAATAGAATGGCTAATTTAACAAGTGATACTTATATTCCTTTCATTTAGCAATTTTAACTTTTAAGATTCATTAAGTCTTATGATTCTTGTTGATGTTACAAAATTGCACAAATTCATTCATGGATTGTTAAATGCAAAATAATTTTAGATTCAACTTGTGATATGATAAAATGCAAAATAATTGCAATTTGAGTTGTGAGATTCTAAATTTCTAACAAGTATAGAATAGACATTTGTAAGAATAAAGTTAGAGTGAGATTGAAATTAACAGTGTTGGATTGGTAGAATTGCAATTTGAGTTGAGATTCTAAATTTCTAACAAGTATAGAATAGACATTTGTAAGAATAAAGTTAGAGTGAGATTGAAATTAATAGTGTTGGATTGGTAGAATTAACTCTGTCGAAAGATTATTTCAATTTGTCTGTTAAAAATGGTAAGAGGAGTTAAAAAGATGGCAAAGAGAAGCTAAGAATTTGAATACTTAAATTTTCCTGATGTGGCTTAAAAGTAAGACAGAGAAGGCTGTCTTGGAAGTTTCATAACCATCATTGTTCTACAGTCCAAGCTTTAATTTTTATAAATTATAATAGCTTTTGTTCAGATGGAAACATACCATTCATCAATTATATCTATGTAAACGTGCTTTCTTGGTATTTATCAAATCTTTGGTGTACTGCTTACAAATACTGCGATGACCATCTCTGACATCAATCGAGGAAGTTAAAATTATCCATCCATTCCGATGATTTCTGCTCTCTGCTTCAACGTTGATCACGCATGTGCTAATTTATGTGAGATTTCACAAGATTGATGTGCTGGACTGTGAAGTCAGTAGGATACGACAATGTTATCATACTGGCTTAGTCGTCCATTTCTGAATCATAAAACCCTCTCACAGTATAAAGAACCCAATCCAAGAATGGCTTCTCCAAATCATTCCAGACTTTTTGCCTAAAACTCAGATTCAATTGTGGGCTTTAGGTGCATGATTTTGAGATTTGATTTGGAGGTGCTTCTGGTTGAGTGTCTTGATGGTCAATCTGTTGACGCTTCTATGCTAGTACTTGACTGAGACAGTATTTAGTTTCTCAATTGAAAAGCAGTCAACTTTGCAGTGGAGCAGGTGATGATATTCTAGGGCCTCTTGGTGGTGGTCATTTGAGTGTTGTACAATGTCTTTTTTAATGTGGGATTGTTGATTCAGTGGATGGGCTCTGTTATGCTGGCAAAAACATAGTATTTTTTCTTATGAGGTGTCACCTTACTTTAGTTATGACTTGTAACATATGCATTTTAATGGAATTTTAATCAATAGTGGCGTGATTTTTAAAGTGGTCAAGTGACAATTTCCCTTTCTCAATCCCTTGGGTAGGTTTTTCTGGGTCACGATTTTGACTACCATGGTCATACCGGATAAATAATTTTGAATTTAGAGTGAGACTTTTGCTAGAATCTTGAGGCAACTAATTAAAGCACCTTAGTGGTTACCAGTGTCTTGCTCATCTAAATTGACTTGAAGATCTGGGAGATCTGCTTCTTGTTGCAATTTTTCTAATCTTTTCATGTGTAATATGTATAGCAAATTCATTAACTTTAAAATTATTTAATATCAAGATATCAATTTGCAAATCACAAAATCTTGACTATCTTGGCAATGATATCAAATATCAATTGAACTGTAGCGAATAGGTTGTGCAGAGGTCTGATGTCCTGTGTAACTCCCGTGAGGAATATGAAGGATACGCAAAATTAAGTGATCTGAGCGTGGAGAAATTATAGTCTCTTGTGGCTATTCAGTTTCACTAAACTGAAGAAAGTATAAACAACTTGTGAATTGTTTGAATCTGTATTATATCCCATAGGAAATATACTGGATCGTTTAGGGAAGCCTATTTTTCAGTAATAAATAATGGGACTTTTTCAAATCTTTATGGAGTAAAAAACTCCGCCCATTATTATAAAACACACCAATGTTAATTTTCTTTCTTTACCTCTTGGCTAACCTTAAGTAACTGCATTGGTTAATAATCCTTGAATTTCGAATGTGAGGCTAAAAAGTTGATTGTGTTTGGTGAAATCCTGCAAGATTTTAGGTTACACAAATAGAACAACTTAGCAAACATTTGCTTTGACGAACACATCTGTGCTAGCAATCTGCATTGTACAATTGGTTTAATTGCTTAAAATTTAATTTAGCTTGCGAAGCTAGCTGTATTACAGACATGGCAAGCCACTGCATTATACCTTTTGACGATGAACATCAGCTTCTTCAAAGGAAGTTCCAAAATTGAGGTCTTCAGTCTTGTACTGAGCCTCTTGTTTTGTACTTTGTTAGGCTAACGTATTTCTATCAGTCCTTTTACAATATTTTGTAGCTTGTGATTTTCTGTTTTTGGAATATAGACAATCCTATTTGATGAATAACTACTGACTCCTTAATGTTTGATGTTTCTGTCTTAACGGAAAAAGAACCAGCTTTGGACCCAGAAAAATACGCTATAGTGAATATTTTTTATTAAGCTAGAGCTTGTTTGCCAGGATCATTTTTAACCATACTAATTATTGCACGTTTTATTATTTCTGGGATAAAAACCGTTTTTTACATAAATCTGTCTTTAGACATGAGTGTAAGCTGCTTTGAATACATAAAAAAACTAAATTAAAACACTTATATTTGTCAAAATATCGTTAATGTAGTTGTATTTTCTGCATAATGTGATATTCTATTTCTTGATTATCATTTCAGGACAGCCAAAACGACACCTTCTTACAACTGGCTGGAGTGTATTTGTCAGTGCCAAAAGACTAGTGGCTGGGGATTCTGTGCTTTTTATATGGTATTTATTTCATTTTATCTTGTATTACTTTTTCTCACCCTTGTGTTCTGCAAACTGCTTTTTTATTTTTTTACAAATTGTTAGGAACGAAAAGAATCAACTTCTTTTGGGAATACGAAGAGCCAATCGACCACAAACGGTCATGCCATCCTCAGTTCTATCCAGTGATAGTATGCACATTGGGCTTCTTGCAGCTGCTGCTCATGCTGCAGCAACTAATAGCTGCTTTACAGTGTTCTATAATCCAAGGTTGTATTTATTATCCATGTATCTATTTTTGAAACTGATATTTATTAGAAATTATAATGTGCACTTCCATGGACAGGGCAAGTCCATCTGAGTTTGTCATACCACTTTCAAAATATATTAAAGCTGTGTACCACACACGAGTGTCTGTTGGTATGCGTTTTAGGATGCTTTTCGAGACTGAAGAATCAAGTGTACGCAGGTAATTTTAGGCATCAATTTTTTTCTTCAGGGTATTTTGAATTTTTTTACTCTATAAATTGTTCACATATTTCTTCCATTTCTTAGATCAGATAATTGTATTTTGAGGAGTAATCATAGTTATAAACATTTGTAACAGAAGCTGTCTTTTAAAATATCATTGCTATGACAAGGTTGATGTGGCATCTTCATCTGTTGTAATGTATAAGGTGGATAGTTTATTGGTAAATGGATCTTTGGTTATAAAATAGATTTACCAGTTTCCAGAGTAATTTGTTAATAGTCAGTTGCATATTTTTTAAATGCATTCCAATTTTGGGTTTAAGAGAAAAGAGTTAGCAGCGGCAGTCTGATGGAATGGAAGCCAATTGCTAAGTGCTATTCTCTTGTAGGGTATTGTACTTTTGCCTATACTTTTCCTTTACTAATGCACAAGCCACGATCGTTTTGTAGGTATATGGGTACTATAACTGGCATAAGTGACCTGGATCCTGTTCGTTGGCCGAATTCTCATTGGCGGTCTGTTAAGGTAAAATCTTCAGTGTAATGCATATGATTGAATAACATTTATATGAAAATGGCCCTTTGCCATTATAAATGTAGGACCATTAAGAGGGTAAACTTTCATCGTGTGTCAAGGTTCCTATTGTGTGAGCATGGGGTCTTTAAACTTTCATGGTGTGTCAACATTGGCATAGCCTTAATTTCTCAAGTCAGTTTTATGCAGATAAATTACGTTCAATCCCAAATTTTAAGATTGTATAAGAATTAATTTTGTCGTTCCTAGCTTTCCTTGATTGCATGGTCCTCCAATGTTCCTATCACATGATTAATTTGTAGTTGCAATAAACATTGTTCTTATGTGACTGCTGTCCAGAAAGATAGCGACAAGGTTTTAACAGGTAGAGGGTTTTATCTTTTGAGTAGGTTGGCTGGGATGAATCAACAGCAGGAGAGAGACAGCCACGAGTATCATTGTGGGAAATTGAGCCTTTAACAACATTTCCAATGTATCCATCACTGTTTCCTCTTAGATTGAAACGGCCATGGCATCCTGGCACCTCTTCTTTTCATGGTACATGTCTGCCTCAATACCATTTTTCACTTTGAATCTTCCTTTTGTATGTGAAGTACATCATAGAATCAACGTTATGATAACACTAATGCTATGATTGGATGAACCTTTAGAACATTTTACAATTTTTTAATCACATTTCTCCCTCTCACCATAAAAAAAAGACGATAATTTATATTTTTAAATATCCCTCTCCCACCACTTTTATTTCTCACAACTCAATAATGTAATCATTGTAGGATAATGCTAACATAAGGGAAATGATTCAGGAAACAAAAGCAAGACAGGTTTTATTAGAAAAGAATGTATTTGTTATACTAAAAACACAGCAATGTTTTTTTTTCCAAGTAATTGAAAGCATTTAGTAAGGTATAAAGGATTCTTAGGCATTACATTTATTTTTATCTGCTGTCGTGTCTCCTACCCCATCATTATAACAAGTGGCCATGGTGGTTTTGAGGGCACTTTTTTTGTCTCCTTTCTTCACAAAGGATATTCTTACAGATGGCAGTTATGAAGCGACGAATGGGCTAATGTGGCTGAGGGGTGGACCTGGAGACCAAGGTCTCAATTCCCCGAGTTTTCAAGGATCTGGTTTGTTGCCATGGATGCAGCAGAGAATGGATCCAACTTTGCTTGGAATTGATCATAATCAGCAGTACCAAGCCATGTTTGCATCTGGTTTGCAGAACTTAGGGAGTGGAGATCTGATGAGACAACAAATGATGAATTTTCAACAGCCTTTCAATTATCTTCAACAATCAGGAAACCCCAATCCTTCTTTGCAGCTTCAGCAACCACAAGCAATTCAGCAATCCGTAACTTCTAATAATATCCTACAGCCACAAGCCCAAGTATTGGCAGAGAACCTGTCACAGCATCTCCTTCAGAAATCACACAATCGTGAAGACCAAACACAACAGCAGCAGCAGCAGCAGCACGCTTATCAAGATACTGTTTTACTTCAAAGTGATCAGCTGCATCAAAGGCAACACTCTGGTTTACCTTCACCATCATATTCAAAACCAGATTTCTTAGATTCAAGCATGAAGTTCCCTGCTACCGTTTCTCCAGGACAAAATATGCTGAGTTCACTTTGTCCTGAAGGGAGTGGCAGTCTCTTGAATTTATCCAGAAGTGGTCAGTCAATGCTGACTGAACAACAGTTACCCCAACAACCATGGGCCCCAAAGTTTACACCTTTGCAGGTCAATACTTTTGGCAACTCAATGCCCCACGTGCAATATTCTGGAAAAGATACCGCAATGGTGTCACCACACTGTAACTCAGACACCCAAAATCCTATTCTATTTGGTGTCAACATCGATTCATCTGGCCTTCTGCTCCCTACCACTGTCCCTCGTTATACCACCGCATCGGCTGACACTGATGCATCAGCAATGCCATTAGTGGAGTCTGGATTCCAAACTCCTCTATACCCTTGCGTCCAAGATTCATCAGAGTTGTTGCGAAGTGCAGGGCAAGTTGACCCTCAGAACCAGACACGAACATTTGTCAAGGTTTGAATGATAAATATTATCTTTTTGTAAAATGAAAAGTCCTTCTTTGTCTTAAATATTTCTGTTTGTTGTCCTTTAAACAGGTTTACAAATCAGGGTCGGTAGGGCGGTCACTTGACATCTCCCGGTTCAGCAGTTATCATGAGCTGAGGGAGGAGTTGGCACAGATGTTTGGTATTGAGGGGAAATTAGAAGACCCTCTTAGATCAGGCTGGCAGCTTGTATTCGTCGACAGGGAGAACGATGTTCTTCTCCTTGGAGACGATCCGTGGGAGTAAGTTCAATTTCAACTTGTGATCTAAATTCTAATATTCTATCTCAAAACCTTTTTTAAGTGAACATGCTATGCTTGTTTCACTTGTTCATGTTTTGCTGACATTTGTGTTTCATCCTTTTGGTGTGTGGATTTGGTGCATACCCTTTTGTAGATCATTTGTGAATAATGTTTGGTACATCAAAATACTTTCACCTGAAGATATCCAGAAAATGGGAGAACAAGCCGTAGAATCCCTTGGTCCAAGTTCAGGACAGAGGCTGAATAGCACTGGTGCAGATTCCCATGAAATTGTTTCTGGACTTCCATCAATAGGCTCCCTTGAATACTGAGAATTTTAAAATGTATGCTCTCTCAGATCCCACGGTTAAGAAGACTATCACACATGTTTAGTACTTCTGTTGAACACTACTTTCCGACCTTGCATATCTGGATCAATATATACTGTATTGTCTGTCACTTTAAACATCGATATTATTTCTTAGAGTACTGTTGAGATTTTCAGGACAAAATATCTCTCACGAGAAACTAACGACAAACTTTGTGCCAATTTGTAACATGTGTTATGGAAGCTAGAAATAGTGTTACTGTTACTGTAGCATTTGGTCGATCCCAAGCTGTACTGTAAAAAAATCCATGCATTTATTAAACAATAAATAAAATTAGGAGGGTAATATAAATATAATTTCTCCTGTTAATAAAATTTAACTTGCATACTTCAATTTTAATACAACCTCTTCTATCCTAGTTTTTTAAGCCTATTTTATCTTGTACATAAACATATATTGTGCATGAAATTTGTCTTTTGTTTTCAATATATATATATATATATATATATATATATATATATATATATATATATATATATATAATGAAGTTATTACAAAGTGAGTGAAGGATTGATTCGGTTGACATTACTGATTTTATAAGATTGACTAATAATTCAAGATGGAAAATAAAATGCTAACTGAATTAAGACTGTCAAATATAAACTAATTTTCTCTTGAATTTGCTATTAAAACCAATTTGGCCTGATAAATATTGGGTCTAGGATAAGTCTAAGATGTGAATTTTATAATTCTTTTTTATAAAAGTAAGCTTATATATAATATAAAGTTTAAAATTTTGGTCATATAAATAACAAAAATTATTTTATACAAGGTAAAAATTTTAGAAGTGGAGATTATGTTACAATTCTAAAAAACAATAATAGTATAACATTTATTTTCTAATGGAAATAATTACAAACCATTTATTTTTCAAAAAAGTAATAATTACATAATGTAATTCTTATTAATCAAAATAATATATCTATGTTTTTAATGTGAATGGTGACTGACTGCAAACTTGATGAATGTTTAATAACCAATTATAGTAGAATAATTATCTATATCCAATAATAATAATAATAATTATAATTCAAATTTTATCAGAAATTAAAATAAAATCAGGATTTTGTAATTTATAACATTAAAAGTTAAATTTAGGTTTGACAGTTTTCTTTTACTTATATGATGAATTTATTTATTTTTTAATTTTGTTCAACTTTTTTAAATTTGATCCATTTTTTAAAAACAGGTCTTTGTAATTTTAAAAAAAATTTATGGTAGCTAGGTTACTGAGTAATAAGTGACCTTAAGAAATAATTGCAGAAATTAAGGTTAACTTGTGTATGAGAATAGAGAAATAATTGTTATAATCACATGTCATTCTTGGAAATGGTTATCATTAATAGTGGACAAATTAAGAATCATCACAACTAAAAAATAAAGAGCAGTTAGACCTGAAATTTACTATCACACTTAAATTTGAATTTTAGTAAAACATAAATATATTTATTAGCAAGAAAGAATTTACACATATAAGAAAGAAATAAATTGATATAGTAGTGTAACATATAACTATAAGAAATATAAGCTGTGAGAAAAAATAGGAATGACTATATTATAAGTTTTGTTTTAAAGAAAAATTAAGTCATAATTGATCAAATAATTTATACATACATGTGATCCTTATCAAGAATGTGTTTGTTTATCATAATAAGTTCTCTACTAAAATTAAGAAAATTAAAAAATACCATTCCAAACTTCTTTCTTATACTAGACGTTGTCAAATAATTTAATGTATGTTAGAAAAAAAACATTTGTATTGTTGCACTTTATTGTTTTTATTTTTTAAAATATATTAGAGTCATTATTATATATTTTACAATTTAAATATATATATATATATATATATATATATATATATATATATATATATGTTAAATTTTCTTCTGTATTTGTGATATATTTTGGCAAAAATAACTTATAAAACAGTAGGTAAGTGGTAAGTTAAGAATTATCTTTTTCGTTTATAATACAATAAATTCATAAGTTATGAGTTTATAACTTAACTTTTCAATTTGAATTGTTTACTAAAATTAAATGATAAACTACATGTTATATATAAATGATATAATCTCATAAGTTTTTATCATATAAAGGTAATTCATATTTAAAAAAAATATAATTATGCTGTTATAATATTTTCATGTAACTAATTTGAATATATATATATATATATATATATATATATATATATATATATTAATTTGAAGAGGATTTAAATGAGTTTATTTCATAAATAATAATTAAATGAAATTTGATTTATTACCAGAAATTTACTCTTTTATTTTTTAATTTAAATTATTGTTATCTTAAATTTCTTTTTTGATTTTTATTGTGTATAAATTTTACATAATATTATATAATCAAATATTAACGATTTAATTTATAATAGTAATGTTTTTTAATTTGAAATCTATGTGACAACTCCAAAAATATTGAAAAGTAGTGTAATAATTATTTATCTCTATAAAAATAAAATAAATAAATAATATTACCAACAATAAAAAAAATTATTGATATTAAAAATACTAAAATATAATTTCTTTATTTTGTTTACACAGTTTATTTTTCTTCAAAGTTATTATGTGATTATAACTATTTGATTACATATAGAGAGAGAAGAAGAAGAAAGATGACTGAAAGCAATTGAAGATCCTAAGCTGTGATATAAGAGAGCCTTCATTACAAGTTGGGCACATTCAACTGAGATTCTCTTCCTACCATTTCCTTTGGTTTTGATTCTCTCAGAGAGAGAGAAATGGGAGTGCTTTCCAATATGATCGACCGTGAAAATCTGAAACTCGGTGATCACATTTACTCTTGGAGGCAAGGCTACATCTATGCGCACCACGGTCTCTTCGTAATTCCTTATTGTTTTTCTTTTTATTTTTTCATTTCTATTTTCAAATTTATAATCTGTGTCACTGTATTTGCTTATACTTGAGATAGATTGAGACTTTTCATGTCTTTTCTTCTGAATTAAGTTTGCTTTGTGTTTTCGGTTGCTTGGTGTCGTCAATTTCGACCCCCGATTCATATTTCTTTTCTTTTGGGTTTTTTAGGGTTTGTTAGAATTGCTCCTTTTTGTTTTTATTATTATGTGTTGCATTGAGAATCTCTAATGGATGCTGGGTGGGGTTTGGTTAGTTTACAATATGAATTGTAGATTCACAGTGTCTTGTGTTGGGTTGGCATTGACGATATATATTACAGTCTAGCTGCAGTTTTCTGCTGAATATAGAATCCAGCATGCTGAAGAGCTGGTGCCGCAGTTATTTTTGGCTTAAGCTTAGTTGCTTTACTATTCACAAATGATGTTCCTGCATAAAAAAAATGACCGTAAATTAAACCATGAGAGATATAAAGGGATAGCAGTGATGATTGTGTCTTGTACCTTTGAATATTTCTGAATTCTAGTGGGGCAGAGTTGGTTCTTGCCTTCTATTCGTTGGTGATGAAGGGGGGTTGTACTGTAACTGTTGTAGTTTTGGTTTTTATTGAAGGCCAACTGCTCAAATTGCTGGCAATCTTTTTTGTTCAATTATTTATGGATGAGTATGATTTGGGAGCCTATGATTTTAACCCTCAGTTTTGATATCCGAATTTTGAACCATTCTGTTTACAGAAGCACATGAATGAGGTTGATATTGCTAACGATGTTTTGTAGGTTTGTTCTTATGAAATTATGCGTCAGTGATGGCACTTATCACTGTTCTGATTGGGAATACTAGCTGTGTCTCAAGATTTTAAAAAATTATCTCTTATGAAATTATTCCTTGAATGTTTTAGTTTTCCCACTTTAATGTGGCTTACAATTGTTATTTGAACCAACATAACCACTGATATGTTTCATGGCTATGTTCTAACTGTCGTTGTACATTCAAAACTGAAAGCTATAACTATTAGTTTTTTTATGATCAATTGTACAATCCTTTGATGTACTTTGGTGAACTGTGTGACTCATTTATTTGTGCGGTCAATTGTGGGTGATCTTCAATCTTTGTAGTTTTATTGTGTTGTTCCCTAAATACAATGCAAATATGTAACTTCTACAACTGGACATACGCAATAAGTTAGAAATTGGACTTTATTTTGCGATTTATGTAAGATGACATTGAATCTGATGTTTGATTAATTTGGAAATAAACACTCAGCATGAGTTATGAAACTGCTGAGATTAAGGGATAAATTATATGTCAATGAGGACATATAATGTAGAGGTTGAATGCTTTGCTAGGCTGCTTAATATTTTGTAAAAGGAACGATAGGTGGGGTGAGAAGTTATAGGTTGTGTGTGCTCACTTGCTTTTTCATGTGTAAATGTGCTACTCTTTTTTGTGGGATAGTAAAAAATACTTGGGCTCTGTGTGTACAAAAGAGGACTTCAAGATAGAAAAGATATCATTCACAAGAGTTTTAGGATTAATAAGCATTAAGGTCAGATTAATGATGTCAATGCCGTTGATCCTGTTGTTTGGCTTAACCTTTTTCTATTTTTTGAATTTTGGATACTTCAACTTGAACTGAGCTAAGAACTTGAAATTTCTGTTTATTTGTGTATTGTATTGAAATTTTCATCTTGGTTTTACCGATGGTTTTCATGCAAAATACCAGGAATATATGTTGGCTGTGGAATGGTGGTCCACTTTACCAGAGGAGCAGGTCAAGAAATTGGAACAGGGACTGTGTTGGACAATTTCCTTTTAAGTTCATCTCCCACTCATTCTATTGACACTCCATGCCCAAGATGTGCTAACCAAACTAGGACCGATGGTGTCTTATGTTCCTGTTTGGATTGTTTTCTTTCTGGTGGTAATCTATACATCTTTGAGTATGGGGTATCACCTGCATTTTTTCTAGCCAAAGCTCGAGGAGGTACCTGCACTCTCGCTCCATCTGATCCAGTTGAAGATGTCCTTCATCGGTCTTCATTTCTTCTCGACAATGGGTTTGGTGGCTACAATGTTTTCAAGAATAACTGCGAAGACTTTGCAATTTACTGCAAGACAGGCCTGCTTGTGTCCACAAACATCAGTGTTGGTCGCAGTGGGCAATTGGCATCTTACATATCTGCTGCTAGTACTGTAGTTTCCACACCGCTTCGTTTTATGACCACCAGTTTCAGTGGTTTGGCATTGGTTAGTGTTGGCATGTACTGTGCTGGAAGGTTGATGTCTGATATTGGAGTACGCCGTGATGTGCTGAAAGTTCCAGTGGAAAGGCTTATAGCTACACCTGGCCAGGATATATCACCTGGCCTGGATATATCAGAGAGAACAACTGAGATGGCCAAGGAAGATTAATGCTGTTGATGGTTACTGGTAGACATGTGAAGTTACATTCAACTCCCTCCAACATCTACTGTTTTTATTTCTGCAGTTTATGTTTATGTTCATAAACCAATTTATCATTTGGGTGCAAAAACTTTCTCGCTACCTTGTTAATATATTATGAAACACAGGATTTCCCCTGTAGCTTGACTTCTGTTATCTAAATAACGTGACAATAGTCAGGTCTGTGCAATATTATTTTTGCTTACACTAACCACCTGATTCACAGTTGTCGACGAAGTGCAACTGAGCTCAGAGGCCTTCTTGGTTGTTAAAGTGCACGCACCTTATATCACGGGCAACATGAAAGATTGAAAGGTACTATGACTTTCACAGATCTAAGTTTCTTGTTTTCAGTGCATGGTTGTTAAGTTGTGTATATGGATGGAGTATACAGAAAAATATGATGCGACTAATTTTACGTTCATCTATCATTTTAATGGCGAAAAAATGTGCGAAAGATTTACGACAAATTTATATTCTATGGTGTGCTAATACGGGATATATTCCGACCATACAACTTCACTTTAGTACAAATTTTATTCCGGTATATTTTCTAAACCTGTTTTTGGATGGTTTTAATTTTTAAGTTTCATAGTTTTAAAAAACTACAAAAAATAAAAATCTTAGTTCAGAGTAGTTTTTAGTTTTAAAATGAGTTTTTTTAATATTGTTGTTTCAAAATAATTTAATAGTGTTGAAAAAGAAAAAAACCCAATAGTGTTGAACTTAAAAAATTCGAAATCAGACTGGACCATAAAATGGTAGCCCATAACAAATTCGTTATATATATATATATATATATATATATATATATATATATATATATATTTCTATCATTATAAAATATGTTTTCATGATAACAATTTTGATTACGACATCATATACACCGGTGACAGTCATGCAAAAGTAGAAAACATCAAGATTAAATATTATTAGAGTTCAAATTAAAAATCTAGATTTCTAATTTTTTTTCTTGATTTAGAAATGTTTGAAATTGAGTAGAAAATCATTTCTGGTTCTTTTTTTGTCAAACTTATTTAGTTTCGAAATTATAACTGAAAACGAAAAACTCAACCACCCGAAGAAACGGCCTAAAAGCATAGAATCTTTTTTTTTTTCCAAACCAAGTGTTGTTTCGTCAACTCGATAGATAAACAAACAAACAATTATTTCTTATGGTTACATACAAATGTCAAACGTTAATGCTGCAATTTTGCTTTCCTCGAATGAAAGTACGAATTGAGATTTTATTTATCTCAAGAACTTGACTTTTACAGAAAGAGAAACTGAGCATTTATACAAAAAAAAAAAAAGAAATTGCAAAACCATGTATGGGAAAAACTAAAAGAAAAGAAAAAACATAAAGAACCAAAACAGAAAAAGTGAATGTATAAGTTGCATATCCTAACATGCTTCCGCAAACTTAGGGTGGTTGTCAAAGATCAAGAGCTGTAAGTTTGTGTTGAAAAGAGAGAAACGAAGAACAGATACTGGTTTGGTAAAAGTATGTGTTGATGGCCAATGTTATTCCTCTGGACATGATTATGAACATAATGAAGATCGATTTCAAATTCAAAGTGTTTGGTGGGAGAGTGCAGGATGGGATTTGCGGTGAGAAGAACTACCCCTTGATTATCATAATAGATAGTTGGAGGAGAGGAAGGAATGTTAAGTTCACCAAGAAGTGGTAACAACCACGAAAAGTCGGAGACATCAGAAGCAAGACTACGATATTCGGCTTCAGTACTACTGCGTGAAACAACTTTTTGTTTCTTGGATGACCAATTTATGAGATTTGGACCAATGTAAATGCAAAAACCTGAAGTGGACTTAGGATTATCGGGATTAGACTCCCAATTTGCATATGCGAAACACTTGATGTAGTGATTAATAGAGGATGAAAAACGAATGCCATAGGTTGCTGTACGGGCAATATAATATAGAATCATTTTGGCAACTTTCCAATGATGTATTTGAGAAGCTTGCATGAACGGGCAAACCTTGTTTAGTGCAAAAGTGATGTCGAGTGTTGTGAAAGTAAGGTATTGGAAACCGCAAACAACTTGTCGATATAACGTAGGATTATCAAACGCAACACATGCACCAACAGCCAATTTAAGAGAAGAAATCATTGGTGAAGGTTGTGGTTTGGCAACACTCATTTGAGCTTCATCCAAGATAGTCTGCACATATTTTAACTGAGAGGTGAAGAGAGCCATTTGAAAACTAGGTTTCTATCCCTAGAAAGTAATGAAGGGGTTCCATATCTTTTAGTTCCAGCTGTTAGAATGTAAATTGATTTTGTATTTTGGATCTATAAGATAAAAGTCTAAGATTAAAAAAGGTCCAAATAAAATTCTAGAAAATCCTATCTAAGGATTCTAGAGAAAAAATATCTAGTGATGGTTATTTATAAGATGTCTCTAGATAGGTTTAGAATTATAAGAATATTTTAGAAATCTCTAGAAAATGAATAATAACCCTTAGATTAATATTGTGGTGGCAATATCCTAACCATTGGTTGAGGAGGTGCCACTAGTATAAACAAGGGATTATATCATTTGTAATCAAGTCAAAATAATTAGAAGCATTCAATACAACAAACCTTTCATTTTCTTAAAATCTTTTAACCTCTCCGAATTTTAAACACTTCCTTCAAGCCTCAAAGTTTCTCTGAACAAAGTGGTATCAAAAGCCATAAGATCATTATAAAAATGGCAAATATCGGAGTTCCCTTTCAAGTCCTGATGCTCACCAAGAGCAAGTACGCCAATTGAAGTTTAAGGATGTAACTCTCCTTGGTGAACATGATGTGTGAGAGGTGGTCAAAAAGGGCCACATTGAGCCAGAGAATGTAGACAATCTTTCTCAAGCTCAAAAGGAGAGTTTGAAAGATTCAAGGAAGAAAGATAAGAAAGCTCTTTGTCTAATCTATTAAGGATTAGACGAAGATACTTTTGAGAATAGGATTGGTCAACAAGCTGTGAGAACTTCTTCCCGTGCATTGAAGAAGATGATGTGGAACAATCGGAAGAGGCATCTGCTACTCCACCTACTTCACCAAATACAACCCCTCGAGAAGATGAAAGCTTACGTGAAAGAACTCCAGGTTTTCAAAGTCTCCAAGAAATCTATGAGGTAACTGAAAATCTAGACAATGTTACCTTATTTTATCTATTTTCAAATTGTGAGCCCATTAACTTCCAAGAAGCAATTGAAAAGAAGAGTTAGAGAAATGATATGGATGAAGAGATCAAGGCGATAAAGAAGAATGATACATGGGAGCTAGTCTCGCATGCAAAAGGGCATAAAGCAATTCGTGTCAAGTGGGTCTACAAAGCAAAGAAGGACTCCAAAGGAAAAGTTCAGAGATACAAGGCAAGATTGATTGTGAAAGGCTATAGTTAAAGGGCTGGCATAAACTATGACGAGGTATTTGCTCTAGTTGCTCGACTAGAAACTGTTAGACTTATTATATCATTAGCAACTCAGAATAATTGGAAGATACATCAAATGGATGTCAAATTCACCTTCTTAAATGGAGTTCTTGAAGAAGAAGTCTACATTGAGTAGCCACAAGGATATAAAGTCAAAGGTAAAGAAAACAAAGTCTTCAAATTAAAGAAGCTTTTTATGGGTTGAAACAAGCCCTTAAAGCTTGGAATGTTCAGATTGACAAGTACTTCAAAGAAGAAAATTCATCAAGTGTCCATATGAGCATGTACTCTATATCAAAGCTCAAGGTGAAGATATTTTGATTGTATGCTTGTATGTCGGTGACTTGATTTTTACAGGGAATAATCCAAGCATATTTGAGGAATTCAAGAAGGATATGACCATGGAATTTGAAATGACTGACATGGGGCTTATGACATATTATCTCGGAATTAAAGTAAAGCAAGGAAATGAAGGAATGTTTATTACTCAAGAAAGTTGTGCTAAAGACCTCCTCAAGAAGTTCAAGATGATCCAGTTGGTACTCGTATGGAATGCGACATCAAGTTGAGTAAAGATGAAGAGGGAGAAAAAGTGGATCCAACAAGTCTTATTGGAAGTTTGTGTTATATAACTTGTACAAGACTAGACATTCTGTATGCTGTTGGAGTCGTGAGTTGCTACATGGAAGCTCCAACAACTACTCACTTCAAGTCTACGAAGAAGATTCTTTGATATATCAAAAGTATAACAAGCTTTGACTTATACTACTCCATTTCTAACAATTACAAGCTTGTTGGATATAGTGATACCGATTGGAGTGGAGATATGTATGATTGAAAGAGCACAAGGGGATTTGTGTTCTACATGGGAGACACAACCTTTACTTGTTGGCCTATTGTCACTCTTTCTACATGTGAAGTAGATTATGTAGTTGCAACTTCATATGTTTTCCATGTTGTTTGGCTAAGAAACCTATTGAAAGAGTTCAACTTGCCACAAATGGAGCCAACAAATATTTTCATGGACAATAAGTCGACAATAGCTTTAACGAAAAACTCAGTCTTCCATGATCAAAGTAAGCACATCCACACCTGTTACCATTACATTAGAGAAAACATGAACAACAAGGATATGCAAATGAAATACGTGAAAAAGCATGATCAGGTAGCATATATCTTCACCAAATCGTTAAAGAAGGAAGTCTTTATGAAGTTGAGAAGTTTGCTTAGAGTACAAAATCAAGTTTAAGAGAAGGTGTTGGAATGTAAATTGATTTTGTATTTTGGGCCTATAAGATAAAAGTCCAAGATTAGAAAAAGCCAAAAAGAATTCTAGATTTTCCATTCTAGATTTTCCTATCTAGAAGGATTCTAGAATGAAGTGCAAAAATATCTAGAGATGCTTATCTATTAGATGTCTCTAGATAAGTTTAGAATTGTAGAAATATTTTAGAAATCTCTAGAGAATGAATAATAACCCTTACATTAATGTTGTGGTGGCAAGATCCTAACTATTGGTTGAGGAGGTGTCACTAGTACAAGGGGATGAATGTATAATTTGTAATCAAGCCAAAAGAATTAAAAGCATTCAATACAACAAAATTTTCCTTCTCTCAAAATCTTTCAACCTCTCCCAATTTTTAAACACTTCCTTCAAGCCTCTAAAGTTTCCTTTCAAAACCGAAATCGTTGTTCAAAGTTTTGAGGAGAGTAGTGATGGCTTGGTTTGAGTTTCCTTTGACAATGATGTCATCAACATATATCAGTATATACATAAAACAATGATTGTCATGTTGAACAAAAAGAGAAGAGTCACCTTTTGTAGAAGAAAAACCAAGTTGTGAGAAGTATGACTTAGCTTATAATGCCATGTTTGAGGAGCCTATTTGATGGCATATCCCTAGTCATTGCCAAATATACTAAAGAAGAGTTGGAGTAATCTATGGGAAGTGGGTTCAAGCTCTTATCATCATGGGTCATCAGTGAGTTTTTAGTAAATTAGGTTTATTTTGAACCTTGTATAATAAGCGAAGTAGTTTAGGGTTTATTTTGGACCTTGCATTTGGACCTCAGCTTGTAGTGTAGGGTTTTGGGCCTAGGGGAGATAGGCCCTAAGGAGACACATGGATCTAGGGTAAAATCCCTAGCTTGAAGAGCAAACCTTTTAGAAGCTTGTGGACCCTTAACTAAAGTAGTCTCCAAGTTGCTCTCTTTTTATGAGAAACATGCTCTTGCTGTGTGGCATGCTCCTAATGAAGAGAATTTCTCTTTAGTAGTGACCATGTGTCATGCTCCTAATGGAGAGGAGTTCTCCTTAGTAGTGGCCATGTATCATCCTTCAAATAGAGATGATTTTTACCTTGGTCTTCAAGTTATAATATTAGGGTTTTGCTTTTACAATTTGAAGACACCTTTAAGGTTATTTAAGCTTATAAATAGAAAATGTCTCTTTCATGTAAATTCGACTTTAAATTAATTATTTTTATGCTACCAAATTTGTGTCATAGTACTCAACTTAGTTACCAAGACTAGATCACTCATTTTAGGTTTTTTTAGCCACTCTTTCTCTTGAGTTGACCCAACCTTCTTGAGAGCACACCAAACACCATCATAGCTTTTCTCCTTGCTTGAGTCATATAACCTAGAAGAGGAATCACTATCTCACCACATCAAATCTACTATGTGCACAATATTCTCACCACCATCCAACTTCCACAATCATTAATCTATTTGAAAGTCTTTATCTTGTTTGAGTTATATAGCTTAGAGAAGCTTATTCCTGTTTAAGGTTGTGGATAGCCTTTTTAAGACGACATATATGAGTGGTGCTGGTTGAGAAACCTGAAGGTTGCTCCATGTATGTAATTTCAACAAGGTCACTAAGCAGGAATTGCATTGTTAATATGAAGATGGTGAATAGGCCCTCGAGTTTAAACTGCAAGAGAACGAACAACTCTGATGGTTGTGGCTGACTGAATCATAGGACTAAAAATATTGAAATAATCTACGCCTTAAATTTGGCTATATCCACGAGCAACTAACCGACCTTTTTCGTCGTTGTAAAGTTCCATCTTTGTTGAACTTGTTGCAAAATATACACTTGTAGCCAATAATATGGGCACTGGCAGAGGAGAAACAAGACTCCAAGTTTTGTTTTTAATAAGCACATCAAACTCTTGTTGCATAACATGTTTCTATTCGGGATTAGCTAGAGCTTCCCCAGTTATGGTGGGAACTTTATCACACAGACAGAAGTGACAAGAACTTTAGGCTAAAAAATGTCAGACTTTGCTTTGCATGGGATGATGATTGGCCATCGAAGGAGTATGTAATAGGGTTAGTAGTAGAATGATGTATTAGAAGATGTAGATGAATTGGAATGAGTATCAAGAGAAACAAGTGAAGCAGGAGGAGCTTGATCTTGATCAGAGGTATTCTTGGAAGAAAAGGTAGTGGCGTCATTGGTGACATTTGAGAAGAAGGTTGGAAGTCTTGATTGAAACGATGCCAACAATCACTCGCAAGATGACCTGACTTATGAAAAATTTGACACATACTGCGTTGCATTGATGGAGAAGTATTCAGCATTGATGAAACATTTGACACATACTCGCAAGATGACCTGACTTATTGAAGTTTGATCTTCTTGATACGTGCTCGAGAGTTAGCAAAGTAAGTATTCAGCAGGCTCCAAATTTGCACGGTGGTATCAAGGCCAATCATTTGATGATTGACGGATGGCTGAGAGCTTTCCGATGTCATGACTTCTAGCTCTGATAAAAAAACCAGAAGAAATTTTATTTATCTCGAGAACTTGACTTTCATAGAAACAGGACCTGAAAAAGAAGAAGGAAGAAAGAGAAAAGCCATGCATGGAAAAAACTAACAGAAACAAAAATCAGAAAGAATAAAAACAGAAAAAGCGTAATGTATAAGTTGTTAGACCCCATTTAAAACACACCCGTAACCCCAAGTAGTGAGATCCATGTGCCAAGATGAGAGTGAGCGTCTTAGTTAGTGACTTCACCATTTCTTCTTCCGATCACCTCTCAGGCACCGCTGGAACACTCCCGGCGTCGAGGGCGTTCGTTTGAACCGATCAGTTTTGGATTCTGGACTGGTAAGTTCATCTCTCTCAGTCGAGTGGTTTTTCTGTACATGCAAACTCAGTTTTCGGTTACACGAGTTCCTTAACCCATTTATGAACACCTTTCTGGTCTTTCATTTGATTAGTTTCGTAAATCGTAATCGTAGTCTTCTAAGAGATTGGTGGCGAGCTATTATGTTCAAATTGGTAAGGGGAGCTTATATAATTTGATTAAATTCTTGTTTGAACGTTGGCATGTTTGCATGATACGTTGTTTGATTATTTGATGAATATGAGATATGTGTGTACTGCTTGTTTGGACGTGTGGATGAATGAATGATGTATGTGGTAAATTGAGTTGAGATAGGGATTGATCGTCAACTGTAGTATTTTTAGTAAAGGTGGTAATCTGGTCGAGCGTCCGTTTATATTAGGTTCTCTTATACAAGGAATTTCGTTAATAACGGTCGTTATAGAATATTAGATATGTATGAGTGTGTGTTCGGCTTAAGTGTAGTTCTCCTTTAGACTTCCTAAACAGTTTAGTACATGTGTTATATATATTACTTACGGTCGTAGACGTTATCGTTCTCTTTCATTCAAAATAAGTGGTGACTCAATTGTGTGTGTATATATATATATATATATATATATATATATATATATATATATTTTATGTAAGTTTATTAGTGATCGGTCTTGGACCAAGCGTTCAATCTCAGTAGCGCTCGTTCCTGATAATCACTTGGTCTTGGATCAACGCTCGTCCAATAGTGTTCGGTTCTACAGGGCTCGGTCTTAAACATAGCGTTGGGTCTTGTTTTCTGTAATATATATATATATATATATATATATATATATATATATATATATATATATATACCGTTCTTAGAATGAGAGTCTTCATTCAAACTCAATAGCGTTCGTTACTTCATAGTTTCTCATCAGTATTAGTATTTAGTATAAATCAGTGTGAGTCTTTAAAAGGTGTACGGCCTAGAGTCTTAGTACTCGGCCTAAGCCTAGTGGCGTCCGGTTTGAACTCTTAGGAGTCTGTTTATTGAAGTAAATGAGTAGCGCTCGGTCTTGTTATACCAATCGTACTTGGGCTATGATAAGAACGTATGATCTTATTTCATTTGAATATGTGGATGATAAAGTCTGAGAGAATTTGAAATGTGATGTGTATGAAATAGTTTGATTATGAACGAGTATTCTAGGGAGGAATATCTCAGAAAGTGGTTATTGATTGGTAAAGCATGAATGTCGGCAAAGCTTAGCGGGCGTTCATCCTGATATTCCATGATTACTCGTTCTCATGTAGAGAGGAGTAAGTCACGGGTGGGAATGACAGGAGGTCCTAGTCCATAAGGTTAACTTGGACAAAACGGATCGACCTCGGGTGGTAGCTGGGTGCACGAACATCGTAGCTACACAGTATTCATACAGTCCGGACAGTCAGAGTCATGTGGTCGTTATTTGCATGCATGTATGTATGAATTATGATGTGGTCGTTGTTGGTTTTGTTATATGTTGTATGTTGTGATTGAATAAATTAAATTACATAAGCTTACCCTGTTTATCATTTTTGTCTGTGTTGTGTGTCCTGTCGTTGTCTTGTTGCAATGATCATCCGTGTGGATGTGAGCAGAAGGAGAAGAGCTGTTGGAAGAAGTATTGGAAGATGCAACGGAAGTGAAGGCAAACCTTGAGAGCATTCGGTCTGGCGTTGGCTTTATCTTTTGTAAAGACCGTGTGGTATTAGTGTATTTTGTTAAACGTTCGGTCTAGTAGTAGCTAGCGTATTTTTTTTTAAATCCCCCGTTATTGTATAAAGTCGTTCGGCCATAATCGTATCTCGTTCTGTGTAGAACTGATCTGTAGTATTATTAATATGTGATGATTCTCGTATATTATTTTATACTGTATATTTGGAATGTTACATTATGTATCCTAACATTTTCTTTTCTCAAAAGAAACGTTTTTCCATACACAAAATTGATTGATTAGTGTAATGAAGGTCACAAACACCAATATATCATCACATATGAAATTTAAGAGCAGAAAAGAAAAGGTATTTTCAATAAAAAAAACACACTTATATATTTCACATTAAAAACTTGTCACACCCATTAATCAAAGATTGAACATTTCTAGTTTAAAATTTAATATTTGTAGATGATTTGATAATTGGTGATATGGTAGATTCAGCAAACCTAATTAGAATATATTTTGATACCATAAGAGTTAATTATCTCAATCTCACAAAAATAATTTACAACATGAAATTTACATTCATTATAATATAATTTGGTTCATATGAAATTTTTAACATGATAAAGATTAATTTGGTTCATATGAAATTTTTAAGATCATAAAAAATAATCTGGTTCATATGAAATTTTTAACATGATAAAGAACAATTCTTCTAGTTCTAAATTCAGAATCCACAATAACTCTATTCTATTGTCTAACATCTCAATTCAATCATTAAACATCTATCAATAATTAAGTTTTTATCTTTTAACCAAAAGACTACATTTTATATTATAAGCTACTAACATCATACATCACATATATTCAACTAATGACTCTTGCATTGAATTATAATAAGAGATCTAAATTTATAATACTATACTCTCACTAAGTTGTCACTACACTCATGATAAATTAAATCCATATGGCAACAATTCTTTTTGTACTACTGACTTTTTTTTTTACTCTCACCATTTAATATTTTATTCAATGTAAGTTTAATACTAAAAAAGTTAGAATTATTTTTTTTAGAATATCAAATTTAATACATAATGAAAACATCTCAACATGGTATTTTTTTTAATAGAAAATTAGATTCACAATCGTATCATAATTATACTATTATTGATTTTCATTTAGACATACATGTATTCAAGTTGGAAATGCTAATAAAATGCAATCCATCATTCTTTACATAATATTAATATTCAAATGTAATATATTAATCAAATATATATAACAACATAGTAAACGATAAACAAATTTTAACAAGCAATTTTTTGTTTCTAAGTTTAGAAAAGCACACTCTGGCTCGGCCAACACTTTGTTTACCAAGAAAATTAAGCACATTTCAATACTCCAAGCCATCATTATACTCTCTTAGCTAAAAGTGTCATCTTGTCCAAAAATTTAAGTCATCCAATAAAAACTTTAATGGTCTAAGGAACAAATTATTTGTCCAATGACTATATCACCGGAAGTTTTCATAGAAATAATTTACTAATCAAGAATTTATTACTTACATGTCGACCATAATCTCTGCAGTAGACGTCTAAGTTTTTTAATTAAGTATATTAAATTCAAGTTAATTTGATAAATTTTTATTTGATTATGAATTCATTTTCACAACCTTAATAGTTATATATATATATATATATATATATATATATATATATATATATATAAATTACCTTATTTAATACATTTTATTCACATGAATTAAGGATGACAAGGAGTCAGGTCGGATTCTGATAGTGTCTACCCGCAATCCGACTTGCAAAATGAAAACATCACATCTGCTATTTTTCAAAAAAATTCGCAGGTATCTGTAAATACTAAAAAAATATATTTTATACATTTTAAAAATAAAAATAAATATTTATATATATAATTTAATATAAATATAATAAATTATAAACTAAAATTTAATTTTAATTAAATTTAAGGTAATAAAATATAAATTAATTTTATACTAAATTAACTTTAATTAAATTTTTACTTTATTTATTTGTGGGTAACAGATATTCGTGGGTCGGATAGTGTAATACCTACATCCAACCCGTTTATAAGCGGATATTAAAATATCTACTATCTACAAGTCGTAGATAATAAATATCCGCATATATCAACTACGTAAATTTTATCCGTGGATGCAGATTTTTTTTTCATCCTTATAATGTAATGATGTTATTTTATATTTTAAATAAAGTTACTAGAGTTTTAGCGTTGTCAATAACTTAAATGTATTAGATATTTGCTTAATATTTGGACAATAATTCAGAGATATTTTAAAATAACTTTTGTAACATAAATTGTTTTTATAGGGTCGGATGATCTTCACTCCAATGGATTTTAAAGGCTTACCAGATATTCAGTTCTAATTAGTTTTTAATTTTTATATTTTACCAACAATAAATGTTAGAACCACTAACCAAATTCATTACTTGGACCTTTAATTTATACTAGTTATATTGAAATTTTACCTTTTTGAATGACCTAATCACTACCAAAATATGTTATAATTTTTTTATCAGCCTAATTTAGGAATGACAATGGGTAGTGCTTACCTATTATCCGATTTTAAAAAAAAAATCTACTATGTGTGAATATTCGTTAAAAAATATTCACGCATATTTTCAAATATGTAATATTCGAGAATCTCTGCAAATATTTAATTTTAATTAAATTTAATTAAATAAAATATAATTTAAATTTTTATTTTTAAATATCTATAAATATAAATAATATAATATCTATGTACAAACTATTTATAAATAAATATTAAAATATTTGCTATGTATCGTTAATTTTATCCATAAATAAAATAGGCACGAGTACAAGTTTTATTGTCTTCCCTAACCCAATTTATATTTTACGCTGATAAATATCTTTTATCTACAATTAATGATGTTCCTTGTCTACGGAATAAGTCAACCGTACGATCTACTCATCAAAGCCGATTGGCTTGCTGGAGATCCCATACAATAAACTGTCATAAACGTTTAAAATTTAGAAAATTATTTGACATGATTGGAATTATGATTGAAATAAATTTATTTCTAAAATATTTTTGACACATTAATTATTTCATATCTTTATGGTCTCAAACCTTTCTTTTGAGATTATTTGAAGATAAGTTAGCAACACTTCTCTCGTCAGTCCATTCTTGCATCTTATCCTACTTTTAAAAGAAAAGTTACCATACTAAAAGCACTTCTTTTTACTGTTTTTATTTTTACTATTTTTATTTTGTAGTACAAGAAAATTTTTAAAGTAAAAAACAAAGAGTCCTATAAATAAAAAGTCTTGGGCAGATCTTTACTTTTTTGAAAAGAAAATCCCTTCAGATATCAAACACATGAGGCAAACAGGGACAGAGTGTAAGTATGGTCTACTTGGACCTACTCTTTTATTAATTTTATTTTTTAGTATAGATGTTATTTTTAAATTTATACACTATTTAAAGAGTTTAACAGTAGAAATTTTATACTCGAATTTAATTTTTTATTAATCTCATAGAATAATCAATTGTCTTGTTTAATTTTTGAGATAATGGTAATGATATTATTACTTTTTTAAATATTCTCCTTTTTCATAGATTTTATCGTAGAAATATTGTTTTTTCTTTCTCGTTCTGAACCAACATATTTGAACATCGTTTAATTTAAATAATCTTTTGCTTTTATAATATTTTATAGAGATTTTAAGTTTATAAATGATAACATTTTCAATTAAGATATTAATGTTCCATGGATCTGATTTTAAATTATTCAGAATTAAAAAATGTATTTATTAATATTTTATCGGTATAACAAACTTAGTTGGGAGCATTATAAAAACAATATTTATGATTTAACACACCTACTCCCCGTCTACCTACACTTGAGCAACATTTATTTTTAAATTTTATCTTTTATAATTTGTATAGTATTTTAGAATATTATAAATGATTAAATTTGATTTCAAAAGATACTATGTATAGGATGGTATGATGTAACGATATCATTTCGATCACTTACGCAGGGTAAGTTAACATGTTAAATAAGATAAAGATTGATTAATTAAGGATTAGGAAAAAAAATATCAGGAGTTAGAATAATGTTTCGGATATAGGGTTGACGTCCTATACTCAAAGCACTCAAGATTGTGTGGATGGTCAGACAGACCTTGAAGACTGGATGAACTTGATAGACCGGACAGACGAAACATTTTGAAGATCGGACGGGCGGGCTCAGGACGGACAGACACTGCTCCATGCACTAGGTTGAAGGCTGGGCGGACGTTGCTCCAAGCGGACGGGTGTCGAAGAATTGTCGGACGTAGCACTAAGCAGACGGACGTTGGGAGCTGGATAGGTGTTGACGACTTGTTGGATGTAGCTCGTTCTCCCTCCTTCTCCAAGTCGGATGAGGACGTACCTGCTAAAGGTGCTCCAACGCTCAAGTCAATAAAATGATCGAACGATTATAACAAAAGATGCAAGTAATGCGTAATATGCAACGTGTGCAATCCGGTCTGAAGTCATACCTAAGACCTTTTTTTATACTAGTTGTAATGGGCTTATGGGGTTTTTCCTTTCACTGGCCTAATAACAGCCCAATGACACCTTAACCTGCATTAGGGTGTTAATGAGTTATCACTATATATGTCGAATTTAAGGCTGTCATTAAATTATCACTAGTAAAAAAAGTGGAATCTAACGCGCCATATACGCTTCGGTTACGCAAAACCCGAAGCGTAAAAGACTATATACCTCGGTTAGGCCTTGACCCGAGGCAGAATGTTGATATTGTCTCGGTTAGAAGAAGACTCGAGAGCTATACCTCTGTCCTAAGCACACTTTTTGTTTGACAACTTTTTAAAAAGCCCCTATTGCCTCGGGTTGCCAGACGACCGTTGCCTATAGACTCATTTCATTCCTTTGATTTTTTCATTTGCACAGTCCAACAACTTCTTCTTTCTCGTGCTCTCCCTTCTTCCCCTTTTTGCTCTCCCATTCTTCTCCTCTGTGCTCTCTCATTCTTCCCCTATCTCGCTGATGTAGCCTCCGTCGCTGCCTCCGTCACTGCTGCCTCTGCCACTGCTACCTCCGTCATTCTTCCCCTTTGTATCTTCATCTTCATCCACCGCTCCAGATCGTCAAGCCGCTCCAGATCGTCAAGCCGCTCCAGATCCGCTCCACAACGTCACCGCCGCTGCCTCCTCGCTGCGTCCACAACGTCACCGTCGTTGCCTCCCCGTTGTTGCCTTGTCGTCGCGTGGTGAAGACAGTGTTGTCGTCGCATTACCGCCATCGTCGCGTGGTCTTCCTGAGTTCTTGCTGCACCGCCATGCCGCGTTGTCTTTGTTGCCGCAGTCGCTCCCACGGTCTTGGTCATCGCGGCAGTGGTCCTCCTTGGCTTGATAAGTGAAATTTTTTTGGATCTTGTTCTTGGTCTTCTTTTTGGATCCAGAGACATTGGAAACACCATTTTCAAATAAAACCCTCCACTTTCAATCTTGTTCTTGGTTTTGTTCTTGATCCAGAGACATTTTTGTTGTTCAATTTTTCAGTGACGGGGACTCTTTGATGGACTCGTGGACCACAAAGAAGGGGAACACATGCCAGATTCATCATCCACCTTTGACCCTGTTCTGAATTGAACTTCCATTTCCATTCGACAAAGGAAAAGAAATTGTGGGTTTTTGGTCTGTTTGCGGATGAAACATGTTACAAAAATAATGAGGGTTGTGTTTATGCTTGTGTGGTTGGTTTCGAAACGGTGGGAGAGTGTAGCAGGGGATTAATCAAAAAAACAAAACCTTATGGCATCAATTACAATGACTCGAGGCGTAATCCTATCCCTTTACGCCTCGGTTCATAACCGAGGCATAAGACTTACCCATTTTTACCTCGCTTGTATATGTCTCGATCGTAGAATCGGTGCCTATAAGCAATAATAACCGGTGTCATTTCCTCTTACTGCACTAGTGTATAATTAGGAATAAATTAGGGGTTAAGTTTCCATCTAATTATAATTAAAAACATATTAGAAATTAAAGTTTTGTTCTATGGACTTCCATTTAATTATAATTAGAAAAATATTAGGAATTAAACTTTTCTTCTAATTATAATTAAAACTTGATTAGGGTGAAGGTTTTCTTTTAATCAATTCTAAATGTCATTCTAATTTTTTTTTTCTAAATTTTATTTGGTTCACAAAATTGAACCACTTAAACCTTAAATAGTTTCTCAAAGGTTTCTTTTCTCTATCAAAAGAACCCTAATCATAGAAGTTTTCACACTTCTCTGGCATTCCATTTTTGCATACCAACCCAGCCTTGGGTGTCCTTTGCCTCGCGCAAGAGAAGTTGGCTAGGGGAGGGACTTTCTCTTTCCTTTTTCACGTTCTGAGCTCGTAGTGGCGCAATCTGGCGTGTACTGCGGTTGATTCTCTAGGTTCTTCGTCATGCCACCCAAGGAAGGTTTTCTCCTCCTCTTTTGCCATGGTCCGAGCACATCGTTGCGCAAGAGCGGTGGTTAAGGGGAAGGGTTCGTCTTCTCCAATTCGGGTCAGGCATCGTGGTTGACTGGATTGAAGTACTTGAAAAACTTTAGAAGGGGAGTTAAATAATGTTAATGGAAAAATTATTTTCACAACCTTTTTGATATAACACGTTCGTCGAGTTTTGAATTTATCAAATAGACACTTAGACATTCGACCTAATAAATGATTTTTAAAATATAGTTCCCTATTAACTTGCTATCCAGAATGTACACTACAATATTTGTAAGAACTTCCTTAGTTGAAGAATAATCGTTTAGTGCAGAAGGTTCTTATATTTAGAAATAAAACGCAGTTACATGTTTTTATAAGAAAAATTTTTAGACAAGAGAGAAATAACAATTGCACAGATATTTTTATACTAGTTGACTCCAGTTGAGCTACGTCCAGTCTCCTCTGCAAAGAATTCCACTATAATCTTCAACAAGTTTACAATTGAGTATTCGCACCACTCTTTGTCTTCTCAGTTATCGAATAACCTCCTATTACCCTAGACTGGATGAGTATTTGCACCACTCTTGCTCTTCTCAGTTAGCGAATAACCTCTTGTTACCCTAGACTGAATAAGTATTCACACCACTCCTGGTACTAACCAACACTGCCTAGATTTCCTTAACTCAGTAAGCAAATATTACACTAAAACTTGAGAGTATGATTTTCTTTTGATCTTTTCTTCTATTTTTCTCTCAGATAATTTCTTTTTCTTGAGCTTTTGTTGTGCTTTTCTTTTGAAAACTTATCAAAGGATGGTTTCGTTGTATGTTATCCTTTTGATTTTTCATCAGATTGATCTCTTATTTAAAGGCTCTTGGATAAGTGTCCGTTAGACTAAGCTCTTGATCTTGCTTCTTGTGTCTTCTCTTTCTTCGTGTATAACAATCATTGGTTAAAGTCAACTTTTCAGAGCAGACTTTTTCAGTACTTTGCTTGAAGTTGGTTGTACTTTCTTTTAGACACCGCTTTAAGTGAAGAACATTATGTGAATATCTCTTTTATCTCTAATGTCCACTTTGATATTTTAATTTGAAGTTTGTGGATGCGTGTAGAGTAGGTTATCTGCAAATAATGGAGTACATTGTGCATGTAGCATATATGTCTTTTCTCTTATCAGTTTTGTTGTTTTTGAACGTTGAACATTTAATAACATTTAATGCTTGCTCAAAACAATAAAGTGCTTTTCATTTTTATACCGTTGAAGTAACATTTAACAATTAAGCTTTTCTTCTAAACATACCAAGCTTTAAGTAAAGACTTCATCGTTGAACGAAGTAATAGTTTAACTCATGATATCGTTTAGACTGATGTAAACGGTTTTTGTTATTTTGCCTTTTTAGAGCAATAACGTTTAACATTTTATGTTTTCTTTAGTGTTTTAAGTTTTAGCCTTTTAGAATGTTTTTGTCTTGACATTGTTTTGTTTTCTCGAGAGTTAAACTAAATACCATTTGGCTATAATAAGCTTTACACGTTTAGCTTCAACTCTCTTGAACGCTTTGACTTAATAGTCGTTTAGCATAACATCTGGGTGTTTTGACTTAGTTATTTTTCTGTTTCCTAAAATCATAAGTGTTTTCCTAAGGTTTTTCTATGTTGGGGATTTTGGTCCTAAGTCTTGTGTTTCCTCTTATGGTATTTTCATACTATTATTTTGTTTAATGTTATTTGGTTAAACTTCAAAACATGAGAGTGTTTAGACGTATAGACAACTTTGTCTTAACATGGATGGGAAGACTTGCTTATTCTTCTCTGTTTGTGGGTTGTTTCGTAGGGCAGGGCAGGTGCAACCTCTTAACGGCGTTGTGGTCCCGATAACTTCACGACAAGGGTTTCAGTTGGTGTTTTGAGGTTTTCTTCTACCTCTATTTTTTGTTATTTGTGGATCTTGATGGTCACGATTTGGGGTTTGAAATAAAGGTTTTCTGAAATTGAAAATTTAGGGATTTTGGGGTGTTTGGAATCCGATTATTGCGATTGAGATTTTTACTTGTATATTTGAGTTTGCAATAAAGGATTTTTGGTTTCTTGAATCTTCTCTATAGATTTGGTCTCGTAACGAGGGAGTTAGGGTTTTGATTTGGAAATGCTTGGGGTTATATTCTTGTTATCTCAAATTGTGTTTTTGGGGTTAGTGCACTAGTGGAAAAATAGCGTATAACGTCGAATATTTTTGGCCTTTCACGTCGAATTCGAGAACGACATCATATCGGGAGACGTTAAATTGACGTCGAATTTAAAAAATTCGACGTTAATTTAACGTCGAATTTTGTCAATATACGACATTAATTTAATGTCGAATTTTGTCAATATACGACGTTAATCAATTTTTTTTTTAATTTTTTTTAATTAATTGTAATCTTTTTTTACAACTCTACTAAACCTGAAAAGCAGAACTATGAATGGTAATATAGGATCAACAACAAATAATAAGAACAAACAACAAACAAGTTCAATCAAACAACAACAACAAACAAGTTCAACCAAACAACAACAAACCAGTTCAACAAAAAAAACAACAAACAAGTTTAACAAATAAGTTCTTCAAAACCAAAACAAAAACTAATCTTCAAAAGGTGGATTCATCGGAATAAAGTGTTGCCACCAGTGAGTGAGAAAGCAAAATGTGCCTGTGAAGGACAAGAACACGAAAATAATCGGTGAAAACAAACGAAAATGATACCTAAAGTAGTTAATTAACATGCATTTGTATCAATTGAAAGAAAGATTACATGTGATGGTCGTCAAACTTCGTTCCAGAAAAGTTTGAGTAGTGAAGAGGGTCTCGCGCGCTAAGATAAAATTGAAGGAATTTTCAATCTCCCGCTCAAATTTTTATTGAATTCACTGGCCTTTTGACGTCTAACGCTGAGACATTCGACGTTTTATATCCTTTTACATCGAATTATAATTCTTAACGACGTTTAATAATTGCATTTATTTATAAAATTGTCACCGATCATTTTTAACATTGGTTATTTAGTGGTTAGACATAGAACGCGTGACGTTATACGTTGTTTTTCCACTAGTGGTGGTTCGTAGGTTGATGGATTTGGGTTTTGATCTTTGGGATTCTGATTCGTGGACATTGGGTTCTGTTTGCAAATTGGGTTTCTTGAATCTTCTTTGCATGATATGTGAATTAGGGGCTAGGGTTTGATTTGGAATTCTAGTTGTTGATGCAGTTCCACGAGAAGGACTTGATGGTGGTGCGAAATAGAGTAGTGAATGTCCTGATGGGTTGTGGTCAGAGGGATCACGATGGCTCCAACAACGTTGTGGTTGGTTAGTTTGAACTTAATTAGGTTGCGGGCGCAAAGTTTGGCAACGTTGGAGTATGGTTGGTTCAGTGGCTGTTTCTCCCAACAGTTCCAAACATTTCATCCAGCATCTCTAATTTTCAAAAATACCTTGAAATTTTATGTTTCTCTTCAACGAGTTTCGAAAGTTGAAAGATTTTTTTCTTCAACGAATTTTGAAATATGTTGAGGTTTTTTCAAAGGCTTCAATGGATTTCGAAATTCGTTGAAGAAAAAAATCCTTCAACAACTTTCAAAATTCGTTGAAGCAAAAATCATTCAACGAATTTCGAAATTCGTTGAAGCATGAAAGATAAGATGTAAGGTTTTTTAAATTGCAGAGGATAGTTTTGAAATTTTAAAAAAAATTTGAAGGACGAAAAAAAAATAATAACAATAAAATAAAATAACTAAAAATTAAAATTCAAATTATATATATATATATATATGTATATATATATATATATATATATATATATAAAGTATAAGTCAATATTAAAAGTGGAATTTAAAGTAAAATTGAGTGAACTTGAAAGAATAATAAAAGAAAAAGGAATATAATGAGTAATTGGACTCATAAGTGAATTATTTTTTTGGTTTGATATTGAGTGAAATATTTATGACATATTTTCTGAATGGGATTCATGAGGGGTTTATATTGAACTCACCTTGGAATATGTATGCGATTTTATAGGTTGATGTGTGAATAATATTAAGTAGGGAATAATAATAGTTGTATAGGGTCAAGAGGGACATTTAATTAATGTTGGACGATCGGAATTTGTTGGGTTGTATTGAATGTGTAAATGATTAATGAGCATGAGAGTAGAGGATGAATCTACTAGTTGTACCTAGCAAATTCTGAGACTATCTGCCATGTAATACGGGATAATGGTTCTTTTTGATCTTATGTGCGAAAAGAGAGTGATGTTCAAGTGTTGAACCCTCTTTTTACGGGGGAAATGGTGTTTTGCCTAATCCTTGTGTAGTAGGAAAATAGGCCATTAGGCAAGATGGCAGGACAACTAAAGTGGACCTGTAGGGAGGCTATAAGGGGCTTGTAGGGGAGGCTACAAGTGGGTGAGATAGGGTACACAAGTGTGACTGATTCCTTCATGATGGAGTTCATGGATTTGTGATGCTCATGATGGGGATAGTCATGATGAAGGGTTCATGATAGGGATAGTCATAATGAAGGTATATGTGTTGATGATTCGTAGTGACGATGTGTTTGAAGACAATGTTGATAAGAATAACGTTGATGGTATAATATGATATAGTCGATGAGAATGTTGATGATGATCATGGTGTAAAAATGATTATGTGAGTAAGGATAGCGTTGTAGATGACTGATTGTTATTAAATTGCGCTTACTTGCTATGATCATATTATATTGTTATTGATTGTGTTATGGTAGCTTACCTATATTTGATTGTGTTTGTGTGTGTCTTGTGATGATCATATGATCCTTGGTTATACGGGAGCAGAGGATGTTGGATATGTTCTAGGTACATGATAGAGACACGAGAGTGGGGAACAACCCTAGGTTATTTAAATTTTTTGAGTTATAAATTTTAGGAATAATGTAATTGGATTACTTTTATTTGTTCCATTTATTTTATTAATTTCAAAATTTTATAATTAGATTATATTTGTGGTAAAGTTAGAATTTTCTTTTAATTCTGCATGTTTTAAATGTCAAAATTTTTAATTTGTACCATTTTTCGTATTAAGAAGATTTTGAAACATCTTAGTCTACATACGATTCATGATACCCTGAATTACCCTGAATTAGAGCATTACATATACGTGAAATATGCCATGAGTGATTGGTGAGATAAGAGATAAAAGTACCAATTGAAATTGTATTAGACTAATACAACTTAAATTTATATTATAATATATTAAAAATTAAATCGTTATGACTTTAATTAAAATTTAAAAATAAAAAATTATAATATATTAAAATTGTACTAAGTTGGTATCACTTCTTTACAGTAAAATTGTATTAAGTTAATACTATTTATCTATTTTAATAATATTTTAAAATTTATAGTATTTTAGTAAGTTTGAAAAGAAAAGTACATTATTTTAGTGTTTTTATGTAAATTGATGGTAAGTCTCATATTAAATCAAACTAATAAGATGAAAATGAGTTTTGATGAATAATATATATAAATATAAAGATAAAGACTAAGAAACTCATTATATTAAAATATTATAAAAGACTAAAGAAACTCATTATATTAAAATCTTATGTCGGAAGTTACTTTATAGTTTTTATGTGAATTAACTTGTGATAGATGTCATCCAAATATAATGCTATTAACAATAAGATTGTTGTTTTCAAAATGGATCACCGGGTCTGACTCGATCTAGCTCACCAAGAGTTGGTTATTTAGTGAGTCAATTTAATCCGACTCATTTATTAGAGTTAGAAAAATTCGAACTCGGCTCGATCCACAATGGGTGGTGGGTTAAAGGAATTGACTCGTTGACTCACTTAATTACAATTTTTTAAAATAAAAAAATTACAAACCTTTTTGTAATTCAAATCTAAATAATAAAGTAGGGAGTTGATGAGTCAACCCGGCTCACCATGGGTTCAACTCGAATGAGCCAGATTTAAATTAGTTGGGTTGAAAATTAACTCACATAGAAAATACATTGTTTTCAAACTCAATCCAGTTCAAACCTGTGATGGACCGAATTAACCCGCATATTGTAACTCATTTTGACAGCTCTACTTACTGTTTTTCTTTTACTATTTTAATTTAATTTATGTCTTCAAAAGGAATTTTACGGAAAAGCATTTCTTTGAAAACTTTTAGTCCTCTACTTTACAATTCCGTTTATAATAATAATTTGTTTCAAATCGTACAATTTTATCTATTTTATATAAATTGAAAAAGCAATATCCTTTCGTATATCTTTTAACTTCAAATATCGTTATTATTTTCTTTCTTTAAAATTATATTTTATCATGTATTTTTCTTTTATTACAAATGATATAAATTTTAATTCTTAATATACTATTGTTTGAAATTAAAAGTATTATAGTATTGAAAACTTTCATAAATGAATACACTAACATAGATAATACAAAATATTATTATTTAAAAAACCAAATTTTTCAACGTGGCAAATTGTCTTTTTTCTTAAAGCTATCAAAACGGGTAATCCGGCTCGATTCGGCCCGGCTCACGACGGGTTGGTCACTTAGTGAGTTACTCCAACCCGGCTCACTTATTAGCGAACTGAAAAAAATTTGAATTCGACCCGACCCACTACAAGTTGGTGGGTTAAACAGGTTGGCTCACTGACTCATTTAATTATGAGTTTTTTTTAAATAAAAAAATTATATTTTTTAATTAAAATCTAAATAAACGTCACACTAAAATGATGTTAAACTCTAAAGTCAATTAAAAAAAAAGTATCATACAATCTAAGCATAATCCAAAAACATGTCCAAAAGACGAACAAATAAGTTTTTAATATTGTTAATTTTTGTATCACTTGTCCATTTATAATATTAGAGTTTTGAATATAATATATTTCTCTCTCGAGGGTTAAAAATAATAATATTGAAACACAGAATAATAAATAATTAAATTAAATTAGGTGGATTGATGAGCCAACCCGACTCACCACAGGTTCAACCCGGTGAGTTGGATTCTAAGTGAACCAGATTAAAAACTAGTTTACATAAAAAAATTACATTTTTTTCAAATCTAACCCGACTCAAACTCACAGTGAACCAAATTGATTTGCGGATTACAACTGATTTTGACATTGGTGCCTCTTCTAATATAGTACTACTTTGTTACAGTAATTAAAGATCACAATGTGGGTTGGTTCATTCTATATTATCTCACTGTATATTTAGTTTGTAAAAGGTGAATCATATTATTTTATCGCATTCTATATTTAGTTTGTAAAAAGTGGATAAGATTGACCTAATTAGCATAAGAATTTTTAATGATTGGTCCATATTATAGTCAAGCTGCGTAAAAAAAAATAATTATAATCTTATTTTAATATTTTACATCTTTATTGTATTATATGAATACATTATGGACAAAAAAATTAAAATAAACTATATAAGCATAAGATTAAAATCCACATTAAATAAATATGTTCAATTTGAACATTTCATGAACAAAGAAATATAAAAATATAAAAACTACAGCAATTAATTAATGTTCAATGCAGACAAAGAAACTGTTTAAGGATTCAAACATGAAATAAATGAATAAAATAAATAAAATAAAACAAATATTTAAAAATTTTATTTTTGAGGATTACTTTCTTTATAGTAACTATTGTAGTGATTTACTTTAGGAAAGTAAAAATAGGTTTCTATGTTTAAAATTTGTTTGATTTAAATGGTTTAAAATCATATAACACTGATAAATTTATTACTAACCGTTATGATTAAGAAAGTAAAAATAAGTTTCTATGTTTAAAATTTATTTTACTTAAATGTTTGAAATAGTATAACACTATGATAAATTTATTATATTATTATTGATTTATTTAATATTTATAAATTGAATTGTAATAAATTTTAGGTTTAAATATATTGTTAACTTTAAAGGAAAATTAAAATGAGTTTCTTTTCAAAACATTAATTTATTTAATTCTAAAAATATGTAAATTTAGTTTTCTTAATTATATTTTGTTAAATTTATTTAATATTTTAAATACATTCTTGGTAATATTTGAATTATAGAAAATAATTATTTAACACACTTAAATTTTTTATATTCATTTGACATTACCCTTACTTACTTTTTACTTCTTTTTTTTTTGAAAAAAATACAAAACTTTACATTTTTTAGACTATTTTATCCTTGTATCCTATGTCAAATGAATGTAAAAGTGTGTAAGATATCATTTCTCTTAAATTATTTATATTATTTAACATATTTTTATTTCAATAAAAAATACATTTAAAATAATAAATAAACTTAATAAAAGTTAATTCAAAAGTTTAAATTCATACATTTTAAAATTAAAAAACTAAATTAAATAAAAAATAATAATTCTAATTTTTACTTAAATTAGGAAAAAACAATATTGACTTAATACCCTATTTTGTCCACTCGTTCGAAAATGTCAAATTAGTTCATCCTTTAAAAAATGCGTCAATTACGTCCTTTCATTTATGCAAATTTTATTAAGTAAGGACGTAATTGACGCTTTTTTTTAAAGGAGACACTAATTTGATATTTTCGAACGAAACCGGGGACAAAACAAGGTGTATAGTATGAAATATTAACCGAGCGGTTACAAACAACCAACCGGATATTTAGGTAATTTGTTTATATCTTATTCTGTTTATATTTTATTGGGCTTATATTAGCTCAAGATCCATGAGGAAAATAATAAATACAAAGCTAGGGCCAAGAGCCAGGTACGTTCCACTTATTCCACATGACTCTCAAATACTCAATAGTGATAACCATTCACTAAATATTCAACCAAGAGCGGAGGCTCTTCAAATCACACGCCTAACTTGGGCGTCGGAGTACCTTTTGCAGGTACATCCCCTCGTCAAGAAGGAGACCGATCGGTTTGCGCCAACACCGATCGGCCAACAGGAGGAGTTTGGAAGCGAGCGAGCGGTCCAGACGCGTCAGCAGGTTAGTCTCTCGGTCCCCAAAAGTATCTACCGAAACATTTTGGCGCCCACCGTGGGGCCGAGCGGCAAACCCAACGGCGACTACGAGGAGCATGGAGGAACAACAAAGCTGAACGGTAAAGCCCGTTCCCTATGAAGCACTCTACGTGAATCATCATCTCTACGTGAGACGTCATCCACAAGATAAGTATTTTTTGAAATATGAATATTTCATAAAATATCTAATTGATAATAGATATTATAACAACTATTTTTATGTTAAATATATAGTATAATCCATAATATATTATATGATATATGATATATAATATAGTACATAACTATAAATATAGTTATCTAATTATTATAACCGAAACATTTTCTGGCGTGATTCAAATAGTCAAATAAATTATTGTGTTAGAGATAACTATCAACAACAATATTATAAAATCTCGAAACGGTTTTGATACCTTGTTTATTATCTATGTTATTTATTCGGTGCAATTCATAATATCTGGTAACCGAATCATTTATTATACGGTTATATACCATAATATATATCATCATGAGAATTTCAGCAATGAACATCTTGAACAAATATATATCGAAATCCACGCCATCAACTATGCAAGTGCAGACTAAGATCTAGTCATAAATGAACTTCATGCTTAAAGTATCATGGAATTCAATTAACGAAGGGGAAGTCTCCTATTGCAAGCACTGATTGCCAATTTTGTCAGCAAAGTTCATAATTAACGATCAAGTCCAAGACCGAGCGGTAAATCCCTCTCGGGAGAGAGGTAAAGCCCTCTCAAAGACGAACGGTAAAACCCGTCCACTAGGAAACAATCCTAGCTCAAAACAGAGGTAAAACCCTCTCAAAGCCGAACGGTAAAGCCCGTTCCCTAGGAAGCACTCCTAGGTCGAAGACCGAGCGGTAAATCCCCCTCGGGAGAGAGGTAAAGCCCTCTCAAAGACGAACGGTAAATCCCGTTCACTAGGAAACAATCCTAACTCAAAACAGAGGTAAAACCCTCTCAAAGCCGAACGGTAAAGCCCGTTCCCTAGGAAGCACTCCTAGGTCGAAGACCGAGCGGTAAATCCCCCTCGGGAGAGAGGTAAAGCCCTCTCAAAGACGAACGGTAAATCCCGTTCACTAGGAAACAATCCTAGCTCAAAACAGAGGTAAAACCCTCTCAAAGCCGAACGGTAAAGCCCGTTCCCTAGGAAGCACTCCTAGGTCGAAGACCGAGCGGTAAATCCCCCTCGGGAGAGAGGTAAAGCCCTCTCAAAGACGAACGGTAAATCCCGTTCACTAGGAAACAATCCTAGCTCAAAACAGAGGTAAAACCCTCTCAAAGCCGAACGGTAAAGCCCGTTCCCTAGGAAGCACTCCTAGGTCGAAGACCGAGCGGTAAATCCCTCTCGGTTCATGTTGAAGGACGAGCGGTAAATCCCGCTCGGTTAATGTCAAAGGCCGAGAGGTAAATCCCTCTCGGTTCATGTTGAAGGACGAGCGGTAAATCCCGCTCGGTTAATGTCGAAGCCCGAGAGGTAAATCCCTCTCGGTTCATGTTGAAAGACGAGCGGTAAATCCCGCTCGGCTAATGAGGTAAACCCCTCTCGGTTAAAGTCGAAGGTCGAGAGGTAAATCCCTCTCGGTTGATGTTGAAGGTCGAGAGGTAAATCCCTCTCGGTTAATGTGGAAGGTCGAGAGGTAAATCCCTCTCGGTTAATGTGGAAGGTCGAGAGGTAAACCCCTCTCGGTTAAAGTCGAAGGTCGAGAGGTAAACCCCTCTCGGTTAAAGTCGAAGGTCGAGAGGTAAACCCCTCTCGATTAAAGTCGAAGGTCGAGAGGTAAATCCCTCTCGATTAAAGTCGAAGGTCGAGAGGTAAATCCCTCTCGGTTAAAGTCGAAGGTCGAGAGGTAAACCCCTCTCGATTAAAGTCGAAGGTCGAGAGGTAAATTCCTCTCGGTTAAAGTCGAAGGTCGAGAGGTAAATCCCTCTCGGTTAAAGTCGAAGGTCGAGAGGTAAACCCCTCTCGGTTAAAGTCGAAGGTCGAGAGGTAAATCCCTCTCGGTTAAAGTCGAAGGTCGAGAGGTAAACCCCTCTCGGTTAAAGTCGAAGGTCGAGAGGTAAACCCCTCTCGGTTAAAGTCGAAGGTCGAGAGGTAAACCCCTCTCGATTAAAGTCGAAGGTCGAGAGGTAAATCCCTCTCGGTTAAAGTAGAAGGTCGAGAGGTAAAGCCCTCTCGGTTAATGTCGAAGGTCGAGAGGCAAACCCCTCTCGGTTAAAGACGAAGGTCGAGAGGTAAACCCCTCTCGATTAAAGTCGAAGGTCGAGAGGTAAATCCCTCTCGGTTAAAGTAGAAGGTCGAGAGGTAAAGCCCTCTCGGTTAATGTCGAAGACCGAGAGGTAAACTCCTCTCGGTTCCTGTTGAAGGACGAGCTGTAAATCCAGCTCGGTTAGTGTCGATCGTCGAGCATCGATCGTCGAGCGGTAAAACCCGCTCGCTTATTGTCGAAGACCGAGAGGTAAACTCCTCTCAGTACCTGTTGAAGGATGAGCTCTAAATCCAGCTCGGTTAGTGTCGATCGTCGAGCGGTAAAATCCGCTCGCTTATTGTCGAAGACCGAGAGGTAAAATTCCTCTCGGTTCCTGTTGAAGGGCGAGAGGTAAATTCCTCTCGGTTCATGTTGAAGGACGAGCGGTAAAACGCCATCGGTCTATCTTTACATGGAGAAAGTTCTAAAAAGAACTCTCTTCAACCACCGACAAGAGCGGCAGAAGCTCACCAATACCACAAACACACCCTCCCTCAAACTCATAAGTCCTATAGTTAACCACGGCTAAAGCCAAACGCTTAACTCGGACTTGGGGGCATAATGTATAGTATGAAATATTAACCGAGCGGTTACAAACAACCAACCGGATATTTAGGTAATTTGTTTATATCTTATTCTGTTTATATTTTATTGGGCTTATATTAGCTCAAGATCCATGAGGAAAATAATAAATACAAAGCTAGGGCCAAGAGCCAGGTACGTTCCACTTATTCCACATGACTCTCAAATACTCAATAGTGATAACCATTCACTAAATATTCAACCAAGAGCCGAGGCTCTTCAAATCACACGCCTAACTTGGGCGTCGGAGTACCTTTTGCAGGTACATCCCCTCGTCAAGAAGGAGACCGATCGGTTTGCGCCAACACCGATCGGCCAACAGGAGGAGTTTGGAAGCGAGCGAGCGGTCCAGACGCGTCAGCAGGTTAGTCTCTCGGTCCCCAAAAGTATCTACCGAAACACAAGGTATTAAGCCATACAATATTTAACCTAAGTTTTATAAATAAAATTTCAATTTAGTGTGGGCCTAGAGCTTAGGTGCGTCGTGTCTCTCACGGATTCTCAATTTCAGTGACAGATACGTGTCGAACTATGATTCCTTTATAGGATTATGGTTCTTTCATACTACACCAGAGCTTGTTTATACCTATTTGACACTACCCTCTAGTTCTTTTATTTATTTAAATCTAAAATTTATTCTTTTGTGAAAATTATGTTTTCTGTATAAGGATGTGATAAAGATTATCAAGTCGTAATGAAATGATGTCAAAATATGATTTTTTTTCCTTCAGAAAGAATCTTATTGTGAACGTAACAGTTGGTGTAATTTTATTTTATTTTAGTGTCAATAATGTCAATAAAGTGTGAATGACGTTTATGTCATATGCAATATTGTAGAATGATCTGACGTCCATACTCCCAACAAACGCAGTTTTGGATGGTTCCTGATGACTAAACCAAGTCGCAGGTGGAGCCACCACATATTGGAAAACAAACTATTTTGGAAAATTTTTTATTGAAGGAAGTTGTCCACGTTTATTAAAAGCAAAATCATTTTATAAATTAACTTTTATATATATATATATATATATGTATATATGTATATATGTGCATCTTTTATTTGTAATTCTTTTATGGTTAGCAACATTTTATTTATGTTATGATAAATATAATTTTATCATAACAAGATAAAAACATATGTTTTAGCATTTAAATTTTTATTATGAAAATAATAAATAATAAATATTGTATATACTCGATCCAACAAAATAAATTATATGGTGTAACAAAATTCATTCAAGTTTCCTAAATGATAAAAAAATATTCTCAAATATATTTATTATGTAAATATTTATATATTCATATATTTAGCTTCATGGAATACACATTAAGATTCATCAATCCATTCAGATCTTGTCACGGTCGATCAACTTGACATAGATTTTGAAGACATCAAAGCAAGTATACTCATGCAAAGCTGGGAAGACTCGCGACAGATCCTATCACTTGAGGTAGGATCACAGCAAGCGAAGACACTACAACTTTGACTACGATGAGGAGTCAGTAGAGTCTTAAAATTTTACTAGACATCTCAACAAGTGGGTAGATTGGAAAGAACGTTAGGCTTTCTAAGTACACCTTTAGAATTTTCGAGATAGAATCGACTTCTCATGTCCACCTAACGTTGAGAATTCTCATCCTTTAACAACAGAGGTATCTTGGGATAACATCCAAAAGTGGATTCTCATCAACATCCGCAAGTACAACAAAACAACTAACTCAGCAACCCATGTGAAAGCTTATTTGATCCAGGTCACTATTCACACCCATGATGAAATAGGTTTTTGCAAGTTGTTTCCTACCACCTTGAACGGATCGACTATGGATTGGTATTATACATTATCCCGTACTCGGTGGACTCTTTTGACGCGTTAAGTGTCATGTTCAGAGCATGGTTTGTGGATAATAAAACAGTGTCTACCATCGGCAGTCTTGAAATACATAGAACAAGGGAAAAACGAGACCCTCAAATACTTCATGGAGAGGTTCACCTTCGCAACAACCATGATCTCGAACCTCACTCCATCCATTAACATGCATTCCTTGATTTGTGGTCTTCAACCCGAACCTTTCTCTGATTTCTTTTTCACAGAAAGGCCTGATAACATGGACGACCTGAGGGAAACAATTTCCAAGTACATTGCCATTGAAGATAACAGAATAAAGAGTGTGACTAAATTGTGTCCTGGTACAACTAGTACACTCCCCTGAATGCTAATAAGGATATTATACTTAGGGAAGCGTTCAACATATAGCTCATTCAGCTCCTAGAACCTCGATAACCTTCCACCAACGCCCACCCAGCCTATAAGTGTTCCTACCACCAAAGCATAGGACACACCACAAAGGAGTGTCGACATCGAAGAGATCTCATCGAAGAGCTGATTCGCTTTGATGCCTTAGCCCGATTTATTCAACAGGGAAGTAGCAATCTAGGTAGAGGGCGAGGTCAAGGCAGAGGATGTGGCGACTTCATAGGGTAAGGACGAAGACAATTGGACCAGCCCAACATGGTCCTTTAAGTATTGAGATTTAAGGTCGTGCAAGCGTAGCAACCTACTTCGCTTACCATACAACCAATAATTTGTAGCCAAATAGTCCACACTCAACCTAACCCCGTTCAAACAAAAGGAAGCCTTTATACCGTTGTTGGTGGTTTTGCCAAAGGGAGAAGCTCCCAAACAACACAAAAAGAGATATCATAAGAGTATAAACTCAATGAGCCAGTTCCCACCATGACACTTACCTCTATAACCTTCTCTAACGAGGACTTACACATAGATGATCAAAATTAAGATGACATGGTGGTCGTAATAGCAACCATCACCAACTTTCGAGTGCACAAGATTTTGATCGACCAAGGCAAGTTTATCAATGCCTACTTTGGCACACCTTCAAAAAGTTGGATGTCCCAACCAACTTGATTAAACTATACTTGGAACGCCTACTCGATTTTACCGGAGAATGGGTTCACACTAAAGGATATATTGATTCGTCCTCTCTCTTTCTTCTCTCATGTTCTCCACATCTCTTCTTTTATTTTTATGTTATTTCCACATTCCATTGAGTGTTAAGCCTCTGGGTTGATTCTGCTATAATTTCATAATTGGATTCTAAAGTTAGATGAATAAATTTATTTGTTCTTTTAATTCTTATTGTGATTTATATTTTGCTATGTTTTTTATTTTTTAATCAAGTAAAGGTAATGATTTTTACATTGTAGCAAGTTAGCATGGTGTTAAATATACATAACATATCAATCATATGAGTCCAAGCATTTTTTTATTTTAATTGAGAATTTACTTTGATTAAAGTATGAAAGTTTCATGTGGTTAAATGGGTTTTTGCTAATAATTGAGAATGTACTTTGATTAAAAGTGAAAATTTTAACAAGAATTAATCAAGAATTTACTTTGGTCAATTAGTTTTTTACTTGATATAAGAGGTAAAAGAATATATATGATTAGACATAATAATGTTTAATTGAGAATGTACTTTGATTAAATTTATAATGATTAATCTACAAAGTTCTTGCTTTTAATTAAGGTTTAATCACTTTAGAGGTCCCTATTTCTGCAGATTCTTATCAATTGGGTCCTCATATTTTGAAAGTTCTCAATTGGGTCCCTATTTTGGTAAAATTGAGTCAATAATGCCCTTGCGGTTAATTGTTGTGGACGGCGTTAGCTTTCTTGCCGGGTGGCATGCTTAGGTATCCTTTAATAACCACGTGGCACAGAATAAGGGTATTACATGGATTTAAATGATTTTAAAGGAATGAAATATGGTAAATAATGGTACTACCTGGTGGTCAGCCACTCGGCCTGGTGGTCGGCCACTCAGCATGGTGATCGGCCACTCGACATGGTGGGTGGTCGGCCTGGAGGGCCTGGTGGTCAGCAACTCGGTCCGGTGGTCGGTCTCAAGGCCAACCGACCACTAGGCCAAGTGGCCGACCACCGTATCGACCACCATGCCGAGTGGCCGACCACGTCTAAATTTTTTTCCATTCCTAATTAAAATAAATCCACGTAATGAGACCTCACTATGCCACATGATTATTAAAGGATACCTCAGCATGCCACCAAGCAAGAAAGTTAACGCCCTCCACAACAATTAAAGACAAGGGCATTATTGAATCAATTTTACAAAAATAGGGACCAAATTGAGAACTTTCAAAATATGAAGACCCAATTGATATGAATCTGCAAAAATAGGGACCTCTGAAGTGATTAAACCTTTAATTAAAAATATACATTGGCTAATAGTGAGAACGCCAATAAATTAATTGAAAATTCATATTGATTAATTTGATAATCTAAAACAATAATTAATTGAACAATAATCTTAAGATAACAAATGATGAATCCTATTTGGAAAAAATAGTGAAATCAACCTATTTTCTTTATCATTGTTTTTATCTTTTTAAGTTTTTTATAACTTTATTTCTTTATAACTTTTGTTATTTAATCTTTTATTTATCTTTATATTCTTTCTTACTTTTATTTCATTAACCCTTTTTGTATAGTTTATATAAGAACTAATTTGTTAAGAATCAATTTTGTGTTTGTTGGAAGACGACTTAAGTTTAACTTTACCCTTTCTATTTTGTTGACCACTATGTTAACAATAATGAAGTTGGTATAGTTTAGTAGTATTAATTTGATTGCGTCAACAACAATGTTATCAATAACCTACCTCTTGGCTTTGTCATAACCTCCAACATAGGCAGTCAAACCTCCAATAATAAAGTTGCCCCTCTCCTCGTTCAACCAAACAACCTTAGCTTGAAGACTATCGATCACTTTTTTGTTCAGCTGAGCTACCTCCTCTTGGAAAGTCTTAATGCACGTCTTGGCCTCCTTCACCTTGGACACCAAGTTACCCCTCCCACCCTTTAGTTGCTCAAGCTTGATTGTCATAAAGGCAGCTCGGCTGGAGCTTTGCACCAACTCTAAGTCTTTACTTGTTAGCTTCTACCAAACTTCCATGTACAAGTTCATCACTTCGTTCTTCATGATCCTTGGGTTGACCACCTTCAACTGTAGATTTTTTAGGGCCTCCTCAGCCTCCCTCAACAGGTAACCTCTGCCCTCAACATAGTGGCTCCTCATCATTCTCCTTGAGCCTCTTTTAACTTTCACTCAAGTTGGCCAGGAGCTCGACCTTCTCTCTTTCGGTTTCCATGAGCTTGACCATCTACAAACTTCTCTTAGCCATATAACTTTTGAAATAGTACGTAATAGCCATGCATCGGGCCATCATGACCTCGATCGAGTACATACAATCCTCTAGATGAACCTTATTCAACAACGTCATGTCATAAGGAGTAGGAAGAGAATAGCTCTTAACAAACTCCTCATGCATCTCCAAATGGCACAATGAGGGGACAACATACATTGTGGTCGAGGCGTGCTCCACCTGAAAAGGCAACCTCAAACCTCTATAAGACAACCCAAGAAGATCCCAAGTTTCAGAGGTGAAGGTGAGGAACACTGCTAAAGAAGGCACCATCTAAAAGAAGCTCGATCACCTTCTTTTCAAGGGCCTCTTTAGCATAAGATCCCCCTCGAGGTTAAGACCACCGAGTACCTCCCCTACAGGCTCCTTAGAGACCTCGTCGGTAGTCAGGTCCACCACCTCGGGAGGTATATTGTTCTCAATAGGCTCCTCATGAGGAGGAGTAAAATAGAAAAAGATTAGAATTCCCAATTTGATGTGATCATAGATGACAAGTGATGAAGAGAATAAAAGGATGACAAGAAACATGGCTAGAGGAAATCATTTTACTTCTTGTCTTCTGTACACATTTGTAAAATAAAGTAGAATAGGTTTCATAAGCGTGTATTTGCCTCCTTATTTTCTTTTCATTAGTTCTATTTGAATAAACGCTTATAAACCCTTCTTTTCCTTTTAGCACAAGCAATGTGGGACTTCCCATGGCTTGGTCTTAAAAGAAAAGAAGAGAAAGTAGGTGTCTTAGCTTGTAGTGCAAGGTAGCATAACTAGTTTTTATTTTTTGAACTTTAGGAGAACAAGGTAGCTTATATACCCATTTGAAATGAGAGAACTAAGCGACGTGGGACTCTAAGCGATGTGGGACTCTAAGCACCTAAGGGACTCTAACTTATTCCTTTATTCCCCCTCAATATGTGTATATTGTTATATATAAACCAGGTCACATAACATATCATAAAATTATTTGTGAAAAAATAAACTTAGACACTCACATATTAACGTATACAAATGAAAATTTAGTAATATTAAAATGTATTACAAAAGATAAGCATCAAATCCTTGTTCAACGATTTTTATTCATGAGTGTAGGAGTGAATAAAACGCTGTAAACAGCATATCATACTCCTCTCCAATCTGTAATGCTTCACCCTTATCCACTTTGGTACAAAAAAATCATAATCTGTGCATTAATATATCAATCTTGATACTATACTGTATACTATATATATTTGTCCCTGCGAAAGGTAAGAGTGTGTTTATATACTATATATATTTCTCCCAACTAATGGTAAGAGTGTTTTCTCCTTCTCAGGCTTCATCCGTTGACTACCAAATGGAACAACTCAAGCCAAGCGCTGCTAACTCTTCTCCTCTCACACCGCTAGGTTTCTTGGACAGAGCCGCCACCATTTACGGCGACGTCCCTTCCATTGCCTACAACCACACAACCTTCACCTGGGCCCAAACCCACCGCCGATGCCTCCAGCTCGCCTCCGCCATCTCCTCCCTCGGAATCCGCCGCGGCAGCGTCGTCTCCGTCGTCGCTCCCAACATCCCCGCCATGTACGAGCTCCAGTTTTCCATCCCCTTCGCCGGTGCTATCCTCAACAACATCAACCTCCGCCTCGACGCCCGCACCATCTCCGTCATCCTCCGCCATGCGAACTCCGCGCTCGTCTTCGTCGACTGCGCCTCACGCGACCTCGTCCTCGAAGCCTTGTCCCTCTTCCCTAAACACCACACTCAACGCCCACTACTGGTTCTCATCGCCGACGACAGTGTCGAAAACGCAGACGTCTCATGCTCCGGTGATTTCGTTGACACATACGAGGGCCTGGTGAGCAAGGGCGATCCGAACTTCGAATGGGTACGGCCTATATCGGAGTGGGACCCGATGATTCTTAACTACACCTCAGGAACGACGTCGTCTCCGAAAGGGGTTGTTCACTCCCACAGAGGAATATTCATAGTCTCCGTCGACACGCTTATCGATTGGGCTGTTCCCAAGAGACCGATTTATCTCTGGACGCTCCCGATATTCCACGCTAACGGGTGGAGCCTCCCGTGGGGTATCGCTGCCTCGGGCGGCACCAACATCTGCGTCCGCAAGTTCGACGCGGGGACTATTTACTCTCTCATAAAACGCAACCACGTGACACACATGTGCGGCGCACCGGTGGTGCTCAGCATGTTGACAAACTCCCCGGACAACAAACCATTGGAGAGGCCAGTTCATATACTCACGGCGGGAGCACCGCCGCCAGCAACGGTGCTCCATCGGACGGAGGCGCTCGGGTTTGTGGTGAGCCACGGGTACGGGTTGACGGAAACCGCGGGGTTGGTGGTGTCATGCGCGTGGAAGGAGAAGTGGAACCGGCTTCCGGCGACGGATCGGGCGCGGCTGAAGGCGCGGCAGGGGGTGAGGACAGTGGGGATGGCGGAGGTTGACGTGGTGGGTCCCACCGGAGAGAGCGTGAAGCGCGACGGGGTGAGCGTCGGGGAGATTGTGATGAGAGGAGGGTGCGTGATGTTGGGATACCTTAAAGACCCCGAAGGAACCGCGAATTGTTTTAAAAACGGGTGGTTCTACACAGGGGACGTCGGGGTGATGCACGAGGATGGGTACTTGGAAATTAAGGACAGGTCAAAAGATGTGATCATAAGCGGCGGCGAGAACCTGAGCAGCGTGGAGGTGGAGTCGATTTTGTACGGGCACCCGGCGGTGGTGGAGGCGGCGGTGGTGGCGCGACCGCATGAGTATTGGGGAGAGACGCCGTGCGCGTTCGTGAGCTTGAAGGCGGGGTTGAAAGAGAAACCCAGTGAAGATGACATAATAAAGTACTGCAGGGAGAAGATGCCGCATTATATGGTTCCGAAGACAGTGGTTTTCAAGGATGAACTTCCGAAGACATCGACGGGGAAGATCCAGAAGTTTCTCCTGAGGCAGATCGCAAAGGAGATGGGTTCTTCAATGCAAAGTCGAATGTGAACACTACAAACTAGAGCTTCCGTCCAAAACTAGTGTCATTATCGACCTTTCCTTACCTTTTACCTTTTTACTGTCTTTAGCTTTCACCATTTGTTTCTTTATTCATGATCCACACGCTTGAATTCACAGTACCATGGTAAAGCTGTCCCCGAGCTGTTTTTACTGTACCTGATCATCATCCTTGTTTTTTTCTAATTAATATAAATATTTTTAATCAAATTATTTGCGACCTCACAATCATACCATACCTCCACTCTTATCATCGTGCAATATAAGATTTTAAATGGAAGATTTTCAATGATAGAGAACATGAATCACTTCAATTTGGACTCTTTTTTATTTTAAATAAGGTTTTATTTTGCAAGAAATTATGATAATCAACTACATATCTGAACCATTGAATCTTATAAACAGAACTAATAAAAACAAAATTATAAAATGAAGAAATACATCTGAGTTATTTTTTAAAATGAAAATCAATCTTAATTTACGTATAAATTAATTTTAACTTATACAGAAGGTAGTTATTTTTTAGAAACTTTTTGATTTAATAAACTTTTACTTTCGGAATAGATAAAAAATAATTTAGTGAAGGGTTAGTTTCCGTAACAAATTGGGAACTAGATGATTTAAATGGATAAGTTTCTATCCCATGTCATTGCGTGTTATCCATTAGACATTTTGAAATTATTTATTACATATGCAATGTGTTTCGGTAAAATTTTTATGGACTGGCGTGCGTTTCTCGCTTTCAAACTTTAAAATAGCTCATCTTCCTTATACCTAAACCGCGCGTCTTTAGCTCTCTACTATGAGTAAATCGGTATTAGAGCAAATCGATCGGTCTCCTTCTGGGCGAAAAGAGAGATATCTGCAAAAGGTACTCCGACGCTCAAGTTAGGCATGTGATTTGAAGAGCCTCTGCTCGCTCAACCTGGCTTTGTATTTAGGGTGTTGCTCCCTCCACCACCACATCTTTCTCCCTCCACCTCCCTTTACTATTTTTTCCCTCAGTAGAATTTTATTTTTAGGGTTATTATTTTTTAATTTTACTCATTCACAACCTATTTCACTAATAACCTATTCTAGTCTCGTACATGAGTAAAATATTTTTCTTTCATTTTAAGATTATATTTCTTCCTCTTTCTTTCGTCGTGAGATACTACAAGTTGCAAAGGTTGGTGGTGGAAAGAATTATCAAGTAGTCTTCCTCTCGTGGTGTAGTGTCGCTCTCATGGTGCAGTGTCACTCTCGTGGTGCAGTGCGTAGAGTGGTGCAGTGCGTGTCGTGCTTCCTCCATATGCGTATTCGAATAAACCTTGAAATAAAACCCTAAAATAAAAAACATAACCTTTAAACGGAGGTGACATCCTTCAACGGATGTCAACATCCGTTTAAGGAAAAACGAATGTCGACATCTGTTTTACCTTAAACTGATGTTGACATCTGTTGAAGATGTCACCTCCGTTTAAAGGTTACGTTTTTTATTTTAGGGTTTGTTTTATTAGGGGACATCCGTTGAAGGATGTCACCTCCATTGATGTATACTTCCTCATGTTGGTTGATGCTCTGGACGCTCCTTAATGTTCCTCCACACCACGGCGGCGACGCTCCTTCACACCACGGCGGCAATGGAAGCTTTCAAACCAAAAAAAAAATTGGGAAGAAAAAGGAATGGAAGTGGAGGAGGTGGGGAGGTGAAACGGAAATGGGGAAAGGGGAAGAGAGTTCTGTGGGTGGATGCTGGGAAAGTAAAATTAGGGTTTCAAATTATTTAAAATAGGGTAAAAGTAAAAATCTTTTTAACTTAAGGATATAATTATTTTTAAAATAATGTGGGGAGGTGGAGGAAGTATAGGGTGGTGGTGGAGAGAGCAACACCCTTGTATTTATAATTTACCTCATAAATACTTAGCTGATATAAGCCCAATAAAATATAAACGGAATAAGATATAAACAGATTACCTGAAAATCCGGTTGGTTGTTTATAATATGCTTTATCAATATTTTTAATTAGATATTCTTTGATTATTTTATCATCTGCTGAATTGTTGACCCAACAATAGCTTAAGCGTTGGTCCAATTGCGGCCCAATCTTTGACCTGAGTGGATGGACCGATCGGTCTTAGTCACCAACCGCTCGGTTAATATTTCATATGATACACAATGTATTCGTGTTTAGTTTATTCAATTTGAATTTATATGTATATGTAGACATACTTTGACAGCTTGACGGGTTTAGGGTTTAGGTTATAAAAATCAACTCATTCTTAAATTAGGGACTAAAGTTAGACTAGGCTTAGACAAGTCAAGTTGGTCATTTCGTCACCTTTATTCTTGAAAGATAAATTTCAAAATTATTTAATTAAATAATTAATTAAAGGAAAGAAAAAAAAGAAAAAAAATCTAAAAGAAGAATGAATCCTCCAATAATTATCATTTATTGAAAGATAAATTAATGGCTGAAAAAAAAATCATATTGAGACATGAATAATGAATAGTTGAAATTAAGACATCATCGATTTAATTACCTGTATCACTCTTAACCTGGATATCTTTTAAGTGCGTAACTAACAAATTCAATGCTGAGAAACCTAATTAAGGAATATTTTTCACAATTAATATCTTTATAAAATTATTTTAAAGTCGACAACAAAGAAAAGGTAACCCAAGCCATAATTTTAATTGTTCCATATAAAATCCTAATTTACAGTAAGTAAAAAATTAAATTAATTTATCCTTAATTATTGACCTTCTACATACAATTGTGCGAGTTAACAAAAAACATAAAAATTAAATATTTTTTAATCTTTCTAAAAATTAAATGCTATAATTTTTATTTATTTGGTTTATTATTTTGCATAAAACACACGTAATCTTCATAAAATAAATAATTTATTTCTCAGACATGGTTAATATAAAATATTTGACGACAAAAAATTTTAAAATGATTATTATAAAAGTTAACATATATTCATAAACTAAAAGAGTAATATTTAGATATGATTCACTAATTGTAAGAGCAAAAAACACAATAACAGTTTGACAGTGTGGTGTTTATTTCTTAATAGCAGTTTAAGCATTACTATTGAAAAAAAAAAGTTATTGTTTGAATCAGTGTACTGTCATTAAATATAATTACCAGTTAAAATTTTTAATTGTAAATAGGTTTTACAATAACTTTTTATATTTAGTATAACATTATTAATTAAAATAAATTAATTTAACTATTTTTTATAATTAATTATTTACTTCTTATAAGTATTTAATATTTAAATGGATATGTTTCTTGCACACATGTGACATTGTTCGCTACGTGTTAAGCAACAAAACCAATCATCAGATGATGATATCCTTTGACCCTTTTTAAGCAACTTATATTCATTATTGTTGGTTACTTTTTATTTAGTATAGAATAAGATTCAAGATAACTATGCAAAGATATTAGATCAGAAAGAGTCAAAAGAAAGAAAAAGAAAGTCACCCATTTAAGTGAAATATCATACAAAATTATGCAAAGTTCCTGGGATGTGACAATTTACTTTAAAAAGCATTTAAAATATATGAAGAAAATGATCACTTTTCTTTTGTTTAATTGGTCACAATATCTTTTCGTAGTCATCCAAACCAACTCTTGAAGATATGCAAGTGGTAAGAATCGTCCCAATATATATGGTTGGGTCAATTCCATACTTGGAAGTTAACAATTTCTCTAGGTTTTTATTCAGACTTTTTTTTATTTTTTATTTGAGGATGCTACGTGAAAGTTAAGTAGAAACCACCAAAGAAAAATTGATTAGACAATGTTGTATACGAATGGTCATCAAGGACAATTATTTGAAAGAGAATATTACTCTTTTCTAAATTGTTTGGTCATTATGCTTTTTTTGCAAGATTGGATCATTTAAAAATTATATTTAATTTTATTTTATTCTAATAAAATTGTTCTGTAAGATAAGAATTTTCTTTATTTATATATTACTTACAAATTACTTTGTAAAATAATTACTATCTATACTTATATATTATAAATTATAAAATTAACATCAAAGTCTTCCCACGTGATTAGAAGTTGAGGGAGATGTTGGTTTTACTTATAAGAGTAATATTGAATACCTTATTTCTTTAATAATAATAATTAAAGATAAAAATATTAATAAAACAAGCAAAATACATTTTAAACAAAATTAAAAAAACATAAATTGAAAAGAATTAAAATCAATATTAAAAATCTGGAAAAAAACTTTCACTATTCTTAAAAGGGTTTCGAAATTTGAAAGAAATATTTAGCGAATTAGATTTTATAAATCATGCCAGAATTAGAATTTATAAAAATTAATAAGTTTTTCTTAGGTTTTATATTCTCGAGGTTTTTATTTACGGGTAAAAATTTATATTTTCTTTTATGAAAATGGTAACAATTTCTGCCTCTAAATTGAGTCAAAACAATATTATAGTTAGTTAATGTGATAGGATTATCTTTATTTTTAAATATCGTGGAATTCATTAAATTGACAAAATTGAATTAAACATTGAGAATGAATCTCAGAAACGGAGATTGAATTTGTTCAAATAAGGGATTGAATTTGTTTGGATTGAGAAAAAGGTAGTGAGCAATTAAGGATTGCCAACCACCACCTCACATGGTTCATCTCCATTGCACTATTGTTTCTTCTCCATCTTCGTCAACCTGCAAAGGAAAGGAAGACGAAAACCCATAAATAAAACCACTCGAAACCCAATTCGTGTCCAAGTCGCAACAGTTGTGCGAGCATCAACCACAGCCACGAGTCCACCATGGAACCTTAATCTAGAACCAGGTTCGTTCTCGTTCATCTCCATGACACCCTGTAGGAAAATCAAGCCAGCAGCCTTCGCGAGTCCTATTTGTGACACCTAGAGAACCCATATCACAAACATTTTCGCATGGTAGCCATATTTTTTTGGAAACTCAATTAAACCCCAAAGTCGCGATCTGTTCGCGACAGTAAAATTGCTCTACAAGAGCCACCACAAGAAACCCTTTCGTCCTCCATTCTCCACCACGACGCCAACCAAATCACAACTATGGGAACCTGCAGAGAATCTAATCACAAACCCAGAAAACAGAGAAAGTCCAGAATCACAATTAGCAGCAGTTCATCTTCCCTGTGCAAGACGAATAAATTCAAACCCCGATACATGAGCAAGACGAACATGAGCCATCTTCAAACCTCTTTTACTTCAAGAACAACAAACACCTTCAAAGAAGAGGTAGAATGAAGTTTTCCTCTTTTATTAAGAATTGAAATAATTAGGGATTCAAAAAAAATATAAGTTTTTCCAACTTTTTCCTAATTTTTTTATTTGAAAACAATTAAAATCCACATAACGTCCTATGTCAATCACGTCATTTAAAAACTAAGATGATCCTGTCAGGTCAACCTAATTATAACGCGAATGATTAAACATTTTCCTTACTATTATAGTTATCACAACTAACTTAAAATTTCAATTTAAAACAACTAATTATTCTATCAATTTACAAATTTGGAAAACAAATAAATATTTCAAAGTTATAAAAATAAGGCTTAATTACCTACTTAGTCCCCATGTTCGGAGGTAATTTGCTGTTTAGTACCCGGTTTTAAAAATGTAGGCATTTGATACCTATGTTTTGAAGTTTGTATCAATTGAATCCTACCCACTTAACGCCGTTATAATTGATAACGTTTTTCTGACTGTGTATGTGATTTGTGCAATCGTGGCAATGAGGTGGCTTAAGTGAGTTGACGTGGCAGAGCAGGCTCAATTGGGAATTTGAAATGGGGTTACATTTTTAAATTGGGGAAATAAACTAATTAGGGTTTTTTTTTCGTACGTTAAAAAACATTACGAATAGTAAGTTAGAAATTGGGGATTTTTCATTCATTGTTGTGGTTGATAGTGTGGAAGGATTTGCGAGCAAAGGTTGATACCGAGTGAAGGATTGTCGTGGTTGTGGAAGGAGATTTGTTGAGCGAAAAGGCGTTGTGAAGTATCTTGCGGTGTGTCAGCTATTGCGGCGGGTGAGCGATAGCGATAGCGGTATCCCTTTGGAGGCGGAAAGGTGAAAGGTGCAGTTTTTATGATTTCTTTTATGTAGTTTCGATCCCCCATGGTAATATGTTGGATTCTTGTCCCCTTAGTGTGTCATGTTGTGTTCCTGTCGTGGTCCCCTTTGTTGTGTTTGGAGTGGTCCCTTTCTTTAGTGCCTGTCGTTTTCTTATGCTTATTGTTTGTATGTTTTTGGTGTAATTAACTTTGTATGCCTAATTGTTTAATAGCTGTTAAAAACGTGGCATCTTTACAATGCATGTGAAGGTCATTAAATAATGATAGTAGATGCATGTGAAGGTCATTAAGTTGTTCCATATGTAGTCTGACACTTACTTTTATATAGGCATATAATAGTTGACAATTAAAGAAAATGTCAGACCCTGATGTTGAGGTGGTGTTTCACCATGGGGGTAAGTTTGTCAATGATGGGTCATTTAGATACCATGGAGGTTCTACCAGTACCTTGATGGTTGACACAGACAGATGGAGTTATTTTGAAATCTTGTCCATACTGAAGGAGATGGGATATAGAAATGTTAAGGAGGTGTGGTATTGCCTGGGTGGTTCTGTATTAGAAGCTAGGTTGGAATTGTTAAGTGATGACATATGTGCAATGCATGTGGTCAGCATTGCGATATTGAATGGTCAAGCTCATTTATTTGTGGTTCACACGGTGTCCGAACCAGATTATATAGAAATGTTGGAACATCGTCATGAAGGTGAAGATCACGATGATGAGGTTGGTGAGGTTGGTCAGAATGGTGGTGAAGAAGGAATTGGTGAGCATGGTGAACAACAAGTTGGTGAGGATGTTGAGGATGTTCAAGGTCAACTGCCTGAACATGGTGAGGATGGTGAACAAGAAGTTGGTGAGGATGGTGAAGAACAAGTTGGTGAGGATGTTGAGGATGTTCAAGGTCAACTGCCTGAACATGGTGAGGATGGTGAACAACAAGTTGGTGAAGATGATATCATTGGTGGTGGTGTAGATGGTGGTGTAGATGGTGGTGTAGGGGATGTACAGGATGAGTTTGATGTTAGTAGTTGGGTAGGTTCTGATGAAGAAGCTTCTGTGAATGAAGATGATTTGGAGGATGTTATATTGGAAGGATATGATTTGGAGGATGTTATATTGGAAGGAGATGAAGAACCCGAACAAGAGGAATCCGAAGGTAGTTTGTTTGCTGAAGTGGGTACAAGAAGTGGATGTCCTACTCGAAAAAAGCATGTACAGGCCCGGGGATTATCTGATAGTGAGTGGGAATCTGATAGTTGTGGTAGTATTTATTTAAGTGATGAGTCAGATAATGAAACAACTGGATATGGAGATTTTGGGATCTTTTCAGAGCCAGTTACTATGAAAGAATATAAATGGCAACTGGGAACATACTTTGCTGAAAAAAAAGATTTCACTGATGCAATTAGAACTTATGGAGTACATAACGGTAGGAAGTTGAAGATTTCTAAGAATGACAACATAAGAATATGCGTCAAATGTATTGGTTCACAAGGGAAATGTCCATGGTATGCATATTGTGGATATAGGAGTAGCCAACGTACATGGCAGTTAAGGAAAATTGTAGACAGTCATACATGCAGTAGGGAATTCAAAATTGGTTTAGTTACCTCTAAATGGTTAAGTGGGAGGTTAGAGAAGAGCATGACACGAAATCCGGATATTAATATGAAAAACCTGCACAATAAATTCTGTAAAAAGTACAACATTGGTGTGTCTAGGTCTACAACAAGTAGGGCAAAGGCAATGGCATCCGCCAATATTGATGGTTGTTTCGAACAACAATATGAAAGACTATTTGATTATGCACACGAGTTACTCAGATCAAACCCTGGCTCAACAATTAAAGTTAAGGTACAACCAACTGAGGATAAGGCCATATTCAAGAGAATGTATGTGTGTTTCAAAGCATGTAAGGACAGCTTTGTAAGTTGTAGGCCTATTATACATTTGGATGGTTGTTTCTTAAAAGGGAAATATGGAGGGGAACTTTTAACTGCTGTTGGAAGAGATGCCAATGACCAGATGTGTCCGTTAGCATATGCTGTTGTTGAAGTAGAGAATAAGAAAACATGGACTTGGTTTTTAGAATTGTTAATTGATGATCTTGGAGGTGGGGGCTTTTGTTCAAGGTGCACATTTGTATCAGATCAACAAAAAGTAAGTAAATGTGTAACTTTTATTTATTACTTTGATGAGGATTGAAATTTATGAGTCATACTTTCTTTTTTTACTGTGATAGGGACTTCTCCCAGCTTTACAAAATCTTTTGCCTGGGGTGGACCAACGTTTTTGTGTAAGGCACATATATGCAAATTTTAGGAAGAAATTTACTGGCATAACTCTGAGACAATTACTATGGAAGGCAGCATCATCAACACATCCTCAAGCATGGGAGTCAGTGATGCGATAAATTAAGGATGTTAATGAAGATGCATTCAAACATTTGATAGCTATTCCACCCAGGCTAGTATTCAAAATTGTAATTGTTGTTTCATGTGTTGTACATCTTTGTTCTTTTCCAAATGTTTAACTTAATCTTTTTTTCCAGATTTTGGTCTAGATCCAGATTTACAGGAAGACCTGTTTGTGACACACTTGTTAATAACATTTCAGAAGGATTTAACAGTGTGATCTTAGATGCAAGGGGGAAACCAATCATAACAATGTTGGAAGAGATTCGTATATACTTGATGAAGAGGTGGGCATCCAATAGAGAGAAGATAAGTAGATTTCAAGGTCTCATTTGCCCCAAAATTCAAAAGAGGCTACAAAAAGAGTTACAGAACACAAAATATTGGCTACCAAAGTATGACAACTAGAGATTTCCTTTACTATTGTTGTTTATACTGTTTCCATTTAACATTCATTGTTTATGATTTTGCAGTTGGTCAGGGATGCAAATATTTGAGATCTGCCATACATCCAACATAGCTGAAAAGTATGTCGTTGATTTAGAGAAAAGAGACTGTAGCTGTAGAAAGTGCACTGTATCAGGAATTCCTTGCTCTCATGCACTCACAGCATGCCTTAGGCCCGCATGTCAGAAGCGAACGCCCAGTCAGTCAGAAGAGGACGCTCGTCCAGCGAAGCCAACGCGCAGTGAGGCAGAAGAGGAGGCTCGTCTAGCGAAGCGAACGCCCAGTCAGTCAGAAGAGGAGGCTCGTCCAGCGAAGCGAACGCCCAGTCAGTCAGAAGAGGACGCTCGTCCAGCGAACCGAATGCCCAGTGAGGCAGAAGAGGAGGCTCGTCCAGCGAAGCGAACGCCCAGTCAGTCAGAAGAGGAGGATCGTTCGGCGAAGTAACACGACGCTCGTCCACATCCGCTTAGTGGACGCTCGACATCCAGAAGTGGGACGCTCGTCCACGCTCACTGGATGCTGTTTTTCCACTTGTGGGGATTTTGAACTGGAATTAACACCTATAGGAGATTCGGTCTGAGTATAATAGGAAGGTTGGAGATTGGGTCTGAGTATAATTGTAAAGTGTACTTCAGCCATACTAAAAAGAGATTATTCTTAGTCTAAATGAGTTAAATTATTATAACACTTCTTTGAAAATTAGAACGATTTGGTACTTCTTGCCAGAAACATAACACTTCTCTGAAAATTACATTCTAATATAACCATCTTCTTCATTAAATACAATGGCATTAGAAGCACAATCTCATTACAACACTTCAACAGAATTAAAACATAACACATACAAAGACGATATTAATCAACCCCATCAAACATAACATCCAGATGAAGACCTTTTCCCTTCTCTGACAAACCAAAAGTGATTTTTCCAAATTCATAATCTTTCTCCTTTGTCACCCAATTGTAGTATCCCTTTCATCAACATTATCTTCACTGGCCCATTTGAAGAAATTACATCCTCGCACTTCTTCATTTCGACTACGCTGTACAAAACATGCAACCAAAATCATCTCAGCCAAAACCAAATAAATGTATCCGAAAATAAAAAACACCACGAAGGGAAGAAACCTTGTAATTAGGGCAGCCCCAAAAAGGCTTGCCTTGGTTCTTAGCAGTTTTCGCGACTCTCAATACGGCAAGCTCTCCACAATAGCATATTTGTGTGCCAAGCATTCCTCTTGATGAAGCACCACGACAGCTCCCCCGTGAGCAAGCCGAACAGTCATTCGTTGACATTGCGTCGTCGTCCACACCAACAAAACAACCCCAACCCCAAAAATGAACCACAATCAGAGAAGAGAACAGGGATACGACACCCACCTCAGACGAAGCAAACAACGAAGGGCACCCCACCTCTGCGACCTTCTTCACCTCAGAAAACAACAATAGTTACTCAACATAGGGCACCCACTTCACACCAACCAAACAACGAAGGCCACCCCCACCTCAGATCACCTCTTTAACCTCTGCTACTAGCTACCTATAAAAAAACCCTAATTAGTTTATTTCCCCAATTTAAAAATGTAACCCCATTTCAAATTCCCAATTGAGCCTGCTCTGCCACGTCAACTCACTTAAGCCACCTCATTGCCACGATTGCACAAATCACATACACAGTCAGAAAAACGTTATCAATTATAACGGCGTTAAGTGGGTAGGATTCAATTGATACAAACTTCAAAACATAGGTATCAAATGCCTACATTTTTAAAACCGGGTACTAAACAGCAAATTACCTCCAAACATGGAGACTAAGTAGGTAATTAAGCCTAAAAATAAATAGACTTCTCTTAATACTATTCTATTACTATTATCATTATTAAGTTCTCAAATTAACCTATTTAATAGGATTTGGATTTTTAAGCTTAAACAAATTCAACATATATTATATTTTTAACTATGATGTATCTAAAATATGATTACAATTATAAAATTATTTTGATTAGCCTTTTATAAAACGAATATATATATTCAAAGAAAAAGGATATAGTAAAAAAGCACGTGAAACTTCGAAACTGCTAAACAAATATTACAAAGCAAATTAAAAAAATAATTGAAAATGCATAAAAAAAATGAATATAGTTGAAATGGAAATGATATTTTAACACAATTTTTTGACATAATTTTGACATATCCTATGTAGGTTTTTAAAAATAAATTTCCAATTATATTTATGGTTGTTGACAAGCGAGTTTCTTTGTTCCACCATGGCTACAAAAATTTCAAAATGCACTTGATAAAAGGTGGTAAAAAGCCTAGCATCGAGTGTGCCTTCCATTTCCTTACTGTTCCTTATTAAAAAGGAAACAACCCAGTTGATTAATTCCCAGAAGTGCCCACTGGTAGCAGCTCTCTTTCATAATGTGGAAAAATGCATCTAAAGGTAATCATGCATAGTTGGCAAAAATTTATCATGACCTAACAGTGAACTCTTAAGCTTCTGGGCCGAACTATCACACGTGTGGTCTATGTCTGAGATGATAGAAGGTGCACATTACGTGAACTCATTGCCAGACCATCACTATCACGTGTTATTTCAGCACCAATCACTTTTATGGAAAAATCAAGATATCTAACCTATAAAAAATCATTAATCAGTCAGTCTACGAACAAACATCCAACAGAGGTCGCCTTGGAAATCGAAAAGGTAAGTGGAGAGGTCCTCGGAGGGTGCGAATTGGCCCGGGTTGACATAGATGGAGACGGCGACCACGTCGTAAAGGAAATGGGCCTGGGAGACGAGAGATAGGTGGCCCGCGTGGAGGAAGCTCATGGTGGGGACAAACCCAATTAGCTTGCCTTAGGCCCGCATGGAGCGAGACCAGTTTCACATCTCGTTCTTGTTGGAGATCAACTTTGGGGTTGTTGTGGCATTTCCTATCCGAATGAAATGGAAACAAGGATTGTGTGTTTCTTGGGAAAAACTAACAAGAACAATGATTGTGATGGCTAAAACAAATGACACTACAAAAAGGAGTAAGGTTTTAGAGCAATGGATTTTAGAGTGTTTTTAAATGTTGGGAATGATTGTTTTGTCATATGTCAGTTCATTTGTTCTTTTTACCTAATCTATGTTTTTCTTTATAACATATTTAGATAATTCAATGTTAAGTAGGATAAAATATTTTTTTTTTTAAATATTGATATGCATACGATTGAATGACAATGGAACATTTATACAATTTAAAAATAGGAGGTGGATTATAAGTTAAAACTTTGTTTAGAGATATTACGCTATCTCTTCTATTATGGATGGTTGCGGCACCAGGATAAGATTGGAATAATTCTTTAGTTAAATCTAGAATATTTATATTTTTTTAATGAATTTAATTAAATTCATCACCACTTGCAATTCATGGAAGACAGCTCTTGTGGAGAATCTCAGATAAGTTACTATCCTTCCTTCTTTTTACTTTAATTTCAAATTGATCTCAATAATTTCTTATTCTTTTTAACTAATGTGTATATTCCTTGGTGGTTTTCGAACGTTAATTTGCTGTTTGAGAATAGTAGATGCTGAAATGTAGCCATTAAAGTGTTAGTTAGAGAACCAACTTTTATTGCTCTATTATATCTTTGATAATGTTAACAATGCTTTGGGGGTGGCTACTTGTACTACTTGGAAGAATTGGCTCAATGTCAGGAATTGACTGAATAACTTGTGCCTGTGAAGTATGTAGAATACCAGAGGCAATCTTTTGTCCATCACATTGAGCTACAATAGTGGATCTGTATATGAAATGATGGACATTCCCATATATAAAAGGTATTTACCTTTTACCTTTTCACTCATTCATTGTTGTAGGTAATGTAAAACTAGATATTATGTGTTATATCCTCATCTATAAAGGATAAACAAGGTAGGTGTATTGCAATTAGAACTAAGTTGAGAGGTCGCATAGAAATTATTGATATGAAAGATGATGTTCATTACCAAATAAATGAAATATCACATGTAATGTAAATTAAGTACTTGAAGTTGAAAGTATTTTGGAATCGCAACATTCATAAGTTCATTTTGTAGAAGTAGAAGAAGAGGAAAAAGAGATTGTAGGTAATAATATAGAAGATGACAATGAAGTGAATTTTGAAAACTATGAATAAGGAGAAAACATCGAAGATGATGATTTTAAAGTAGATACTGAAGAAGGGAAACTTGAAGAAAATTATAGGTAAGAAGATAATGAATAAGATGAATTTGATGATGATGATTGAAGTGTCTACTTTTCATTAGAACATTCTTAAATTATTAATTTTCTTTTTTAATACTTATTTTTTAAAATTATAATTGTTATTGAAAATATTTCTATAATATGTTGTATGTTTATAATCTTGATATGTTGTTGTTATTTATAATTGGTAACAATATCTTTGTATTCAATTTTATATTTATAGATATGTCAGCAAGAGGTTGTAACCCATCTCAACCCTCCTTGTAACATGGCAATAAAGGAAAATTGATCATGAAAAAGAAAAGGTTACGATATGTACTTAAAATAAATGCCTTAACTCATGTACTTATACTCATCATCTGTTGTTGTCAATAATCCTTCTTACCAATTAAGAGGTGTATTGCTACAACTGCATCTTCCCCATACCCATTTGTTGCATCAACACCTTTTTCATCACCTACAGTGCCTTCAACATCATCAATACCTTCACCATTATCATAAGCATCACCATTGGTAGCTCTTTGTTGGTGCCTTTTAAAGTCCATCACTTACCTGTTGAGGAAGGTGTTCAAATATCTACTATTGAAGGCGATACGCAATCACGCATTCAGGAAGATCCTTCAATCGTGATGATTTTCTTATGATTTCACCTTGTGGTCAAGGGTAACAATTAATATAAGATGTTATTTGCATTATTTGTTTTATCAATTTATTGTATACTGATTTTTTCATTGATTTCTTTTGTTAATGTTTTATCCATGTAGGATTGCATCATATGCTATCACAATGACCATTAGGCAACAATATTGAGTCATAGCCAACATGGGGTTCACTAACTGAAGAAAAGAAAGAGAGATACATTGATGTTGTATTTTCAACTATCTTTACATGTATATTCAACAATATATTCGAATGTTTTAAAGTAATAAGTTTTCTCATATTTAGTATCCTAATATACACAATTGATACATTGATGTTGTATTTTCCATTATCTTTATATGTAGGCAGGTCAATTGGAGACCTTAAGATGAGATAAGGATAAAAGATAATTTTTACTCAAAAGCCTCACATAAGCTATTTGAGATGCTTATGATAGCATGAAAAACCAAAAAGAAGCCAAGTTGGATGTTTGATATGGTTTGAAACTCACTACTATCCATGAGGAATTGTGCTAAATATCGAATAAGTGTTCATAAGCCCAGCAAAAGTGAACATTTGAAATATGTGGAACTTTACACATATATGACTTCATTAGTATACATAGCATGCAATTTGCATGGTAACTATACAAAAGAAAATTTGTTTTTATTTCATTATAACCTTGACAAATTGCAAAACACAATAAACTATGAATGCAATGCTTATGAAACTGAAAATAAAATTGAAACATGACTAAATACTTCGAAATGCAATAACAACATAGAATACTAAACTAAAATAGTAAAAAGAATTGAAATGAATATCAATAAGAAATTTAAATGGGCTCAAACATGTTACAACTTTCAATATCACTCCTAATTTTAGGTCAACTATACTATGTTAAAGCTACTACAACTGGAATTATTCTTTTCTATATTTACTTGAATTGTCCAACTCCAATTTTAGCAGTTATAACTCTATTTTCTACAAAACAAAAGTCAAGTATGTTAGTGTAAAAATCATAATTTCTATTAGAAAGCTAGAATTATTACCATTTTACCAACATAGCTAATTATTAAAAACAAAAGCATATCTATTCTATAAATCAAAATTTAAAAACAAGAGCAATCCCAAAGAGATGAAATTAGCCTAAATATTCTAGTTTAAACTAAGAGTTATCAAACCCGTATTAATTATGTTGTTTATAGGAGAAAAAATTGAGTTGTCCATTGCATATTGATGAAGTTTTTAGGCAAACTCATATACAAAATACTACTAGTTAATTTGTGGATGAACGATCTAGAGATTAAGCAAACTCATTTTGTTGTGATATTTATTTTATTATAATGTGCATTGTATATATGATATGATTTAGATTTTTTAATATCAAGGGGAATTTGAGAGCAAATTTTCTCAAACTAGATTAGATGGTGCAACATGTGGTGGACATTTTGAATCATCTTCCATAGGCCCTATAGAAGGAGAGAATAGCGATTGACAATTGAGTTATTGTTGTAAGTGGAAAGAAGAAATGTAGGATTTATGGGATTGGAGAGCTTGATCGTATTTCTGAATCAAGTCTCTCTCATGATTCACAATAAATTATCTAATTGAAACATCAAATTCATAATTACAAGCAAGACAATGAGAGATTAAGTCATCTGTTATAAACCTTTGTTAGTGTTGTCCTTCCTTTTTTTTTCATTGGATGCACAAATCACCATACTTCAACAACAACAATCACTAGTGCAGAAAAGGCCTTTGACGTCACCCCTTAGACGTCCGACCATCGAATATCTAACGTAAAAAATGACCGGTGACATTTCTATAAATAAAACAAGTATTTAGACGTCGACTTTGAGGGTCCCCGACGTCTAAATACTCCTAGACGTCGGCCCCCAGTTGGACGTAAAAAATATACAAAAAAGTAAAAATAAAAAATTTTATTCATTATAGACGTCGGGGTTCAAGGTGGCAGACATCTATAGCCTATTTAGACGTCGGCCACCATTATTAGACGCGAAAATGGTCCGCCCATAAACCCAAAAGTCACTTTTTGACTTTATTTAGACGTTCGTTGGTCAGCCCCGACATCTAAATAGATCATAGAGGTAAGCCCCCCTTCCCCCGACTCCAAATGGACTGCAAAAAGTGGTTGTTCCATTGCCTTTAGACTTTCGTTGGTCAGCCCCGACGTCTAAAGAGGGCATAGACGTCGGCCACTCCCCCCGGACGTCTAAAGAGTGCACCAAATTTAATTTTTTAAACCCTTTACACGTCGGCTAGGCAAGGGGGCTGACGTGTAGAAGTCTTTAGACGTCGGCTAGGAGGTGGGCCGAGGTCTAAAGCTCTGAATTAATCACCCCGCGAATGCGAACAACAGTTATGCGCACTTATTGTTCATCATCTTCTTCGCGTTTTCTAGAGTCGTCAAAATGGGTTGAAACCCGTGAGCCAACCCGGCTCACCATGGGTTTGAGCCGGGTTGGGTTGGAAAAAAATGTCAATTTTTTTATGCGAGCCAATTTTGACCCGGCTCACATGCGTTGAACCCGTGGTGGGTCGGGTTGGCTCACCAACCCACCTATTTGTTTTAATTAAATCAAATTAATTAAATTAATTATTTAAATTCTATTTTTTTTATTAAAATTAAATTAATTAAATTAATTATTCAAAATGTATAACTTTTACTTAGTAATGTATAGTCTTTTCACAAGTTCTCCTCTGCAAATAAAACCCTAAGTTCCCCTACCCTTACGCTCCCTTCACTCGACGTAGCCTTTCCCCTTAGTGCAGCAAAAAATTCCTCGTAGTAGAGCCGTGCAGCAGACTCTCTCCTTCCCCTTCGTGAAACCCTTGTTGTCGTCTCAAATATCTCAGGTAAGAAACGGTTTATATTTTTATAGCTTTCAAATTTCGTTTTCTCATGTTTTTGCCATAATAAAGTGTAATGTGAGGGGTGCTTTATTTTGAGAGTGAACCGTGCATTGATTCCAGAAGCTTAGTGCTTGAGATATTTTGATTTTGGAGCAATGATAACCCTACGATCATAGCAGTCCAGTCCTAAGTCTAGAAGGTCACGATTTCATTTTTTATTTGGTTTCATTCTTTGAATGAAATATCCTCCCTGCCATTTGTTACGTAAGACCCCTCCATCATGCATAAAAATGAAACAATAAAACCCTTTTGCCCCCACACATCCAATCAACTACCAAAGAATCATTACTGGCCCCACATGAATATTTCTTTTCCTTTTCTCATTCCAAACCCACAGACCCCTAAACTAAGGGTTTTTAAACCCTTTTGTTTCTTTACCTATTTGATCATTGAATTTAATGTGGAATAAATTGTTGTTTAAAAATATCGTGTGTATCTTTTGTTGTGATCATTATATTAATAATATTTTATAATTATTACAGAACAAAATGAAATCTGTAACAGTAAATGATGAAAGTGTTCATGATCATTTGAAAGATGGTTCGCCACCTAACATAGAAGTCATTGAGAATGAGGATAAAGATTTTGATAGAGAAAGTAAGAGACCTAGGTTAAGTACTTCAAAAGTTTGGGATCATTTTACGAAAATTGGTATTAAAGATGGTAAAGAAAAGGCAAAATGCAATGCATGTGGAATAGAGTATGTTGCTGGTGGTATGAAAATAGGGACCTCAACAATGTTGCGTCATTTGTCAAAGTGTTCGGTCCTAAAGAAAGTAAAAGACAATGACATAGGGAAAATGATAATTGATCATGCTGGGAAATTAAGATCTAGAGAAATTGACCAAAAAGTTGTAGATGACCCTATTTCAATGGCTATTATTCAACATGGACTTCCATATAATTTTGTTGAATATAAATGGATTAAAGAATTACTTCTATATCTAAATCCAGAAGTAAGAGTTCCAAGTAGGAATACAGTTGTGTCTAATATTTCAAAGAAATTTCATGAACACAAAGAGAGGGTTAAACTTGCGATGTGTAGATCTCATAGTAGAATTTGTTTGACATCTGATTGTTGAACTTCTATAAATCAAGAAGGGTTTATTTGTTTGACTGCTCATTTTGTTGATGCTAGTTGGAGGTTGAATAGTAAGATTATTGCCTTTTGTAAAATGGAACCTCCACATACAGTTCATGATTTGGCACAAAAATATTTGCTCTCTTGCTTTATTGGGAAATACATAGGAAGATTTTTTCTATTACACTCGACAATGCTAGTGCCAATGAGGTGTTGCAAAAAATTTTGAGTGAGCAATTGAAATTGCAAAATAGTTTGATATGTAATGGTGATTACTTTCATATAAGGTGTAGTGCACATGTCTTGAATATTATTGTGTAAGAGGGATTAAAGGTGGCTTCTGATGCTTTGCAAAAGATTAGAGAGAGCATAAAATATGTGAGAGGATCAGAGGCAAGAAAAATTGCATTTAAAGAATGTGTTATTCAAGTGAGGGGTATTGATACCAAAGTAGGTTTGAAAATGGATGTTCCTACTAGATGGAATTCTACCTATCTTATGCTTGAGAGTGCAATTCGATATCGACGCGCCTTTGGAAGTTGGCTATCCGTGATAGAAATTATTTTCATTGTCCGTCAAATGATGAGTGGAAAAAGGCTGAAAAAATGTGAGTTCTTGAAGCCGTTTTATGTAATGACTAATTTGATTTCAGGTTCTTCTTATCCAACTTCTAATCGTTACTTCATGCAAGTTTGGAAAATTGAATGTTTGTTACGAGAAAATGTAAAAAGTGATGATATAACGATTAAAGATATGTCATTGAGTATGATGAACAAGTTTAGTAAGTATTGGGATCAATATTGTGACATTCTTGCTATTGGGGCTATTCTTGATCCACTGATGAAGTTTGAAGCCATTCGATTTTGTTATGGAAAGATTAATCCTTCTACTTGTGAAGAAAAAATTAATGTTTTAAAGGATAACATGTATAAGTTGTTTGAAGAATATGTCAAATTAAATTCAAATGAGTCAAATACTTCAAGTTCTCAAGTTGCTCCTCCAACACAACAACCTTCTTTTACTAATGATGAGCCAGTGATGGATGCATTTGATGTAAGTATTTAATTCTATATTTGCTTTATTTTATTATGTATATTTTATTTATTACTTGTGACTAATGACATATTAACTTTGTTTCATGATGTCTTAGGAATATGTTGATTATTTGAGCCAACATGTTAATGACACTGGAAGGTCTGAATTAAATCTTTATTTAGATGAAGGGAATCTTGATCCAAAGTTTTTTGATAAGTTGGATGTATTAAGTTATTTGAGGGATCGTCAAGATCGTTATCCAAATTTGTCTAAGATGGCTTGTGATGTTCTTAGCATTCCAATCACTACAGTTGCTAGTGAGTCTGCCTTTAGTCTTGGTTCTCGTGTGTTAACCAAATATCGTTCATCCATTCTTCCGGAGAATGTTGAGGCACTTATTTTAACTCAAAACTGGTTGCATGGTTTTGAACTAACAAGTAACATTATTGTTATTCTCATATGTCTTTAATTATTTATTACTTTGTGTTTCAGTATTATTAGTTAACACTATTTTTTATTGTATTGTAGATGGAGATAAAGAAGAAGATGCTTCAAGAGAGCATAATCCTATGGATTTATTCATTTAGGACTCCAATTTAATAGATGGATAATATTATAGATTGGATAATTCAGGAATATATCATCTGTTTTATCTTGTTTTTAGACCTATCTACAAGCATGACAGTTTTATCTTGTGCTATATATTTTTGTTAACGGCTATATGTAATTACGTATGTCTCATTAAATTAAATTGGCAAAATTTTATGCTTGATAGCTTAAAATATATATATATATATATAACAATATATTTTTTTTGTTTCATTTTCTTTTATATTAATTGATCCAATTATTACTGTTTCACTTTGATCGATCAAAGTAACATGTTATAAGAATCTCGGAAGAAGAGAATGAAAAAGAAGTTAATTAAGTGAGCCAATGAGCCAACCCGTTTAACCCACCAACCTGTGGTGGGTTGGGTCGGGTTCGAATTTTTTCGGCTCGCTAATAAATGAGCCGGGTTGGGTTGGCTCACTAAGTGACCAACCCGTGGTGGGTCGGGTTGGGTCGGGCCGGGTTACCCATTTTGACAGCTCTAGCGTTTTCTTTCCATAGGCTAGGATTTTGAGGTTCGTTTTCTCACTTTTGCGCCGTTTAAAATTAATTTTACTTTGATTTCATTACTCTATGATGAATTATCTTTCATTTGAACCGATTAAAATGCGTTTTCGTTGGGTTTTGGTGCAGTTTTGCTCGTGTTCTTGGGCGGCATTCTTGGGCTGCGATTTCTTGCATTTTGCACTCCTCTATTTCCCTCCACAACATTCTTAATCTGTTACGAAGGTTAGCTTTCTTGTTTAAAATTTTTGGTGTATGCATGTTATTGACTTTTTGGTATGCATGTTATTGGATTTTCGATTTGCATGTTATTGACTTTTGGGTATGCATGTTATTGGCTTTTGGATTTGCATGTTATTGGGTTTTGGGTATGCAGGTTAATTGCTTTTGGATTTGCATGTTATTGGCTTTTGGATATGCATGTTATTGGCTTTTAGGTATGCATATGATTCGGTTGTTAGTTAAAACATGTGATAAAGTTTCTTGTGTTATTATGATTGACATGTTATATTATAAGTATGAAATCATTGAGTGAAACTTAGTTCCTGTTTGAAATTTAACACAAACGATTAATCTTTTAATCGTTTGTGTTAAATTTTGAATTGTCCAATTAGATAGTTTGGTAATTTTTTTTTTCATAATTAGTTATAACATGTACGATAAGATTGATAAAATTTCTGTTGATATTATTTGTGTTGTTTTCCGGATGCATATTTGATTATGGTCATCCCTAATCACTCTTATTTCATGTATTTCGGAGACCAATGCGAAATGTTGTCGAAATCTTATCAAATTTATCATGTTAGACTTCTTTGCATGTGTCTTAGCAAATTATGAAAATAATTTTTCTGAATGGGTAGAGCCTAACCTTGTGAGAGTTCAAAAATTGAGATTGATGAAGTATGTTATGAATATAGTACGGATCGAAACTGGATGATTGAACGTTGCATCATATAAACTAAAAAAATAATAAATATAACCACATCATCATTCCAAATCGTTAAGTCATCTTCCTTTTAATATTTATTTAAAACTCCAAAATTACTACTTTAAAAAATGCACAAACTCATATAACTCTTCCATTAAAAATTAATTATATTTTTTCATTGTTTAATATATACGAAAGAGTGGCAAACTAAAAAAAAGGTTAAACCCCTTTAGTAGCCCCTATTTATGTTTGGTTTTTCCAATTAGATCCCTTTATTAATTTTTTTCTTAATAGAGTCCTTAAAAGTGAAAATTTGACTCAATTGGGTCCCTGCCATTAAATTGAGTTAACGGGGTTAAGTTTTTGATGACCTGGCAGGTTGACGTGGTTAATTTTTAATACATGGCATAAGCACAGGTTGTTACGTGGAATATATAATTAAAAAAAATTCTGAGAATTGAAACCCAAATTAGGGTTCATCATCTTCAACCGCTTCCTTCATCTGTTTCAGTGTTTTATGATGTCTCTGGGTTTATAGGTTGGTGGAGTTATGAAAAAGGAGACTCACGGAGATGAAGGATGCACTGATTCTCGTAATTGCTCAAGGAAGAAGAAAGGAAGGCGCTAGAGCTCTCACGACATGGTCTCACGACGACGCAAGGAGTTCGCGATTCTCACAACGACGCTAACCAGTCTGGAACAACCTCTGGCAATTTCAATCAACCCCATATCATCAAGGTCCGCGCAGTTACCAATAGACAAAGAGTAAAGTCCATGGCAGAGGGCAACTCTGTCAACCTTAGATCCAAGGTGTTGCTTCAATCAGGAGATAAATTTGACAGTATTGATATGAAGTTGTAGTTCTCATTGTTTATTTATTATTTTTCTCCCCTCTTCTTTCTCTTAATTACCTCTAATTTATTTATTATTTGCTTTCTTCTTGAATATTCATAGAAGTACGTTATGTCGATTACAAAGTGATAACGATGGAAAGCTAAATTCATTTTAGCTTTTAATTTTCTTGTCTTACATTATTTATTAAAAGGATTATCCAAACAAAACTTTTGATGCCCTTTTAAAAGCACCAACAAACTATAGAATACAAATATGTTGTCTTTGCAACTTTTAAACCTACAAGTTATGCAGAAAATTATACATAATGTGACATCTTCTCCTTTTAAATGAATCATAACAAATAATTGGATGTTTATTATAGGTCTGGAATTTTCTATTCAAAAGCTAGCAAATAATCAACCCACCACTCACTCTGATATATGGCTTAATTTACTGATAAAGTTGGTAGAATCAGATAAATAAAATTTGCAGAAGAAAAGTTATTTATTTTAGGAACACTACACAGGAACCCGTGCTTGTATTTCTGCAACAGAAGCAAGTGGTCAATGTTTTCAATAAAAATTGTACATGGTTTCAAAATGTATGCTGATAAAAGACCTCCAAAATCATAATTTTATTGGATAAATTCCATAATAGAATTTTATTAAAACACATGAACAAACCACTAGCCAGAGAACTAGCACCTCCAAACAAAATATCTACATCATCAAAAAGAATATATGATTGGACCTAAATTATACTAAAATTGTGAATGAGAAAAATTAGGTATAGCCAATGAGAGGAACTCAACACTTCCAACACCAAACTACTATCCCTCAAATTTTTACAAACATCTAACACCAACTCTTCCAAAAGAGAAGTTTGGAGAACAAAGTCACTAGAGTAGCACGGCTAACCCTACCATCTTCTCCCCCTAAACCCCATCCTCTCTGCGATTCAAAAACGACGACGTATCGACCAAGTGAAGGAGCTTGAGCTTCGGGCAATTAGACGTGTCATCCTCAATGAAACCTATATATCTCATATCGAAGGTGTATGCCACGAGAAAGGTATCCAAATTAGGACACAATGATGTATTGGATTTCATGAAACTTTTGTGCTCGAAGAACACTCTCATTTTCAATTTTTATCAAACACGAAAGCCCTAAACAAATACTCTTTCCAGTAACGATTTCGCGTAACGAAGAACACTCTCCTTCAGAATTTTAATCCCAATTTCATGAAACTTTTGTGCTCGAAGAACACTCCCTTCGAAAATGGGTAACTCTACCCTTTCTCCAATTCAGATGTTCCTCCTGGCATCCAGCACCGCTCGGTCCACTGCCCCTCTCACCGTTTGGTCCGCCCTGTCCACCACCGTCCAGTCCTCCATCTCTTACGCCCTCCTCTTCATTCATTTTTCCATTAACAGATCCTTGACTTCCTTCTGAATTCCCATCTAGTTGATGGGTTCGCTCTCTCATCATTCTCATCAGCTCTTGTAAACCCTTGCATATTGCCTCCACCGTCGTCTCCACTCCTCCTATGGACAGTTGCATGCTCTCTTGCTTCAACCCCATGTTCTCTAGTTTGATTTCGACTGCAGTCATCCTTCCTTCCATGATGTCTCTCACTCCTCTTTGTTCCTCCGGCTGGTCACACACTCCTCTCCTCTGATCTGGCAGGTCGGACTAGTTGTTACGTATCCGAGTAGGAAACGTAACCAGAACAACCTCTCACGCACTCTCACAGGCAAATAGATAATAGAAAATGGATGAATAAACCTCTCTTATTGATAAGAATAACTAAATCAAATAGAACAAAAAATAATTAGGAGCATAACCTCCATCAGTTATTCTGAAGCATAACCTCCTTCACAAAACTCTCAAATCAAAAGCATACCTTTAACCCTAAACTTTCCCTTTATTTATACTAATTACTTCCTGCCCAACTTGTATGGGATATTAGAAAATAACCCTACTTGCAATAATTATCTTATATGAATCTTATTTATCCTTATTTACTATATTTAACTTATACCGAATATTATACTAAGATATGACTTTGTTTACTCTAATTATCTTTTGCTGAATATCCTCTCAAAATATCTTTCTTATTACTCTAATTAGTTTCCCACTCATCCTAACCGCTACAGCAGTTAGGATGCTTCCTCGCTGCTTCCAACCATTCAGCCTGATCACTCCCCCTCGTCTACCGTTCGGCCACCTCGCTCCCCGCTTCGGTCTGGTCGCTCCCCCTTGTCTACCGTTCAGCCACCTCACTCCCCGCCTTCTACCGTTCGGCCTGGTCACTTCCTTTTGTCTACCTTTCGGCCAACTCGCTCCTCGCCTTCTACCGTTCGGCCCCCTTCTCTCTCTCATATACATCCTTCTCTCATATACTTTCAAGCCCCTAACCATATGTTATTGGTCACTCTGTCCAAAAACTATAGAGGAGAACAAACTCTCACTATACGTGATACAATGACCTCAGTCCCAAGTCCCAAATTCCACCTTCCCCTATCGCTGACCTTCCCGCCCTCCCCTTACCACCTCCAACTCACCTTCCACTCAACAATTCTGTTAAGATACTATTCATTGGGTGTGTGTTGTTGGACTCCACAAAATAGGTTTCCACTTCTTCCTTTCATACATGTTGTTGCCCTTTTTCCTTTAAACTTTTACTCGTATCACTCATCCCCCATAATTGTCACCTTGTCCTCAAGGTGAAGTTCAGGGAAGTAATTCCCCATCCTTTGTAGAGATTCCCATGAATTTTCACACGATGGCGTACCCTTTCATTTGACTAACACTTTCGGGGCCTTGCCATCTCCTTCTCTAAGAGCTAGAATATCTTCCGGTTGCATTTCTAGCTCCCAATTTTCAGTTATACACAGAAGAAGTGGCTTGCATCGTTACCTGTGTCGACACCATTGGATTTAATAAGGAAACATGAAAAACTGGATGGACCTTGCTACCTTCTGGCAACTTCAATTTATGAGCTACCTCTCCTACTCTTTCAGTTGCTTCATAGGGCCCATAACATCTAGGATTTATCTTTTTGATTAATTCTCTTGGCTAATTTTTTAGCTTATAAGGTTGGATCTTCAAGTAAACCTAATCTCAATCTTGAAGTCCTCCTTTCTTCTATGCTTCTCTGCTTGCTGCTTCGTGCGTTTTGGGCTTGTAATAAGTGATTTTTGAGTTCAGTAAACATCTCCCACCTTGAAAGATATATTGGAAGTTAATCCTTTGCCTTTTAGAGAAATCTGCAATACTTTGCTAGTCATAGGCTCTCCCTTTTCGTCCTCTTCTTCGAATTAGAATTGCAAAACAAAACCACGAACCATCAGTTCGTCTTCATCGCAAGCCTCGAGCCACCACGAGCTACCAAAATCACCATTGCTAGCAACCATAGAATCGCACATCACCACCACCAATCCACATTCACAGAACCATTGCACTAGGATCGCGCCTCCATGAAGACCTGCAAACCTAGAATCTCAAACCAAGAAAACATAAATCCCCAAATCGAGAAAACCCTAAATCGCATAAATATTTCATCTTCTCCACCACACCAACATCGCATCCCTAATTTCCAAAAACCCTTGCCTTCGTCAGAGAAATCGCGCCTCCATAAGCCAACGAAACCTGCAAGAAACCAGCAGGAACCCAAAAACAGAACCAGAATCGCAGAATCACACTTCATCATCTTCTTCGCACTTGAATCAAGAAGTCCAGAAATCAACAAACCAAATCGCAAAATCCTAACTCGTGAGCCACCTTTGTCTTCATCGCGCCATGGAAGCCATAAACGCCTCCCTCTCCTCCATTCGCATAGCCTATAACCAAAAGAAGAATCAAAGACCACGATAGAAACCCCCTTCTCATAATCATGACCTTGCGAGAGATGTAAGATTAGGGTTTTGCTTCCGCCACCCATTACATGTGGAAGACGAACATGAATGAGTTATCTACAATTGATTCCAAATTTCCTCCTAATGAATCCTAATTTGAAGAACGAGGTCTGACTTTCTTTTCGCAATCCCTAATTCGAAGAAAGGGGCATGGGTTTAATTCAGTTTTTTCCCAATATCTTTGATTAAAAAAATGATGATATACACGTTTGAATCACCTAATTAACAAAATAATTGGGCCACGTCACTTAAAAAATCACCATTAGCATGTTAAGTCAACGTCACTCTAACGGTGTTGGCCCAATTTAATGGCAGGGCTCTAATTGGAACAATTTTGCAAAAGTGAGGATCCAATTGAAATGAAAAAAAAGTAAGGAACCTATTTGAGATTCCCATCCAAAAAAAAGGACATGGCGAATGATTAAACCTTATTTCTAAAACCCTTATTTTCTCGGATCTTACACCAACAGAATGTCCGTCAATGACAAAAGAGAATGTCGATTAAACGAATAAGAATGACGAGGTCTCAGAGGATGTTTCAGTTCATAAAGAAGTGATGCTTGCTTCAACGTGTACAAAATTAGGTTTTTTTCTCTACTTTGTTCAATTGAAAACATACTCTTCCAACCAGCGTGGACATCCTTCGTCTAAGTCAACAACTTCAAAAAATAATTGAAAATTGATTTTAAAAACCACATAGGCTATGTCAAAATGATATAAAAATTTGTGTTTTAAAATATCATTGTCCTTTCAGATCTACCATGAAGGTCATCACAGAAAACAAATATGAACTAAAACTACTAGTATAAGGTAACAAGTTGGCATAACATAAGGAAAACCAAAGATGAAATAGAAGTTGTTCACAATACACAATGTTTCGGTTGAATTGGTCCGAGGGTCGGTCGTCATTCCTTGCTATGCTCTCTTTTGATCTTCAATCCTCTTCGAGAACGCGATCCACTCAAATGGGTTGTTGACCTGCAGAAAACACTCCGACGCTCAAGTCAGATATGTTTCATAAAGAGGTCTATATTTTATTAGGATAGAAAAGGATCATTGTACCTGACATCAGTTGTATTATTTATAGAGTTTGTGGCACTCAAGTCCATTGATTAGTTATCAGTATATTTTTAGGGAATAAAACCCAATAATCAATAATTAATATTTAATATCGTATATTTGTAAAGCGTAAGGTAATCTGACCTATTAATACCTGATAATTGCCCATGAATGACCATTAACTCCGATCAGTATATTTCATATAGCACACACAAATAATTGGGAACAAGATATGACTTTTTGTACAGTTTTATGAAACTTTTCTCTAATGGATTATACTTCTTATCTACCACGAATGTTATTACCATTGATAAATATGAACTCAAATGAACATAAATTGTTTGCATGGAGTGATTTTGGTTTGCAAAAAGGAAAGTAGAAAAGAGATGAAACAAAAGTAATTCACAATACGGGGAGTAGGAAATGACTGATTAAGGATGCAAATGAAAGTGACGCAAATCAAAGTTTAGAGAGAGCATTAAAGACTAATTGATGAAGGAAGGAAGGATCACCCGATACATTATTATTTCTACCTCACTATTTTGGTTTGGACATATTACTCAATAAACTTAAGAACTCCATAAATGGTGCTAGTCAATTTACTAGAAATTTTTTTCCCCTTTTTTAACAAATTCCATATTCAAGAAAACTAAATCTCAAATCTTCATCAATCAGTTCAATGATCAAACTTACACTATTTTCTGCAACTTGTCTATAAACTATCTATTATTTTTATTACACTTTACATTAAAAGTGGATATTAAACTAAAGTCAACTGACTCACATACATACATATATATTTAACGTGTTTCATGGGTGTTACAGGAATGACCAACCATGATTGGTAATAAATAGGTAAAACACTTCAAGTGTTTATAATTGACAATAGATTGAAGTTACTATCGAAAAAATTTAACGAGTTTTACAAGAAAGAAAATATAAGAATGCATAAACAATGATATACACCTTAACAAAATAGTCTTGTTAAACAGATAAATATATCATATTAACTATAAATCATAATTATATGAAAAAGAACACACACAAAAATCATCTACTAAAGACCATTCAATAATATTAAAATTGAGTTAAGACCGTCTACATCTATTCCTTACAACTTTTTATACAACATTTTTTCTAACTATGTTAACATTTTAATTGTTAAAAAACAACTCATCATAAAAGATTGTTCATTCATGTCTCAAAAAGCTCACCTTGTTGAGAGCTTTTTACATCATTTATTATCCCCTATTTATGTAGAACTATATTTTACTATTTGGGGTAAACTATATATATAAGACATTATATATATATATATATATATATATATATATATATATGTCATAATACATTTTTTTCATTCTCTTTATTTTCTTTATTGTATTTTGTATGATAACAATTTTTTTTAACAATTTTTTTAATCATATATATGTGTCATTATTTTATTGGTCTGTATATTTGAAACGGATTAATCTCGAACTATCACATAAACTGTTATAAAAAAATCGTTAAAAAAACATTTTTCTTATTAATAACCTAAAAAATGGCTACATACACAAAGATAATTACCTAAAAAAACAAACTTTTTCTTTTAAAAAATATTTTTTTAACAACTTTTTAATAAACCTGGTACGTTGTAATTTGTTCAGTTTTAAATATATGAACAATCAAACAATCAAATAGTGATACCTAAAAAAATTGTTTAAAAAAAAAGTTGTTAACGTAATCCTTCTCTTTTCTGCATTAAATGGCGAAAAAGTAGAGATACATATGACCGAAAGTAGAAAGTCCAATCAACATCAAGAAAGGAAGAAACGCCAGAATGAACAGCCCCAAATGGTGCTAGTTTTTGTACTGCACGTGATTGGTTTATCAATATCAACAACTCATCCTCATCTTCATTAAATTTAAATCCACCCACCAGGACCATATACATCTCACACCGCAATTTATTGTATCAGATCACTCTTTCCCTCCATACATTGCATTAATCCAATGAACCACAAACATCTCTACCTCACTTCCAAATCATCACATCGCTTGTTCCCAACTGCTACATCCCTCCCTCTTTATTTCTATTTCATTCAAGTTTTTTAGGAGGAACTAACATTGCTATCTTCATTCTTTAGTCGTGATAAATAAAGAAATTTGTTTTCGAGAACTTGATAAAATAATGGTAGACTTTTATGGTATAAAAGTACATCGCGTTACAAGAAATATGCTTCGTGATAATAGAATTTTACATTTTTTTAACAGTCGAGAATATTTTTCAGTAATGGTTCTTTTTAACATCTGCAATTGAGAGAACCAATAGTGAATGTTTTGGTACTTTCAAAAAAGTCTATTCCGGTGCCCCTCCCACGAAGATTCACTGAGAGCATGTTAGATACAAGTTACAATTTGATGTGGCACTGTTTTATTAACATTCAAAACCACCCACGTTACTCAAAACCAGTGAAACCGTATTTGAACTTTGCAATTATTATTGTCCTTAAATCCACATGGAGGGGCACTTGGAGAGGACACCGAAACAATTCCCATACGAATTGAATCTATCGTTTTTTCCATCACTTTTGTTTTAATTTGCTCTGAGTATAATTTGAAGTGTTAGTATTTTGTATTAAGAGCTTCTAGATATGAGTTATGATGGACATAAATGCTTCTAATGTTGAAGCAATTCAAAATGATTTTCTTGACTGAGCACACAGGGCAGACATCCTTAACTCACTATTTAACAGCACATCACCTGACCAAACACGGCATGACACAACAGCACACTCACACACTTTCACTCTCCTCTGGAACACTGCACTGCGCTTTCACTCATCCATGGATAAGCTAACACCAAACGCTGCAAACTCAGTACCCCTCACTCCACTCACCTTCTTGGAAAGAGCAGCAATCGTGTACGGTGACTCTCATTCTATCGTCTACGACCACATTTCCTTCACCTGGTCACAAACCCACCGTAGATGCCTCCAACTCGCTTCTTCCCTCACTTCTCTGGGCTTAGGACGTGGCCAAGTCATCTCTGTTCTCTCCCCAAACACTCCCTCAATGTATGAACTTCAGTTTGCAGTTCCCATGTCTGGCGCCATTCTCAACAATCTCAACCTCCGTCTCGACCCCCACGCGCTCTCCGTCCTCCTGCGCCATAGCGAATCAAAACTTGTCTTCGTCCACTCTCAATCACTCCCTCTTATTCTCACCACTCTTTCAAAATTCCCCCACACCACACCGCGTCCTTCCCTCGTCCTTATCACAGACGATGGCTATGGGGATGCGGATGCTGTCGCGGCGGCGCACGCAATAGACACCTACGAGCGCCTTTTGAGCAGAGGCAACCTGAACTTCCGATGGGCACGGCCCAACTCCGAGTGGGACCCAATAACCCTTAACTACACCTCCGGAACAACAGCGTCTCCCAAGGGCGTGTTACACTCCCACCGCGCAACGTTCATGATAGCCCTCGACTCTCTCATCGACTGGTGTGTGCCAAAACAACCGGTTTACTTATGGACCCTACCGATGTTCCACGCTAATGGGTGGGGCTTCGCGTGGGGGATTGCAGCCGTTGGCGGCACCAACGTTTGCATACGTAAAACCAACGCTCCGATAATTTACCGTTCGATCGAGTCTCACAACGTGACACACATGTGCGCGGCGCCGGTGGTTCTGAACATGCTGCTCACGAGAGCAGAACCATTGAAAAACCCGGTTCATGTCCTCATCGGAGGTTCGACGCCCCCGGCGTCGGTTCTTGCTCGGGCGGAGGAAGTAGGGTTTGTGGTGAGCCACGGGTACGGGATGACGGAGACGCTGGGGGTGGTGGTGTCGTGCGCGTGGAAGAGGGAATGGGATACGCTTCCGGGGAGGGAGAGGGCACGGCTGCTGGCTCGGCAGGGGGTGAGGACGGCGGCGGTGTCGGAAGTGGACGTTGTAGATCCGGCGAGCGGAGTAAGCGTGAAGCGCGACGGGGTTACATCGGGGGAAGTAGTGGTGCGAGGCTCTTGCGTGATGATGGGTTATCTGAAGGATTTGGAAGGAACGAGAAGGTGCGTAAGAGAAAATGGGTGGTTGTACACGGGGGACGTAGGGGTTGTGCATGGGGATGGGTATTTGGAGATAAAAGATAGGTCGAAAGACGTGATAATAAGTGGGGGAGAGAACGTGAGCAGCGTGGAGGTGGAAGCCGTGATGTATGCGCATCCGGCGGTGAGAGAGGCGGCGGTGGTGGGGCGGCCGGACGAGTTCTGGGGGGAGACCCCGTGCGCGTTTGTGGAGCTGAAGGAGAGGTTGGAGCGCCGGCCAAAGGAAGAAGAGTTGGTGGAGTTTTGCAGAGAAAGGTTGGCTCACTTCATGGTGCCGAAGACGGTAGTGTTCAAGGATGCGCTGCCGAAGACGCCGACGGGGAAGATTCTGAAGCACGTGCTGAGGAAGGAGGCTCAGGGTATGGGGTCCTTGGCTACACGCAGTCGCATGTAGAGTACGGTTTGTACTGTACTAAACAAACAACTATTCTAGGTTTGGTTTGGCGTGTTTCACCTTTTTTGAGTCTTCAGATTTTTATTTTGTTAATTAATTACTTTTAATTGAAAACGACCAAATTATTCCTTAAAATTCGCAAGCTTGGTCTTAAACTTGTTACTCTAACTTCAAATTTTCATTATACACTTCTAAAATATCAAAAATATCTTTATGGGGATGGAAAACCGGTTAAGAAATTTTGTTAACCGATGTTGGAAAATCAATTAACAAAAAGCCAGTTAAATTTTAAGTTAAAAAAGAAACCTTAACCGTAATTATAAATACGGTTAATATAAAATAATTCGAATACATATAACGGTTAACATATATTTTTCAATTTCTTTTTTCAAATTTTATAAATATGGTTAACACTTAACGGTATTTGGGTTAACGTATTTCTTTCAAATTTTTTTTCTTAATTTTATAATATATATTTTTAATAATTAATATTTTATAAATTAAAATATTAGCTTTTAATTTTATGAAACATATTAAATTTATTAATTTATTATTATTATTATTAATTAAAAACAAAAAATAAAATATAAAAAAAAAACCTTAACCTTGAAAATACGTTACCACAATAATTCAAATTAAATATATTTCTTTCATTTTTTTCTGTTTTTAATTTTATAATATTTTTTATTTTTTAATAATTAATATTTTATACATTAAAATATTGATATATATTTAAATTTTTGAAAAATATTAAGTTTATTAATTGTTTATTATTATTATTAAGTAAAAAAATTAAAAAAGAATTTATTCGAATGCTAGTTAAGGTTTTCTTAACTAGTTTTTGAATATTGGTTAAGAAAATTTCTTAACCGGTTGGTAGGGGTATTTTTGGAATTTTAGAATTATAAATAAAAATTTGGAAGTACAAACTCAAGTTGTTAATGACAAAATCCTAAAAATATATAAAAGTTTTGAATGAGGTATAAAATACAAATAATGAAAAATATACATATTTACATTTATTTAATATGTTATAAAAGAGTAAATTTTATATTTTAAAAAAATAAAAAATAAAATTATTTCTTATAAAATATAGTTAAACACTAATGGAATATTCAATATTTATATTTATTGGTGTTTAAATGTCAATATCACTTAAAGTATATAATTTGGATCCTGATATGTTAACAACGAATTGTTATAACACCATTTTTACAAAGGTGTCAAAATGCTATTGGGTCATTTAAAATAATATTTTTTTTGAAAAATCTGGTGTGGGGAAATTGGTTTCCAAAATTACCCCTTTCATTTTCGTTTTCATCTTCTCTCTACTCTACACTTTCATTTTCATTTTGTGTGTGCTCTCTCTCAGAGCGTGTGGTTCCTCTCCTTTCTCTCTCATGAAGCAAGCATAAAAGGTCATCTTCTCCGACGAGACAATTCGGTGAGACTCCGCTAAAGCAATGGAAAACTCCGGTAAGAAGTTATTTCCTTTCCCCTTTGCATTGTCAGTTTCTCTTTTCCCATGTCCCCTTTCCCCTTTTCATTTACTCCATTTTGATTTACCCTTTAGCATTTTCCATGTACCCATTTTCATTTTACCCTTTGGTCATTGATTTATTTTTCATGCAGTTGAATGTGCGTCATTCTTTCAAAACGAAGTATGTTGGTGATTTGAATGGAAGATTGACCCTGCACTAGAGGAAGTTAATTGCAAAGACAAAATTCACTTGGTTTTTACAATTGTCTGACAATGTTAAGCTAGATAGAAATTTGTTGAATGAGTTATTAGTTAGATAGGTAGACTCTAGTGGTGGGTTTTTTTTCTAGAGAAAAATTTGTAGAGTTCAAGGAAATGGATGTGTGCTTAATAAAGATAATTGTATTATTTTTTAAGATGACTGTATTATTTTGTATGATTAATGTATAATGGTATCATTGTAATGAACATGGTCAGGTTAATAGTAATGGAATACAATGAAGCTATGTGGTCATCATTGAATGTTAAAATATTTTACCATCATTGCACTTAAAAAATAACCATTCACATTCAACTTACTCACTCATCTAAAAAATTGGAAACAAAATGAGCAAAAACATAGCAAAACCCTTCATGGGGAGTGTTTTTTATCCAGCTGCGGGGAGTATAGTTGAAAATTTTTTACAAATGGCCCTCTGGCCTCTAGTAATCGATTACAATACCCTTATAATCGATTACCAAGGTAGAAAATGGCCACCAATGCTCATGGACCTCATCTAACTTACATGAAAGCACCTAAATGACCTTTTTTTTCTCAACAATTCAATAACTTAATGTTTTCATTGGTGCATTAAACATCACTCATGACCATTAAACTCACTCACTTATCTAAAATAAGAAACATGAAACAATAACTGAAAGTAAACTCATTTAGGAAGCTTAAAAAAACGTTATTTTTGGGAAATTAACTGCATCTAGTACAATGGTCTAAAAATTATGGGTTGGTAGTCATTTGAAAGCTCTTTGAGTCTAGATTCCAACAAAACAAGAATCAACTCATTTCGAGTTCGGTGGAGAAAGTTAAGAGAAAAACAACCAGCAAAGGTAAGAGTTAGCAGGAATATATAAAGTGTTAACCTTAAGGAATAAATTGTACCTACTCAGATGTCCAAAATTTATAAATTAGTAGTCATTGGAAAGCTTTTTGAGTCTAGTTTCTAATAAAGAAAGAATCGTATCATTTGGAGGTCGGTGGGAAAAGTTATCATTAAAATAGCCATAAAGGTCAAAGTTGACAACATGTTATCTCACTCAAATTGTCTTTGGCTACTTATGTGCCCACAACTAGATCTTGCAGCACAAGTTTTAGTACAAAACTAGATTTTTGTTCGTGTAATCGTTTACAAGGCCCTTGTAATCGATTACATGAACAGAAATCTGGTTTTGTACAAAAACTTATGTTGTAGGAGCCAGCTGTGGGCACACAGGTAGCCAAAGACATTTTACGTAATTTTTTTTATATTTCTTGAATGGATGAGAGGTATTTTCAGTTTTTAAGTGTGAGTAGAGCCTCAAAACTGAGGTTTGGACAGTTCATAGTGGAGGAAAGAGAGAATGTTGGTGTCATGACCAAGTTAGGTAAAGTCTTAAACAAGTTAAGCAATTTTGTACCTTGTAATCGATTACAAGGCCCTTGTAATCGATTACAAGGCCCTTGTAATCGATTACAAGGTACAAAATGACCTACACTTTTCAGGACTTCGCCTAACTTGGTCATGAAACCAACATTGGGTCTTTCCTCCACCAAGGATTGCCCAAAATCCAGTTTTTAGGATCTACTCACACTTAAACATTAAGAAGAACTCTCATCCATTCAAGAAATATGAAAAAATTACGTAAAATGTATTTGGCTACCTGTGTGCACACAGTTGGCTCATGCAGCACACGTTTTAGTACAAAACCAGATTTTTGTTCATGTAATCGATTAAAAGGGTCTTGTAAACGATTACAAGAACAAAAATATGGTTTTGTACAAAAACTTGTGCTGTAGGACTCAGTTGTGACACATAAGTAGCCAAAACAATTTGAGTGAGATAACATGTTGTGAACTTTGACCTTTGCTGACTATTTTAATGATAACTTTTTCCACCGCCCTCCAAATTATGCGATTCTTTTTTTTTTAGAAACTAGACTTAAAAAGTTTTCCAATGACTACTAATTTATAATTTTTAGACATCTAAATAGTACAGTTTATTCCTTAAAGTTAACAATTTATATCTTCTTGGCAACTCTAACCTTTGCTGGTTGTTTTGCTCTTAACTTTCTCCACCGAACTCCAAATGAGTTGATTCTTGTTTTGTTGGAATATAGACTCAAAGACCTTTCAAATTATGCCTTGGTAATCAAGTTTAGGCCTTTTTAGCCATTGTAATCGATTACAAGGACCCTGTAAACGATTACACGAACAAAAATATGGTTTTGTACAAAAACTTGTGTTGTAGGAGCCAGTTGTGGGCACATAAGTAGCCAAAGACATTTTACGTAATTTTTTCATATTTCTTGAATGGATGAGAGTTCTTTGTAATGTTTAAGTGTGAGTAGATCCTAAAAACTAGGATTTGGGAAGCCCTTGGTACAGGAAAGACCCAATGTTGGTGTCATGACCAAGTTAACATGCTGTGAACTTTGACCTTTGTCGGCTATTTTAATGATAACTTTTCCCACCGACCTCCAAATGATGCGATTATTTTTTTTATTAGAAACTAGACTCAAAAACATTTCCAATGACTACTAATTTATAATTTTTGGACATCTGAGTAGGTATAGTTTATTCCTTAAAGTTAACGGTTTATATATTCCTGCCAACTCTCACCTTTGCTGGTTGTTTTGCTCTTAACTTTCTCCACCGAACTCCAAATGAGTTGATTCTTGTTTTGTTGGAATATAGACCCAAAGACCTTTCAAATTATGCCTTGGTAATCAATTGTAGGCCTTTTTGGCCATTTTAATCGATTACAAAGACCCCGTAAACGATTACACGAACAAAAATCTTGTTTTGTACAAAAACTTGTGCGACAGGAGCCAATTGTGGCCACATAAGTAGCCAAAGACATTTCACGTAATTTTTTCATATTTCTTGAATGGATGAGAGTTCTTTGTAATGTTTAAGTGTGAGTAGAACCTAAAAACTAGGTTTTGGAAAGCCCTTGGTGGAGGAAAGACTTAATGTTGGTGTCATGACCAAGTTAACATGCTGTGAACTTTGACCTTGGCTATTTTAATGATAACTTTTCCCACCGACCTCCAAATGATGCGATTCTTTTTTTATTAGAAACTAGACTCAAAAAGATTTCCAATGACTATTAATGTATAATTTTTGAACATTTGAGTAGGTACAGTTTATTCCTTAAAGTTAACAATTTATATATTCCTGGCAACTCTGACCTTTGCTGGTTGTTTTGCTCTTAACTTTCTCCACCAAACTTCAAATGAGTTGATTCTTGTTTTGTTAGAATATAGACTCAAAGACCTTTCAAATTATGCCTTGGTAATCAATTTTAGGGCTTTTTGGCCATTGTAATCGATTACAAAGACCCTATGAACGATTACACGAACAAAAATATGATTTTGTACAAAACCTTGTGCTGTAGGAGCCAGTTGTGGACACATAAGTAACCAAAGACATTTTACGTAATTTTTTCATATTTCTTGAATGGATGAGAGTTCTTTTTAATGTTTAAGTGTGAGAAGAGCCTAAAAACTAGGTTTTAGGAAGCCCTTGGTGGAGGAAAGACCCAATGTTGGTGTCATGACCAAGTTAACATGTTGTGAACTTTGACCTTTGTTGGCTATTTTAATGCTAACTTTTCCCACCGACCTCCAAATGATGCGATTCTTGTTTTATTAGAAACTATACTCAAAAAGCTTTCAAATGACTACTAATTTGTAATTTTTGGACATTTGAGTAGGTACAGTTTAATCCTTAAAGTTAACGCTTTATATATTCTTGCCAACTCTAACCTTTGCTAGTGGTTTTGCTCTTATTTTTCTCCACCGAACTCCAAATGAGTTGATTCTTGTTTTGTTGGAATCTATACTCAAAGACCTTTCAAATTATGCCTTGGTAATCAAGTGTAGGCCTTTTTGGCTATTGTAATCGATTACAAGGACCCCGTAAACGATTACACGAACAAAAATCTGGTTTTGTACAAAAACTTGTGCGGCAGGAGCCAGTTGTGGCCACATAAGTAGCCAAAGACATTTTACGTAATTTTTTCATATTTCTTGACTAGATGAGAGTTCCTTTTAATGTTTAAGTGTGAGTAGAGCCTGAAGGCTAGGTTTTGGGCCGTCCTTGGTGGGGGAAAGACCCAATGTTGGTGTGATGATGATGTTAGCTAAGTCTTGAACCCAGCTATGAGAACATTACTCCCCAAAGGAAATTTGAGTGAGATAACATGCTGCAACTTTGACCTTTGCTGACTATTTTAAACATAACTTTTCCCATAAACCTCCAAATGACGTGATTCTTTTTTTATTAGAAAATAGACTCAAAAACTCTTTCCAATGATTACTAATTTGTGATTTTTGGGCATCTTAGTAGGTGCAGTTAATTCCTTAAAGTTAACGTTTTATACATTAATGTCACCTTTGACCTATGTTGGTTGTTCTGCTCATAACTTTCTTCACCGAACTCCAAATGAGTTGATTGTTGTCATTTTAAAATAACGCCAACCACAATGCGATGGAGCGAGAGTGAAATGGAGATGCAACTGCAACCAATGGAGCGAGAGCGACGTCCAAAGAGAGAAATGTGCGGACAATGGTGGAGATACAGCGACGTGCAAAGAGAGAAAAATCCAACTCAAATGGAGGACTGAGAGAATCGTTTAATGGTCGAGAGAGTGAAGAGAAAAGGCAAAAAGGAAGAAGACGAGAGAGAAAAATTCAACTCAAATGATGGAGTGAGAGCGTCGTTCAATGGTCGAGAGAGAATGACGAGCAAAGACATAAAGGAAGAAGACGAGAGAGAGTGACGATGAGCGTTGTTCAATGGTTGAGAGAGAGTGACGAGCAAAGGCAAAAAGGAAGAAGACGAGAGAGAGTGACGAGCAAAGGCAAAAATCAACCATTGAAATTGCAAAATTTTGTTGTCAAAGAAACATTTTCCATATAATTTACATCTGACATATTTATTAGTGGAACATCTGACAAAAGCATTTAATTTACATCATACCACATTATGTGTAACATGAAAGTTATAAAAATACTAAAGCAATTTATTATGTCAAAAAATTGTATGCTCAACTATCCCATTGCATGCGATAATAATATGAATATACACTAGTAGAAAATGACATTTTATGACGACCTATTATATGATGGATAAAAATTATTGACCATAGTAGATTGATCGGTCGTAGAATTGTAATAAATTTAAGACATATTATAACGTAGCTATAAAAATCAGTCATAATATATAACATGATGATAAACTTGTAAATAATTTCAAAACATATTATAACAATTATAAATATCAGTCATAATATAAAAACATGGTTACAAACTTATAAATAAATTCAAAACATATTATAACGGTTACAAACTTATAAATAAGTTCAAAACATATTATAACGGAGTTATAACATTTGTTATAATACGTGGGCAAAAAATTTGGATAATATATTATGCCTGGTTTTTAATATCTCTCGCGTTCTACTTGTGAACACCTAAAGACTTATTCCTTCTTTCTCGACGCTTGCTTGGCGGTATTGACTCCATCCACAGGCGCTTGCTTGACGCTATCTTGACACATAAACCCCAACTTCATCACAAGAGCCACATCTTCATTCAACATTTCCTCTCTCGCGAGAAAGACTCTCATTTCCACAGATTCACTCGTTTCACTCTCGCGAGCATCTGCAGCTTCTCACTCTCTCTCTCGAGAGTTCTTAGGCCGTAAGTCTCCATTTCTCTTCATAGTTCTGCATTTTTGCTTCACTCATCATCCAACCACATCCACTGATAGGGTTTCTCACATACCTTCATCTTTTTCTCCTTTACCTTCGATTCCACCGATTGAAACATCATTTTCTACATTTTCCACTGATTAAACGTTGATTTGAAGGATGTTGTTTCGGTCGAGGTTATCGCGGCAAAGGTAGCGGACCTGGAGACAGATGTGGCGAGGCTACAACACGATTTGATATCGGAGATGACTGCGTCGGAGGAGGCAAGGGCGGATGCTTCTGAATTGAGGAAGGATTTAGGGGAGAAGGAGTCATTGGTTAAGTCTTTGTGGAAGGAACTGACAGCTTTGAAGAAGGTGAAGGAAGAGGGTGCGATTAGGGTTAGGGATTTGGAGAGAAAGATTGGAGTTCTGAAACCAAGGAAATTAAGGAAAGGAACTAGAGGATTAGGTTTGAGGAGGACATGAGAAATAGGGTTGATGAAAAGGAGAAGGAGATCAATGGTTTCAAACAGAAGTTGGTGGAATTGGAGAAGGTTACTGATGAGAAAATAAATCTGAGTTGGAAGAGTCAGTTAAGCAGAAATTGAAGTTGGAGGAGGCACTTAGAGAATCTGAGGAGAAAGTAGCGGCTTTGGAATCAAGTATTCTTCAATTGCGTGAGAAAGTAAAGGAAGCTGAGAGGGTGATTTTATTGTTGAATGAGAAGGCGGTTGAGACTTTTGAGAATATTGATAGAGGTGTAAATGGCATACATGATGAAGGGAAAGGATTGAAGTTGCAGTGGTCGGTGGTGGCAGCAGGGTCTACAGGAGCTGTTGTTGGCTGCCGTAATACAGTATAAAACCATATACGAGACTAATCACATATTAATAATACCACAGATCAGTTCTACATACAACGAGATACTATCATGGCCGAACGACCTTACATAATAGCAGGGAAATTAAAACCGCACACTAGTTACAACTAGACCGAACGGTTTACAAAGTGAACTTGTACCGAACGGTCTTACAAAAGGTGGAGCCAACAACTGACCGAACGTTCCTAAGGTTCGACCTTCACTTTTGCCTCTTCCAATGTTTGTTCCAGCAGCTCTTCTCCTTCTGCTCACATCCACATGGATGATCATTGCAACAGGACAACAACCGAACGCACAACACAGACAAAAATGATAAACAAGGTAAGCTTATGCAATTTAATTAATTCAATAACAACATACAATGTTCATAATTAAATCAACCACACCAAATCATAATTCATACGTAAGTGCATATAAAGACCGACCACTTGACTCTGATTGTCCGGACTGTATGAATCCTGTGTAGCTACGACGTTTGTGCACCCGGGTGATGTAGTAACTGAGATACCCTCAACAGCTGTCACCCGAGGTTAATCCGTTCCGTCCAAGTTAACCTTATGGACTAGGACCTCTTGCCATTCCCACACCTGACTTACTCCTCTCTACGTGAGAATGAGTAATCATGGAATATCAGGATAAACGCCCGCTAAGCTTTGCCCACATTCATACTTTACCAATCAATAACCACTTTCTGAGATATTCCTCCCTGGAATACTCTTTCATAACCAACCTATTTCATTCACATCACATTTCAAATTCTCTTATACTTCATCATCAAAATATTCAATTGAAATAAGATCACACTTTCTCATCATAACATAAGTACGACTAGACTAACACTTCTTAGAAACTAACATGACCGAACACTATTTACGAATTTATCCACTTCAATAAACAGACCCCTAAGAGTTCAAACCGGACGCCACGAAGCCTAGGCCGAGTACTAAGACTCTAGGCCGAACACCTTTTAAAAACCAACACTGTTTGACACCCAATACTAATACTGATGAGAAACTATGAAGTAACGAACGTTGTCGAGTTTGGCTGAAGACTCTATCATTTTAATATATAATGAAGTCTATATCATTAATTTAATTTTGAATTAAACCTATCATATATCAATAGAGGAAGTTTACATTACTTTATTTATGAAAAATAAAAGATTAAATATTTTATGAGTTCTTGAAAAATAGTTGATTAGTTTTAATTTGTATGAATAGTCGATTTAGTATAATAAGTATTATTATATTTAATTTTGATTTTTTGTTTTATGAATTTAAAATATTTCCTTAAGGACCATTTTAAGCAAATTAAAAACGGCACGTCGTTTCAGTTGTGAACTTGATAAACTTTTTGCCGTTTTGAATGGAAAACAAACGGCACTTACCTTAAGTTCTTCCTTTTCAATCATTTACTTTCTCCCTTCGCTCTTCAGTGCTTCAGAGTTTCACAAAGAAGAATCATGGTGTGGGGACTCTTCCCCGTTGATCCTCTTTCAGGTACCCATTTTGTCCAATGAACGAATATTGTTCTTATAAGAAACTGTTATACATCTTTTTACTTCTTTTTTGTAGGGTTATAGGTTAATGACAGTTTCTGTTAACATACTATTGGTGCGCCAAAAAAAGTTATTGTATTTTTTATTTTTGAAAATTTGTGTGGCAGGTGAAGATAAGTACTATATTTTCAAAACTGGAATTTACAGAGTTGGTCGAAAAGGTACTGTAATTTGCCGTTCCTTCTGATTATTTTCAAAACTCTTGTCTTTTGCACATATTTAATGGTTAACAAATTATCTAAACAGTGTAGCTGAAGTGTTTGATTGATTTTCAATGCTAATGCTGAAAAGAGTATCCACATGGGACTCTTTTCCGGCATTGTAAAGTAACCTACCTTTGATAGAGTGAAAATGTTGAAATTGGGTATGAGTGTTTTTGTCAAAGACTGATTTGGAAGAAGGGCTTCCGGTATTAAGATGAGGGTTTGCCCGTGAGTGAATTTTACCTCTAACATGCACAACAATGACAAAAAACTTATCCCACCAGGGCTTCTAATACGCACGCACGCTCAGGAAAAACCCTTTACAGTTTGATGGGCTTCTAATCTGCATGTTTTCTTTGGACATTTTAGGAAAAAATTATTTGGTTTTCTATGTAGACCCTCAAAACTCTGTCGTGGTGCTGCAAGAACAAAATGTGATTGTTTTTCACAATAACTTGATCCAAAAACAGACCTTGTGCTGAATTTACAATTTGTTTACAAATTACTGTAAGGAGGGTAGGGGTAAAGGTCAAATTCCTGGCAACATGATCACAGAGACTCTTATACCACATCTATGACCGTTTAACCCAAGTTTGAATGTTATGCAGATGCCTTTTAATAATTTTTATCTCCAGTATTTTGTAGTCTGAATCATAAACTACAGCAATACATGTCATTGTCCAGATTTAGGACAGAAACATTAGTGAAGGACTGGTGCACTTGAAGCTAATTAACTGAAATAAAAACAAGTATAACAACAACAACAATAACCACAAAATGTTATTCCAACAAGTGGGGAGGTCTGTTGGCATTTGGCTCAATTAATGACCAAGGTTCTAGAGATATTATTTATCATGAGATCCTTCCTGACAACATATTTTGATGCTCCCTCTCTCCTCTTCGTAGGACTAAAATGCATGCAACTGAAATAAAGCAAATAAAGTAAACTAAATTTTAAAGCTAAAGTGCTGTCTCTATAGAGCAAAATGACATGGAGATGGCTCTCAGATTAGATTGTTATGACAAGTTTCTCCCATTTATTTTTCATTCACAAATTTTAAGCTTTTTCTTATGATGATTATTACGTATTATTGATTTTTTTGAATATCATGGTGACGCTTTGTATAAACTTGCGTCTAACTTCTTACAGGTTGTGACGTGATAATCACTAAAGATAAAGGTGTTTCTCGGGTTCATGCAGAAATAGTTGTTAATACAATGAACCTGGTAAATCCTTTATCAAATGAATGTTCTCATTTCTCACGCAACATACATATTAGAGATTGCTCCAAGTATGGGACATTTATTAGCAAAAATGTTGGGCCGAGGAAAAAAGTTCATGAGCTACCAAACAAACAAACACCACTAGAGGATGGTGACTTTGTCTCTTTTGGCACTGGTAGCGCTACCTACAAGTATGTATGTCAACTATATCTTCAATTTGCTTATATTCTTTTTGTGACATTCACTTTTAATTTTAGAAATTACTGTTGCAATACCTTTCTAGATTTGAGTTTGTATTTATATGTACACTCATCGCATAACGTTTTTCTTTCATCATATGTCTGCTTAAATGCTTTCAAATTTAATCTGACAGGTTTTGCCACGTACCCCTTGTTTTTTTCATCTGTTCCTCAAATAAAGTGGATCAATCCCTTCAAGAGAAAATTTCATCAATTGGTCAGTGCTGGAAAGAATATGTGAAGGTTCTTCAGTTCTTATAATTCATGAATGCTTGCTGTGTAGTTGCATTGAAATTATGTTGTTACTTGCACATGATATTGTATTTACTTAAAACTATTAAAGAAGCAAACGCAGAGTGATACAGCCCAAATATTTGTTGGGCCAAACAATATATTGGACAAAGAAACAAAAGAGCAAAGGAAATGGGGACAAGTTTATATTAGGAGAAAAAAATAAAGGGGCTGAGGTGGACAAAATTAGTTAGAGAGAGAGAAATTGGAGGATCCTAGAAGATTTCCCTTTTTGTTATTACCTTTATAGTGTTAGGGGAGTGTGTGGGGGTGGACATTCTGTTTTGAACAAAATTAGAGTGGAGAGTACCTTTTTGGTCTCTTAAGGAGCCTAGTTCTGGGCAGTAGGGTTATTCCTTCTGTTTTTGCCTTGATTTCATTGAAATAGGATCTGTGATCCTTTCTTTATTCTCTTTTCCTCTTATTTTATTACTTGTCCTGTGGTTTCCTATCATTTCTAGTCTGACCTGTCGGATTACTTCATTAGAGGGTGAATGGTTAACACTCGAGCAGACAGCAGAAAACAAGGGGAACCAGTGGTTTCGGGAACTATGGAGGATAGGGTAGGGTATGTTGAAGAAGTTATTCGAATGAAAGCGATCATGGAAGAGCTGCGTTTGCAAGCATCTCAGGATCATTCAGCACTAGAAGAGATGAGAAAAGAAGCTGTAGAAAATCAAACAAAAATGGAGTTGATGACGAGGAGTTTTGAAAAGAGGATTAATGAAGAGGGTGAAGTTCGGTGGGAAACAAAAAAACAGAGACTAAGGAAAACACCAAGGTTGGAGCGAGTCTAACAGCCTTAGAAGGGGATGCTCTGGCGGAGTTTCGACAATCAGTAAAAAAGATTGCGTTACCAACATTCAATGGCGATGACCTTGCGGGATGGATTTCGAGAGCGAAGATTTACTTTAAGGTTCAGGAGACCAGCGAGATGGTGAAAGTAAATCTGGCTCATTTGTGCATGGAAGGAGGGACAATCCACTTTTTCAACTCGTTGTTAAACAATTATGAGGTGTTGTCATGGGATAATTTGAAGGAGTTGCTTGAACGTTACGGAGGAATGGGGGAAGGGAGTGTATATGATCAATTGACAACGTTGAATCAAACAGGGAGCATGGATGAATATATTGGACGATTTGAATGCTTGATCACCCAAATTCATAAACTCCATGATGAGCAATATTTCTCATATTTTACCCATGGGCTACGGGAGGAGGTCCGAGCTAAGGTGCGAAGCTTACATATCGAAAACCCTCTAACCAGAGGACGTTTGATGAATGTTGCTCGTGCTATTGACCTGGAGGTATCTGGACGAAACAGAGGATGGCATAGGCGGAACGTGGCGTAGACAATAGGAGGTGATAATTTGGGTCACAACCAGATCCAACATAATAGGACGAGTGGGTCAAAAAGGGTATGGAGCTAATGGCTGGAGTAATGGGTCAGGCCCAACCTAGAAGGGTGGTGCAAATGATAAGGGGTCAGGGGGAGCACGTGAGAGGGGCGTGCGTCACTTATCTTATCAAGATTTGGTGGATAGGAAAAAGAAAGGGTTGTGTTTCAATTGTGGTGGGCCGTATGGGCCAAATCATCATTGCCCAGTTAAACAATTAAGGGCCATAGTGGCCGAAAATGAGATTCAGGTTGAGGTTGAAGATGAAGAAGGAACCCTAAAAAGTGACGACGAGGGTGAAACTAAGGAAGTCGATGGAGTTTGTAGTGCCATCAGTTTCTTCGTGTTGGAGAAAGAGACTCGAGATGCGCCCAGAACGATGAAACTAAAAGGAATGATCAAAGGAGTACCTCTTCTCATTTTGATAGATTCCGGAGCGTCTCACAACTTCGTTTGGAGAAGGTTAGTGAAAGCAATGGAATGGGAGTGGAAAAATACGCGGAGGATGCGTATATTGATGGGAGATGGGCATCAAACAAAAACAACAGGGGTTTGTTGGGGGTTGAAGATTGTTCTTGAGACAGGGGAGTTCGTAGTGGATGCATTTTTATTCGAACTTGATGATATTGATCTTATCCTTGGCATGGCATGGCTGGAGTCATTGGGAGAGATGGGGGTAGATTGGAAGAAGCAAATCATGAAGCTTAATTTGGCCCAAGGGATTAAAGTGCTTAGAGGGACAGAGAAAAGCAAATCCTTGAGTTCTAGTCTTTGCAAGTTTGAAATCGAAGGGGAGGCTAAGAAAGAAGAAGAAACAAATCAAATGTTGTTGGAAAAATTAAAACAGACGTTGGGGTCAATATGGAGATGTGTTCAAGCACCCAGAAGGTCTACCTCCAAAACGCCAAAAGAAGCATTGCATCAACCTGCTCCCCGAAAGTGCATCAGTTAACGTGAGGCCTTACCGGTATGCGTTTCACCAGAAAAATGAGATAGACAATCAGGTTCATTCATTGCTGGTAGTGGAGCATGTTCGGCATAGTCAGAGTGCTTTTTCTAGTCTGGTAATCCTGGTGAAAAAGAAAAACAATCGTTGGCGCATGTGTGTGGACTATAGAGCATTGAACAAGGTGACAGTACCTGACAAGTTTCCAATCCCAGTAATTGAAGAGCTCTTGGACGAGTTGCATGGAGCTAAGTATTTTTCAAAATTAGATCTCACTTCATGGTATCATCAAGTCAGGATGAGGGAGCAAGACATAGAGAAGACGGCCTTCCGAACCCATGAGGGACATTACGAGTATTTGGTAATGCCCTTCGGACTCATGAACGCGCCATCAACATTTCAAGCTTTAATGAATGAAGTTTTTAAGAAGATGCTGAGAAAGGGAGTCCTGGTATTTTTCGATGACATTGATCTATGGAAAGGATTGGGAAGAGCATCTAACAAATCTCACTAAGGTACTACAGCTGTTAAGGGACAATGTTTTATTTGCAAATAAAGAGAAATGTAGTTTTGGAAGAAGTAGTGTTAACTACCTGGGGCATGTGATATCAGAGAAAGGAGTTTTTGTAGATCCTGAGAAGGTAAGAAGTGTGATTGATTGGCCTGTGCCGAAGAATGTAAAAGGGGTGAGGGGCTTCTTAGGCCTCACAGGTTATTGCAGGAAATTTGTGAGGAATTATGGAAACATTGCACGCCCCTTAACTGAACTGACGAAGAAAGATAACTTTAGTTGGAATGAAAATGCCCAAAAAGCTTTTGATGAGTTGAAGAGATTGATAACAACTGCTCCATGTCTCTGTTTGCCTAACTTTGAGAAGGAATTCGAACTTGAGTGTGATGCATCAGGTACTGGGGTTGGGGCCATTTTGATGCAGGACAGACAACCAATCGCTTACTGTAGCAAGGCTCTAAGCCCCAAGAATCTGTCCAAATCAGCGTATGTGGAAGAATTGATGGTCGTAGTTCTATCCATTCAACATTGGAGGCCATATTTGCTTGGGCGAAAATTTAAGGTTTTTTCTGATCAGAGAAGCCTCAAACAACTTCTGCAGTAGCGCATCACAACAGGGAGCCAACAGAATTGGGTAGCAAAATTATTGGGGTATAACTTCGAAATAGTTTACAAGTCGGGTTGTGAAAATAAAGGTGTTGATGCACCATCTCGGAGTAAGGATGCTGCAGATTTAAGAAAAGTGGTCACAGAGCCAATTTGGATGGATTATCCTGCAATAGTTGATGAGGCGCATAAGGATGGGGAGTTGGTGGAGATCATTACAGCACTGAAAGAGGGAAGAGTTGAGGGTAAGTATGCAGGATTCAACTATCAACAAGGTGTACTACAGTATAAAGGCAAGTTAGTTATTTCATCTCAATCACCTTGGATTCCTGATTGTTGAAAGAGTTGCATGCATCTCCCTAATCAGAACATTCTGACTTCTACTGAACCTATAGAAGGGCTACTGCGAACTTATACTGAAAGGGGATGAAGGGGGATATCATGAAATTTGTTCAAGAATGTGACACATGTCAACGTCAGAAATATGTAACTGCTGCCCCAGGAGGATTGTTACAGCCGATGCCAATTCCGGAAGAAGTATGGGAGGACATAAGCTTAGATTTTATTACAAGCTTACCAAAATCAAAGGGTTTTGATACGGTATTGGTGGTGGTTGATAGACTTACAAAATATAGTCATTTCATTCCAGTAAAACATCCTTTTACTGCTAAGAGTATTGCTGAGATTTTTATCAGACAAGTGGTTCGTTTACATGGGGTACCTAAATCAATGGTCAGTGACAGAGATCCTACATTTATAAGTGCTTTTTGAAGGGAATTTTTTAGGCTGCAGGGGACCAAGTTAAGGATGAGTTCAGCGTATCACCCACAAATAGATGGTCAAACGGAAGTGACCAATCGATGCTTGGAGACATACCTACGTTGTTTCATCACTGATCAACCGAAAGTGTGGATTAATTGGCTGTCGTTGGCAGAATTTTGGTTTAACACCACTTACCATGACTCTATAGGAACTACACCCTTTGAGGTAGTTTATGGGAGGCCTCCTCCAAGAATTATCTGAGTTGTAAGAGGAGAGGTGAAAGTAGAGGCAGTTCAGCGTGAATTAATTGATAGAGATGAAGCTATTCGTCAGTTGAAGGAACACTTGGTGCGTTCCCAGGATCATATGAAGGCACAAGCAAACAAACATCGAAAGGAGAGAAGTTTTGAGACAGGGGACATGGTGTTTCTTAAACTGAAACCTCACAGGCAACACTCTTATTTCTCGCATCAGTCCTAAGCTTAGTGCAAGGTACTATGGACCTTTTGAAGTCATTGAAAGGGTTGGAGAAGTAGCTTATCGGTTGCAGTTACCACCCAATTCAAAAATACACCCTGTGTTTCATGTTTCGTTGCTCAAGAAGGCCATTGGGGAGTATAAAACAGCAGAAGGACTGCCAACAGGGCTAGAAGAGGACCAATCAGAGATGTGGTTACCCCAGAACGTGTTGGCTACTAGAAGCATACTCAAGGAGGGAGAAAGGGTTAACCATTGGCTGGGAAAAACAGCAGAAGAGGCAACGTGGGAGGATGAGATGTCAATGAAGGTCCAATTTCCAACCTTTAGTCTTGAGGACAAGACTATCTTTCAAGAGGGCAGTATTGGTACAGCCCAAATATCTGTTGGGCCAAACAATATATTGGACAAAGAAACAAAAGAGCAAAGGAAATGGGGACAAGTTTTGAGAGAGAGAAATTGGAGGATCCTAGAAGATTGCCCTTTTCGTTATTACCTTTATAGTGTCAGGGGAGTGTGTGTGGGGGGGGGGGGGGGGGGGGTGGACATTCTGTTTTGAACAAAATTAGAGTGGAGAGTACCTTTTTGGTCTCTTAAGGAGCCTAGGTCTGGGTAGGAGGGTTATTCCTTCTGTTTTTGCCTTGATTTCAATGAAACAGGATCTGTGATCCTTTCTTTATTCTCTTTTCCTCTTATTTTATTACTTGTCCTGTGGTTTCCTATCACAGAGCTAGTGGAAATTTGTGCTAGAAGCAGTGTTTACTGTTTGATAAGCGACCTTTGGTTTGAAAGGCATCTATTAATGTTCCTTTTATTCTATCCCATGCTAGTTGTGCAGTTTTGATATTATGAAATGCCTAAATTTTTGTAGTTTCAACTTTCAACTAACACAACCTATCATTTTGAGAAGAAACTGATAAATATGTTGGAATGGAAGTAGAGTTTGCATATCTTTGATGGTAACTTGGTATTATGTAAATTTAAATTATAATGTTCAGAAAAGCTCTATCTTGCTACATAAGGTGTACTAGACTCAATTTATTCTGAAAAACTTCACACTATGTTGTGACATGAGCTATAAATTTAATCTGCTTTCCCTTCCAAACAGGAAAAATAATTATTTTTTGGAAGCACTAGACTAGACATTTGTTTTCAGGTGAATGCTGGATATTGACCAACTAATACATTCAATGTAGGTGCTAGTTTTACTCATACCTTAGGTGAAGGGTGCACACATGTACTGGTAGATCAACTCATGCCGTTGAAGAAGGATCTTGTTGATGCTATTGTGGCAAAAAAATCTTGTGTTCTTAATAATTGGCTTGAGGTATTTAAGCATTTTGGTTTGCATTTTTGTTCTTAACTTTTCATTTATCTGTCACACTCAAGTGATCACGTGTATTCACAGTTTGATAGCATGAAGGTTAGTTTCTTATGTACTTGTTGCATTTTAATTTTTTTATCTTTTGCTTTATTATTTTTTAACATGTCCTTTTAAAATCTTTAAAGATTGACATAGCATTACAACAGTAGACTAGGTTATGTAAAAGGAGAGCTGATGTAATGGATTTAATGCTGGAAGATTCTTTTATAGTTTACACAGCAATGATATATTTAGATCTCTGTTACCTTCTAAAATTGTCAGAATGATTTGCTGAGAATCAATTCAAGAATAAGTTACAATCATAAGTTTATAATCATAACTTTTCATGTAGCTATGGACCATTCTCTTCATATAAGAGTCTCATTATCTGGTCTACTTTAAAGGTTAGATAGTGCACTGAGAGTACGAAATTTTTTACATGTTTCGCTAGTTATTTTGTGTTTGCTAAAAGCATAGACCCTGAACTGTAAGCCAGAATTTGTATTCCAAGTCGTGACCTATGGTAATTGTATTAATTATTGCTTATATGTAAAACCATAGAATGATAAAATTCATTTATCATAACAAATCATCAAGCGTAAACATTAATTATAGTCTTGAATTGTGAGATTTGATTGAATGATTTGGTCTGCAACCAGTAGAGAACTTTTTCTTGTGTTTGAATTTTAACCAGTGACTGCTTTTCCCTTGTAGGTTTTTGCAGAAAAGAATATTAGCATCGAAATTCCTAGCTGTCATTCGTGAGTATTGCTTTGACTTTATAGTTTGGTAATTCTACCTTTATATTCCATGACCTTGTGACCAGTTTATTTAACTGAAGAAGTTTTCCTTTTCTTCTCTATTTCCTCTTCTTTCTCAAGTAGATATATTCCAACAGTGTCAGTGGATGGGGAATCTATAAAAATTGCCGACCCCAGATCGCGTGAAGATTGTTTGAAAGGATACACTTTTTTGTTGGAATCTGAGCATTTGGTACTTGTAATTCAAAGTCTTTTATACTCACTGTAAACCCAACTTAAGTATTACAGTACTAGCTAGTTTTGAGATTTCCATATTTAAATAATATGCCGATACATTTCTGTACTTTATTCTTGGAACTTTTTTTTAATGTTCATACGTAAATATGCTGGAGGTTTTGATACTCTAAGATGGAAACATCTTCATAATTTTGAAGCATAGCTCATCTTGACAGGGTTATTCTCTTAATTCTTCTTCCTGCTTGCAGTATAAATTTCAGTATCAACTAAAATCTTTATTGGAAGTGGCTGGTGCAAAAGTTGTTTCCTCCGGAGAGTTTTGTTCAATTAGTCAAGTATGTATTTCATTTCTATCTTTTCTATATATTAATTTTTGTGTGTGAATGATATAGTTTTGATTAAAAGGAATTAAGGGTAGACATAACATTAAAATTGAGGTTTGGGACATGTTGAAATCAAAGGGGTATATGAATAATACAGAGTTGCATTGCAATTTTAGTAACGAACAAGAGAAAATTGACAAAATTGGCGCAGTGGGAAAAATTAAAGATGTCATTATAGGTTCTAAAGTTTGACTATATCAGTTCAATATCATAAAATGATGGTTAATTAATGAAGATAAACACACATAGGATATGAGCTAGGTGGTTGAAATGGATAAGTACATCATGATGGGTTATTTGTGACTGCAAATTGCATATGAAGCTCAAAGTCAAATTTTTTGGTATCACTATAATCCTATACAAAAAACTACAGTTTGTATGGTAGTAAACATTGAATTTTAAAGGAACAACAAAAGGAATAGAATGATTGTATACTAAGGCGATATTAGTTTGGCATGAATTGTTGCAAAGATTATAGATAATCGGTTAAGGGGGTTTAGACATGAATAAAAGGCCATTATTGGCACTACTGAGGGGGAGTAGTATGTATGACTTTTACCCTGTGATTACAAGTTGAAAGAAAAGAAAAAAGACATTAGAAAATTATTAAAATGGATTTCATAATGATTTATATATGAAGATTTGATTTTTAACCAAGTTTGAGGACATTGTGTGATTCTTGCACTTGACTTCATCTAGTTGATTAAGTCTATTATTGTTGACTATCTCGACCTCTCTAGTGTTAGAAAGATAGTCATCATTAAATAAAAAAATACTTTGAGCTCTTAGACAACAACTCTGATTTCTCTGTTTTCAACACCACATATTCTCAAGCTGATTATCTTTGCATGAAAGTTATGTACTTCAGTATTGTGATTCTGTTAGGCCGAACGGTGGACAACGGGGAGCGACTAGGCCAAACGGTGGGAAGCAGAGAGAATATTCAGTATAAGTTAATTAGAGTAAATAAATATAGTATAAGTTAATTAGAATAAATAAATATATATTCAGGAAAATATTCAATATAAGATATTTATAATTAAGGATATATGTTAGGATAATATATGGGGAGATATTTATATTAAATATAGGGATATTTATATTAAATGCAGATATATTCTAGGGAAATATTTAATAAGAGATGGGCGGGAAATTATTAGTATAAATAAAGTTAAAGTCTAGGATTAAATATATGTTTTTGATTGTGAGTTTTGTAAGAGAGGTTAGGCTCTCGGGTAACTGAGGGAGACCCTGCTCCCAGTTATTGTTTGTTTCCTTTGATACATTTATTTCCATTTAATAAAGAGGTTTATTCAGCGTTTCACCATTGTTTATTGTCTCTGAGTGTGTGAGAGGTTGTGTTAGGCAAGTTTATGTACGTAACAGATTCTCACGTGTTTCGTGTAGGATTCAAATTATGGAGAGGATGATCGTGTGGTTTGTGTCATCCCAGAAGGACCAGCATTCAAGTCAAATCTCTTTGTTAGACTGAGTTCCTCACTTAGAGTCAGTGAGATGGATATAATTTGTGCTGCTCTGAGTGGACAGCTAGATATGTCTATTTTGAAATCACCATGCAGTAAGTATTACTATTCTCTATATTTCAAGTAATATATTTGCACGGTCTAAAACTTTGTTTTCCTCTCCAAAAATGAAGAGCCCAAATCAGTAAATATTTTAAAATTATTTTTCTTCCCTTTGTTATGCCTTTGTTTGCTGCTGCTGAGTGTAAAATCATGTTTGAGGCTCCGCAAAAGGGGGATGAAGTTGGCTATAAGACTTTCAAACTAATTTTGGTTTGCTGGTACTAATAAGTTTTGTTATATGTATTCTGTTTTATGCATACTGAAAAATCAATGTTTCACAGGAGGTAACTTCCATTTATTTATTGCATTATTGTCTAAGTTGGAATGTCTATATTATCAAACTAATGATGAATTAATATGATTCTGCTATCGCTTCTCCATGATTTCTTTTTAAGTGTGACTTGGGTCTAAGAAAAGGGGGAGGGGAATGAAATAGTGTTATGTGGCATTGCCAACTTTTGGAGAAATTGCCCATCTCAATTTTCATCTTCTCAGATGAAGAATCTCTTCGGGGTTTTTTATTAATCAAAATCACTTTTCATGAAACCAAGTAACAAAATGAACACATTTGCAGTAATGACATGGGCACTTGAAAATATAAGAACCGTTTTGATTTCTTAGTTGGTTGATCACCTCATCACTGAATACACACACATGTGCACACTTACATGTAATTACATATTATTGCAGGGAATAAATTAACTAACTAAATGTGAGATTCTACAATACCATCCCTAATTGTAGGGATGTAAATTAGCATATTATCTTATATAAATTAGCATGTTATCTTAACTAAATTTGTACTTCAGTGTTCCAATAACAAGCACTGTGTTGTTGCAGTACTTGTTTCGTCATCATGCTCTACAGATGAGACAATTGTTGCAGATTCAGATACTGAAGTTGAAACAGCCACGTCGGCCCGCTCCACTGAGGCATTCAGCAATGACAATAATGTAAAATATGAAAAAACAGAAGAAATATATGATGAATCTTACGCTTTGGATAAGAGAAAACATGAAAGTATAGAGGCATCCTCAGATGATGTTTTAACCAGATTGCATGACATTAAACGTGCAAAAACAGAAACATCTTTGGATGGTGCTTCTGTCAGATCACATGCCATCAACTTCGGGAATGATAACGATGGTGTCAAAGTAAAGAACGACAAGGTTGATGATAATGAAACTGGAAATTCAGATGTTGTTTTCAGCCAAAATTTAATTGTTCGAGATACAGACATACGGAATAGCATAAGCAGTTCACCAAACAGCAGTTTTCCAAATTTTAAATGTTTCAGAAAGGTATGTAGTTGTGATGCCGTATCTCAGCTTAAAAAAGTGCTTATTGTTGAAAACTGAAACCAAACATGTTTTGGTTTTGTAATTAAATTTTATCTTGACAACTAAATACCTAAAAACCTTGTTGCTTCATGCAATGGCAATTATTAAATTTTAAAATATATTATTAGTGTCATGGTTCATGAAACCTGTGCCTACCCTGACCACTTTTCTTTTAAATGGAATTTCAGGCACACACTCAGTCTGGTAATAGCTTTGACAATCTTGTTCCATTTTCAAAATATCCATACAAGTAAGAATAATACTAAATCTGATGTATTTTGACCAAAAATTTAGCTAGCCTATGCTTCATTCCTTTTCTCCTAGTGATAGGTTATTTGATAGTTCATTTTTTTTACTTCCCCAGGGATTCTGACTGTGGGGATGACGAAATGTCTGAGTTAGCGAAGGAGGAGAAAAGGCGAAAGAAAATGGAAGCTGTCGCAGATGACCTATTTAATAATGATAAGGTGAGTCTAATACTCCTCCCATACCCCAGAGAGAGATCTGGTCCATACGTAATCTTGATTTTTGAGTATCTACCTTAACCTTTTACGTGTCCTGTTTCAGGCAAGGAAACGAGCCACAGCTGGTTCACGAGGCACTGTTGGTTCTCTTCGTAGCATTCTTTCTTCATGAAGGTAATGATGAAACTTGAAATTAGTGCAAAAATTTATAAAAATAATATCTAAACCATTAACATGACAAGGGTCTGATGTGATCAATGCTGGAAGTATAACACCACTTGGCATTACACAGATAAAAGAATAAAGATTTATTTTACAATTCCAACCAAGAACACAGAAGAAAATTGGTTCACTATTTAGCTAGGTCATTTATCCATTTTGATTGAGTATTCTTTCAGTTGCTTCTAGGCCTCATGCAACAAATAGATTTAAATGTGAATATTTGGTCAATCTGTCCTGGTTTCATTTCATAATATATTTGGTCTTTTGCTTTTTCCAAATGTGTGGCACTTGATTAAATAATAATATAGGAATGTTAGCAACACTCTTTTAAACACTCCCATAATATATTGTGCTACTGTGCCATTTTTTTCCTCTGAAGTGGGCATGATGGAATGCTATAGCAGAGATTTGTCCAAAGACGTGGCTTCAAAGATGCTGCTCACTTGATGCCAGTTTCAACTGAAGGTTGAGTTTTTCACTTGTCTGGGTTTTGATCGAGAATGAAGTGAGATTATTGACCATATATGGTGACACTCTTCCTCTTATATTTGAGTGGGCTCTTGAAGGATCTATCTAGTGACCCTTGTTAGCATATGAAGTAAACCAAGAGTTGATATTTCAGAGAAGTGATATGATCATGTCTTTATCTTGGATAGTGAAACAATATCATGTGGTGTGTGTCGATATAAAACACATTTTACGAATGAAACTTTGTACGGAAATCCTAGACACTGTAAATCTTATTTATTCTCTCGACATACCATGTTGCTGCAACTTTCCTATTCTTTTGGTCCTGCTTACTGTAGAAGTGGGATTAGAAGAACTATATCTTACTTAAACGTCAAAAAAAGTTAGAATAATAATTCTGTCGAGTTTAACCACGAGGATTGTACGTATTTATTGAATTTGATTGAAATTTTATTTATGTTGTAAAATTTTTTCGCAGTTATTCAAACATCATAAGTTATCACACAAGTTAGTATATTTTATTCGCTTTTGTATTCATTAATACCAATACGTTTGATAAAAATAACTTCAATCGGACAATACCGCAATCCGATTTTAAAACGGTAAAGAATTGTGTTTAATGTTAAACCATTGTTCAAAGAATTCTTCTTTGAGCCAAGGAGATGAAAATCATTTGAGTGTAAGATCAACTATACGTCCTAAAACTGATCAGACCTTATATACCAGCGTTACCAATTTACGATTTATTTTATTTTTGTACAAAAACAAACAAAAAAATACATCCAATAAATTGTATGCTACTGTGTCATGTGGGTCCAGATCCAGTGAATAAAAGTTCAAAGACTTTCGTTATTGAACATGTAGATATCAATATATGCTATAAGTATAGTCTGCAAGAGAAGTGGCTGAACAACAAGAATTAAAATACAAGAACAGTAATATCTCGAAATGGTGATGGAAACAAAAGTCCATCAAAAGAGAAATCTCAATCAAGGAACACAAAGAAATAAAACAAATTAAATAGTAATAATGAAGCAATCAGCACGTTCTGGTAAGTATACTGAACATGCATATGTAGATCATAAAAATCACAGCCTTAACCTGAATTTACAACTACTGCTCTGAATTCTAATAGAACTATTAGCACTAAGGTTGTCCACCACAATATTGCACCTAACCCTGAACTTGATTGTGAACAGTGTCAACTTCCCAAATTTGATCCTCACAGGCTGATTGACCTTCAAATTGAGAGGCACATTTCCTGTGTCTTGCAGCTGCTGCTGAAGGCTAGTTTGCAGACCAGTAGCATCCTGTGTTTGACCAGTGAGAGGGATACTGAGCACTGTGGTGTTGCGGTGACCTTGGTAGAACTTTGGTAAAGACCCTTCACACAGTTTTGTGTCCTCATACCACGCACTTATATGGCTGCCACCTCTGTAGTATATTCCAATCTTCTTGTTAGGGTTTCTGGCAGTGATTGTCAAGTTGAAAGTGGCAGATAAACTGTTGTTCTCAGAGATATCAAACTGTGTGACTATAAGCTCATCCACAGAGTACTTTGGAACCTTTGGTCTGAACACAAGGTATAGTATCCCAACTGTAATGGCAATGGCCACAATCAGAATCACCAATATGCTTATCAACCAACAGAAAAACCTGCAGCAGCAGCTTCTTCTTTTCTTTGGTGGCCTGGGATGCATCACAGGAATGGTGCGTTGTGGAGGAGGTTGTTGTTGCTGTTGCTGTTGTTGTAGCACTACTCTCTCTGGATCACCTGCATCTGATTTAGACATGCTTCTTGGCACCAAAGGTGCTGAAGGGTGGTTTGGTGCTTCAACATCATAGACAGGATGAATTTTCTGAGGGTCTGCAGCCATCTTGATCTTTGGTTTAGGACAATCTCACAGAGAAGTTGTGTTTGAGGTTGTTTTGGTTGGTTTCTTTTATCTTTTGTTTGGAATCAATGTACTTATATATGTGTAGACAGAAGCAAAGGTTGACATAAACACGTTTTGAGGAAGTCTTATAAAGAAGAGTTTGAAGATTTGAAGCTTCCCAATGATGACTCCAATGGCCAAAAGTGTGACTTCTTTTTCATATCATATATTTCTTTCCTTCATAAAATTTGAATAGAAAATAGTGTTTGAAGAAATTACGTTTGATACTGTTCAAACGTGTAACTTCTTTCTTATATCATGTTAAGGTTAATATTCAATGTTTGTGTCTTTATAGAAATAAGATAATGCCGCCGAAGCTTCTTTCTTTAGTTTCTTGGTTTCTCATTTGCATGACGTAACTCTATCATGCTTTCTAGACCATTTTCCTTTTGTAGGTCAATTTCACAAATTTCCACCAGAAACTTCAACCTAAACGGCTACACGCAAAATCTGAGGGTATGCAACAAAAGAGAAAAGATTAAAAATTTTGAAAAAAAAATTAATTTCGTTTTTTTTTCTGAACTTTTGACATTTTTTTTATTGTCTTTAAAATACATTGATTTTAATATATTTTAAAATATTAAAATCAAAGTATATTTAAGGCAGAATAATAGCACTAAAATCTAAGGATCCAAATTAAAAAATTATAATAGTTATTTAAAATAACAAGGTTGTTATAATATATTATTAAGTATGAATAGGTTGGTGACATTTTAAAAATTACCATGTGTAATAAATATCCTTTTATCTTAGAATTTTCTTCATTGAAAGAAGATGGGATTAAAGTTCCACGAGCGGAATATAAAGATGTGCATAAATTGTTTAAAAATGATTTTATAGAAGTACCATCGGAACATTACTCTTTTAAGTTATTTATGGTGTAAAAGATAGTTGTTTGAAAAGAATAAACAGCGTGTTAAATCGGGCACACAATAAAAAATTGAACTCAAATAGGAAAGTTGATTTTATTCAATTGTTACATATTAGTATATTGACATTTATTCTTCAAATGTATTTCTGAATAAAACCAAATATATTTGTTATCTTATCATTTAAAATAATGTTTTATTAGTCATTAAAAAGAATCAAAATGATTATAGGGTTCTTAGTTATTTTATTTTTTGTTCCACATTAAGATGAAGTGTAAGCTTTAAATTGAAAGCAGTAAGTGTCAATGACTCTAAAAATAAGGCATTTTTTTTTCTCTTTTGTGAGACTTTTATATCTTTGTATTCTCTTTCTATTAAAATATTGTCTCAAAAATTTAGCCACCTTAATAGTTTGGTGAGTAGGTTAGAAAACCCATATGGATGTAATAAATATTAAATGTTAGACAAAATTAGTATTAGATGATTTGTACAATAATAATTCTTTTATCGCAAGGAATAAATGTGACGTCATATAAATCATTCACAAATTATAGTACTGCAGAATTAGTTGATAATAATCTAAACATTTGACAATTAACAAATCAATCTTTTGTTTTCCTTGACTTGAACGAAAAGCTGAAATATTCCCCAAAAAGTCTTAAGTCACAACAATAAATGCATCATTTTTTTTGGTTAAAGGTAAAACGTTTCTATTGTTAACTCAAACAAATGATACGCGTCTGTTTCGAAAGACCAAGTCAAAGCCACGACTTTTAAATTCTAATTACTATTTCTATTAAAAGTTTATATTTGAGATCCAAGTACAGATCAATGTTACATCATTATCATCCCTACAAACAAAATCTTATCAACTCTTTGTAAAGTTACAGAACTCTAACTTTTTTATTTTTTATTAATAAAATAAAAAGTTAACCATGGTTTTTTTAATATAAATTAGTTTATTTTAGATTTTTTTTTATCTCAAATTTTGATGACTTTTATACTTCAAAAATGTATGTATGTAATTTTTTCATGGTGGTGTTAACTTTTTTTTACAAGACAAAAACACAAGTTCAATGAAGAATGGCACAAATTGTTGATAAACAAGAAGAGGTAGTAAAATGGAAAAGATGAGAGATCAACTTGAATTGGCCTTGATGAAACAAGAAAAAACAGTTGCGAGTAAGCAACTCAAAACATAAGAAATGTCAACCTGGTTGAGTATCTAAGATGGAATTCATGCATCATCATAATCACACACACACACCCTTCTCAGAACCAATCCTGCCACGTCCAATGCCACTGCTGTGTTCATGATCACATTCTCTTCTTTTGCTATTCAAATTCTTCTTCTTCTTCACTTCAGAGGACAAATTGCATTGTCCCTCCTCTCTTGAGCTCAATCTTGAACTCCAGCAATCTGCTGAGTCAGCAGAGTTTGGTTCCCATGAAGAGCAAGAAATGCCCCCCCAGTGATGTTGGCCACTACTGCTCACAGTGAAGCTGTTGCTTCCTGAAGACTCTTGGTCATCCATGTCAACTACCCCACCACCCCTCTTCACTGTCACATACTTGTGCAAGCTTGGTTCCATCACATCATCACCAACAACTACCTCAGATTCCACAAAAGGCCCTTCCACTTTCTTTCCATAGTACTCGTTCCTAATAGACTGTTGAGTGGATGGACTTTTTCTGTCCTCAGGGAAAGCACCAGAGATATTTGAGCTGGTGGTGTAGCTCAGATCAGCAACAGCTTCAAGGATAGAGCAAGCCTTGGTTAGACAAGCTGGGAGAGATATAGAAGAAGGTTGCTGTGGTTGCTGAGGTTGTTGTTGTGGTGTGTTCTTTTGATGGAAGTTCTGGATGTCCTCAAGCAGTAGGGAGGCATAGGAATGTGTAGCATTCACATTCACCACAGCTTCAGGATTCATGTCTAGGTCTCTAGATCTTCTAGAAGATCTGCTTCGCGTTAAACCTTGGGGTTTAAGGTTGTCAACCCCTGATGAAACCACCGTTGTCTTCACAACAGCATTTTCTGCAGACACTTCCTCATGGTGCTCCTTTGTCTTGCAATTCACAAGCACACCCTTCTCCAGTGCAACTCTGCCATTTGGTTTCTGCAGTGGGAATGCCAAAATATCACCTTAATACAATCAATAACTGACGAGAACTACTGGTTTTTCCATGTAATTATCAGCTTTCCAAGTTAATCTAATTACACAATTAATTTAGGCTTTCTTAATTAACTAGGACATTTATTTAAACTTCCTTATTTAAATTAAATAAATGAATGACTAGGAAAGGTAATGATTACACTTTACAACTAATCATGAAAACAAATCAATATTCTCGTTAACCCGATGACATAAATGCTCAATCACTACAGTAACACAATTCTTTCTGATTACCTGCATGACTTCTGCTTCAAGCTTGGGCTTGTTTTGTTGCACCTTGATGTTGGTATCAACATCACTAAGAGGGTTTCTTCTGTAAGGAGATTGTTCTGCTTTCCTTGAGGAGTTATTACGGCTAAGAGAGGGTTGCTGCTGCTGCTGATTCTCACTCAACACTTTAGCACTTGCCACATTCCCATTAACTCTGGCAGGAGACTGAGCACGTGGTGATGCGGCACCCCTTGAGCCAACATCTCCAACATTTCTCTTAACAGTGACCCTCTTGGTGCCAGATTCTCCACCACAGTTGTTACTCTTATCCATAGCCAAAGATGAAACGGTGGCAGGAACGGACACCATTTTCCCAGGCCTAGAACTTGCATTTTTGTTGCTTGCATTTGCAGCAGTGTCAGATGATCTTCTACCAGGAGATCTACTCACTCTTCTTTCTTTGCCACTGGATTGGTCTCTTTCCCTACTTGGGGTTCTTCTCCTTCCCTGAGAACGCCTCGGGGACTGGCGGTGGCGGCGGCTCTCCGCCGCTACATCGTTCTCCTCACTACCACTGCCTTTGGCTCTCCTCTGTTCATCCTCAGCAGAAGTTGTGTCATTGTCACAGTTATCAAAATCAAAACTTCTCTTAGAGCCCGAGTACTTCCTACAAGAGCTACTTCTGCTGAGCCTCCCACACTGGATCAGAATTGCATCCACCTCCTCTTTAGTGCAGCTTGAAGTCCTCACTCCCACACCAATGTTCGGAGTGGAAGGCGCAATCTTGATATTAGCGATAGATTCTTCATTGGTGGAAGCCCCATCACCTTTTTGTGGTGCTGGTGACTGAGCAATGAAAGGTAGGGATTTGGAGGCTGTTGTTCTTTCCCTGTCATCGTGGCTCTTCCTGTGTTTGATGATGAATACCTCTTTCCTGACTTCACCTTCATGTTGTGGTGGTGATTCTGGGTCTTGTTTCTCTTGCAGTGTCTTCTTCTTGAGGCTCACTTCTGGCTCAATAGATTTGGACAAGGTGACACTGACACAGTTCTCAGAATGAGAAACTGGCTTGGATGAAGCAGAGGAGGACCCGTTCTTCTTGCTCAAACATGTACCCATAGAGGCTACAGAAAAGGTGGTAAATGACAAACAGAGTGAGATAGAATTTGAAGAAGTGGAAGGAACAGGGGCACCCAATAAGAGAGAAAAAGGTGTTTAAGAAGATTTGAATTTCAATTAGATTAGATAAAGAAACAGAGCAGAACAAAGGTTGTGGCTCGTGGAAAGTGAACGTTGTCCAACAAACATTTTTTAAAAATTATACTGTTAGTATTAGCTTTAACAACTAGGGGAGAAAGAAAAAGGAAAAAAATTCAAATTTTGGGTGACCCAGATGACCCCACTGAGACAAAACCTTCAATTTGTTAACTTTTTTCTGAAATAACTAAATAATTTGCAAAAAAATTGGATCTTGGGTGCAGATGCCAGATGGGTATCTCCAAGGTAACATGTTGTGTTTGTCTTTCTCTCTCTCAGGATTCAAATTCGCATGATAACGGCTTAATTTGTTTGGCTAAAGAAACAGTGTAAACCTAGAAAGTTGAGAGATTTTTGCATCAAACGGTTAAAAACTGAGCAACGGCTATATTCCTTTGGATTGTTGTTGGTATTTGGGCCTTATACAAGAATGTTTACACTCACTCATATGTCTACCTCAATTTTATATACGACTTTTGTTTCAAAATTAACCCATAAAAAATGTAAACTATAAAATAAATAAGAATATATACATTCTAATTTTAGTCCCTTTTCTTTTCTAATATGTGTCCTGATATCGAAATGTTTGATTAAGACTGGTATGTATATGATGCTTAGATGTTGAGTTATAATCTGTTAAACCGTAAATCGTTCTTTAATTAAGTTAAACTGAGAAATGTATTTAAATATTATCAATATTATTAATTTCATATATTATGTTCGAACTTCTTTACTAATCAGGTAATTTTAAGGGACGGCTAAAAAAAAAGATTTTACTGTTCAAAATTTAAACAGAGAAGATTTAATAAGTTTTGTTTCCTAATCTTATATTACTCAATTTATACTATCTATTTTAGTATAAGTAAAGAATAAATTCATACTCAACTTGAATTTTCTAATTTGAAATATTGTATTTTTTTGGTTTAACATAACCTTATAAGAGAACAATGTATCATTATCTTTAATGCCTTTACCTTTTAATAAATTCTCAATTTTGACCAAATTTTTAATTTTTTGTACTTTTTTTCAACTGTAGAAGGACATTTTAATTAAAGTGCAATAATTATAAAACGCTCCACTCCAACTGTTATCTTATGAGGATTATTAGTGAGTAATTAATAAGATGTGGAACTATATTCAAGAGTTCGATTTTCAAGATTATTGGAATGAAGTTTGGAAGAAAAGAAAGTCATAAAAGTGAGATTCTGTGAAAAAGTGTGAGGGAAAAGTTAAATGAACTATTCTTTCTTGAATTGAACTATGAAGTACCAATAAAAGGCTACACATTCCTTTAATGAAAAGTAAAAAAAAAAAAAAACTATTATAAATATAATGAATAAATTATTGTTACATAATATACTCATAATTACAGCTGTCTAATATAGTTTATTTCCAGAGTGACACCACTTAGGGTGTGTTCGTTTGGAGTGATTTGGAGGAGATGATTTGGGGGAGATGATTTGAATGGATTTGAGTGGATTTGAGGGTAATTTTTTTGTTGTTTTTTTGAGTGGATTTGTGGGTAATTGAGAGTGGATTTGGAAGTAAAGTTTGTGAAAATTAGTGTAGGATTTGATTGATGTGATAGATTTTAAAAATTAGTTTAATTGATATAAATTGAAGATTACCAAAATGTCCCTAGTTATAAAATGTTATTTATAAATGTTATATTTAATTGTAAAAATGTTTATAAAGAAAAAAAATTATGAATAATTTATAAAATTAATGTTTAAAAATTTAAAAAACTAAGTAATCAATTTTTTTTAATAAATTAGAATACTAAATAATCAATTTATTAAAAATAAATTAGAAAATATAATAATCAATTTATTAAAAATAAATTAGAAAATATAGTAATCAATTTATTAAAAAAAATTAGAAAATATAATAATCAATTTATTAAAAATAAATTAAAAAATATAATATATCTAATTTTATTAATATTAAAATAATTATAAAAAAACTTGAAAAAAAAAATAAATAGGAAATCGCGTAACCGGTTACGCGAACGCGTAACCTGTTACGCGAACGCGTAACCGGTTACGCGAACTCGTAACCTGTTACGCGAACGCGTAACCGGTTACGCGAACTCGTAACTGGTTACGCGAACGCGTAACCTGTTACGCGAACGCGTAACCGGTTACGCGAACATGTAACCGGTTACGCGTTTCTAGCGTTTCTTAACCGAGGGCACACGCGACATTTCGCTCACAATCCGCGCAAATCTCTTCACAACCGCGAGTGACTGAACAGTGCAACCATCCCGCATTTCATCGCAAATCCGTCCGCGCATTTCACTCCAAACGAACGCATAACGAGCTGCATTCTTCGCTCGCAAATTCGCATGAACAGTAAATTCCGTTCATGCGAACACAGCCTTAGGGTTTGGAAATTATTTTAGGACAGAAGAAAAGAAAAATTAATAATAAAAAATTATCCTTCTCTTTTTTCATTCAATTTAAATTTCAAAACTAGAATTAATAATACATTTGTACACTATAATATTTTATAATTGTTAAATTTTAATCAATGTAAGGATTAAACTACAAAAATAAAAATGAATTTACCTTTATTAGTATAGGAAGACACACACCCTTTGAAAACTACTTTTTATCTAAATTTTAATTAAACAAAGTTAATTTTTAATAAATAAAAAATAATTATTTATCTAATAAAATAAGTAATTGTGTGGAAGCAAAGTATGAAGTTTGAGCAATGGTGTGTACTTTGCAGAGTTCAATCAAAGTAAAGTGAAGAAGATAATCAAAAATAGTATTTGACTTCCATAAAAGAAGTTTCTAGAAGTTTTACAATTTAGCTGTAAAAACTGTTTCATTTCAACATTTACCAAAATTAGTTTCCTATCAAATACATGTCAATCTACTTTCTGGAATATCTATCAATTTTCAAAATATGTTCCTAACATAAAATTATATTTTAAAAGCTCATTTTTGTGCAGAAGATAAAAAAACTTAAAAATATTATTGTATTTTGAATTGAATGTTTCATAATATATTTTCTGAAGATATCTTTCAACGTTTAATTCGAAATATATTTTTTTTATATTTTTAGAATTAAGTATTTTGAAAGGTAATTTTTATATTTAAAAATACATTTTGGAACTGTTAATTCGAAAAATATAAAAAATAATAAGATGTGGAAAATTTTATTATAATTTTAATAAGAAATAGTGTGGAAATTACAACTTTTACCGTAATGCAGAAGAAAAAAAGTGAAAAAAGGAAAAGACCTGAAAGAGCTTCATGCGAGCCCAATTATAGTTTTAAAAAGAGGCTGTTGCTTTACGCACCATCATAATTACTAAGAGTGTTCTATAATAAAAGGAAAAGACTCAAACACCCTTAAATATATTACATTACCACCATTACTGCTGCAACTAATTGCACTGATCACCTGTGCTACAGAAAAAAAAAATACTAAAAAAAATCATTTTAAAAAGCTTTTTCCGAAACAAATATCATGTAGGGGCCTTCCAAAAGATATTATTTGCAATTTTAGAAAATTTATTCTAGAAATCTCATTCTGATTTTTTTTTTTTGAAATGCATATCATAAGCTCTAAAAGTGTTCTGTAAATCATATTTCAGAAATTTCATTGGAAAATTGTTTCAAAAATTTTATTTTGAAAACCTTGTTCTGAAAATTCTAAAAAGAATTTGTAAACCTTTCTGGAATACATAATCTAAAAGTATTTTTTTGGAAGAGGAAAATTGTCATTTTAAAATTGAGATGGTGTGCCAAGAATATGTTTTTGTAACAGTCAAGTTACATATCAGCGCATCTAAGCAATTATGCAAACAAGAAATTCAAAAACTAGTTTTCCAAATTCAGAATGCCTACAAAAAAATGATACTTTGAAAATTTTCATGTTATATTTTAAATTGTTCCGAAAATATTTATATTTTATTTATATAATCAGTTTCACAATATCAGAAATATTCTTAAAAAAAAGAATTTATCGTTTTCCTCATTTCCTATGTTTCTAAAGAGAATTTTCAACTGCGGTATTTTAAATTTACACGTAAATACATAGTTTGAATTGTATATCATAAATCATTTTGATATCTGTCTTTTCATTTAAAATCATCTTTCTTTTTTAGATTGATTTAAAAGTAAAATAATATTATAAGAGTGATTCTCCGTGCACCTCACCTATTTCACCTGCACTCCTAAATTTACATATTTGTCCTTCATTTATTAAAGTCAAAATAGAATTAATAATATTTAATAATATCCTAACTGTCAACCATCCTCCTAACCACCAACTTCTGTACATACTCTAGTATGCATGTACCTCCTTTCTCTCTTGTAGTTTTTTCACTTGCATGAGACTAACATTTTCAGTGTTTGATTTTTTTCTGGGTTGAGAGTTGAGAGGTTATAAATTGTAGTGGTTGTGCTGCGTGTTAGTGGTACTGTGGATACTGGACGAGAAGAAGGTGGTCACAGAAAACTCAAAGAAGCAGTCACAGAAAACTCTTGGTTTAATATTTAAACATCATAGCCGCACTTCGAATTGTGGTTCATTGGTGGCGCACTTCAATATGCGATTTCACTGTGCATTTTAAAAACCTTAACCACACTTCGAAGTGTGGTTCAATGGTGGCACACTTCGAAGTGTGGTTGTACTGTGCATCTTAAAAACCTTAACCACACTTCGAAGTGTGGTTCAATGGTTGCACACTTCGAACTGTGGTTGTACTGTGCATCTTAAAAACCTTAACCACACTTCGAAGTGTGGTTCAATGGTTGCACACTTCGAACTGTGGTTGTACTGTGCATCTTAAAAACCTTAACCACACTTCGAACTGGGGTTGAACACTTCCCACACCAATCCATGCATCATAATATCTAAGAGTAAGAGATCAAAGAACTAACCTGGAAAAAGCTAAGCTTGATGTACTGAAATGTCAGAGAAGAAGATACCTGTCCACCACGACATCAACACAAAACACTGGGAGGAGCGCTCACCACGTAAACAAAAATGATGAGAAAGAAGGCAGGAGGGGAACATGGGAGGAGTGCGAAAGAGTTCATAAAGGGGTGTAGGGTTTCAAAGTTGAGATGCAACAGAGGAAGGTTTCTCTCTGTAGTGGTCTTTGTAGTGAATGAGTCAGTTTTTTACAAAATCAAAATAAATGACATAGGTACACTTGAAATTAGGAAAGAATTGGGAGAAAGGAGAACCGCTCATAATATAATAACTTCTCACGAAAATTATCTTTAAGAGTATACAATATCAACCTGTGATGACAAAATCTCACAATTTGTTTCATTCTTATGTGCCCGTAAGAGAAACAAAATCTAAGATAAAATACATAAGTAAAACCAGTAATAAAAACTTCATCAAGAAAGATATAATACATAAATACCAATACACAATAAATATATTGTTGATAAAAAAAATATGGGCAAAATAATTTCCTCCGAAAATCTTGGGCAAATAATTTAAACTTCTTTTTATATTTTTTAGTCGAGTTGGTTAGGGTGTTGCTCCCTCCACCACCACACCTTTCTCCCTCCACCTCCTCAATTTTTTTTAATTCCAATTATATCCTCAAATTAAAATTTTTACTTATACTATTTTAATTTATTTCAAACCTAGTTCTCCTACTTTACTCCCTGCACTCAATCTTTCCATCTCTCAATTCCGTTTAACAATTTGTCTTCAGTTTTACTCTACAACTCCATTTGTCTTCTTCGTTTCACTTCTCCTCATTTGTTTCTTTCTTCTTCATTTTCCTTACATTATTAAAATACATTAAAAATATATTCAAAAATAATAAATCAAAACATTTAAATTAAATTATTAAAATATTTCTAAAATAAATAATAAACTAATAAAACAAATCCTAAAATTAAAAATGACATCCTTCAACGGATGTCAACATCTGTTTAAGGAAAAAACGGATGTCAACATCCGTTTAACGAAAAAACGGGGGATCCGTTTTTTCCTTAAACGGATGTTGACATTCGTTTTTTCCTTAAACAGATGTTGACATCCGTTTTTTCCTTAAACGGATGTTGACATCCGTTGAAGGATGTTGACATCCGTTGAAAGATGTCACCTCTGTTTAAAGGTTACGTTTTTTATTTTAGGGTTTTATTTGAAGGTTTATTTGAATAAGCACCTTGAGGAAGTAACACACGCACTGCATCACTCCACACATTGCACCACGAGAGCGGCACTGCACCACGAGAGGGAGACTGCTTGATAATTCTTTCCACCACCATCAACCTTTACAACTTGTAATATCTCACACCGACAAAAGAAAGAGAAGAAGAAATATAATGTTAAAATAAAAGAAAAATATTTTACTGGACTGGAATAAGTTATTAGTGGAATAGGTTGTGAATAGGTAAAATTAGAAAATAACCTAAAAAAAATTTACTTAGGACAAAATAGTAAATGGAAAGTGGAGGGAGAAAGGTGTGGTGGTGGAGGGAGCAACTCCCATATGCGATACAAATTTAGAGTTGGTAAATGAGTTAGGAGAAAGTGTGGATAAAAAAAAGAAGTTTGTTAACTCTAAATTAACAAAAAAAAGTAATAAGAAAAGGTAGTGTGAAATAAATGTAAAAAATTTATGTATGTTGCAGAATCCTTAGTCCTCCAAATTAACAAAAGGAATCTCGTTTGGCATATGGTAAGTAACGCCATTAAAATAAAAGGCAAGTTCTTAGTTAATTGAAAATATTCATTCAAAATATTGGAAGTGAATAAGGGAATATATCGGTTGAAACAATGTTCTGGCAAGGAAGTCTCACAGGTATCGATTATCTGAAAAGAATTAAAATTATCTTGGACACAGAATTTAAACTTCTTTTTATAATACCATGGATTAAAAGATAGGAAAGATATCATAGGGTTTAATTCTTTTACATCCCACCAACTGCTCTACAAAATAACTAAGAGAACAGAATAAATCAAACCCCTGTAGATCCAAACCCACCCTCACCCCTCACAGTTTCATCTAAATCATCAACCTCAGTAACATTGGGAGTGACAATCTTCTCAATGATAAGTTGCGCAACCCTATCTCCAACCTTCACTTCAAAATCCACATCGGAATGGTTGAACAGTATAACACCAACCGGTCCCCTGTAGTCCGCATCAATCACTCCTGCACCGACGTCGATCGAGTGCTTCCACGCCAACCCGGATCGGGGAGCTGCAATTTAATACAAAAAGTAAATTAAACTATAGAGGTAAAAGCCATAAGAATTGTGCATGACTTTAATCGGAGAGAAACTTACCAACGCGTGCATAGGTCCCTTCTGGAATCGCGATGCTGATGTCAGTGGCTACCAGAGCCTTCCCTCTGGCAGGCACCTTTGTCTCGACCGCGCTATCAAAATATCACATCAGGTTTCAGTGATTTATTAATTAAAAGCAGTGAATGATGAGAGAGCAAAGTGTGTAGTTATACCTAGAGAGATCGTAACCGGCGGAGAGAGGGGAAGCCCTGGAGGGCAAAACGGCCTTATCGGAGAGCTTTTTGACGCGTAGAAATGGAGGGGTTGAGGAAACATCGTCGTTTTGGTGGAGTTTTGGGATTTTGGGCGATGGCTGGCAGGAGCCGTTGGTGGCGTGGGACTCTGGTTGAGGTTGAGCCATTATATAAACTGGGCGATTACTGCTAATGGATAGAATTGACGCGGGAAGAAGGGATGGAGGGTAGGGTTTATATAGAGGAGGAGGAAGAGGAACAGAAAAGGCGCCCAATGCTCTCATGGCACCAAATTTTCCCGCCTTTTTGTTTCTCGTGGGGTTTGAATGGTCAAGATTTATACGGCACTGTCAGAAGCATTGAGGACACGTTTATTCTTCATCCATCCCTCCTATACTATTATTAAATTGCCTTACCTATATACTTAATTATTATTTTATTTATGTTCACCTCCCATTTTATTTTTTTCGTTCTGCTAAATTTTTATTTATTAGATGCAACTACTTGTAGCAGAATTGCGGACTGCTATATTTTCTAAGGTTGCACTTCCAACAATTCGATTAGTATCAAGGAAGGTATGCATGCTTCTTCTTGGTTTCAATACATGAAATAAAGATATAAGTATTTTTAATATATCTATTTTTATTTATTTAGGATTTGGTTTTTCTAAAATGATTATGCGAGAAAATAACAGTTCATCCCTGTTTGTTTTAGTCATTTAAATCATGGTGATACACCGGTCACACTTGTTCACTTTAGGAGAGGCAAATCCAAAGCTTTTAGAGTTAACTCCTCTTTCAAACATCTTCAGCCTCCTGTCTTTGTCAAAATCACACTTTATGTTCTTATTTTATGTTAAAAATACTCAAATTGCGATTGTATCTGACTGTTGTAGGTCTTCTCACATTTGCATGACCTTGACCTTCGGTATCATCTAAGGTATGTGTTGTAATATAATTACTAGGATTTACTCCTATTCTTGGGCAGATTTATAATTGCTCAAATTTTATTTGATTTGTGCAGTTCATATTCCCTTAATTTTGGTTAGATGGAGTTTATATATAGATGAGAATCATAACACAAGCATCTTTACAAATCCACCCAGTCATCCACTGAAACTCAACTCCGTAAGGATTGACCCATCAGCTACCACATTTTATTGCTCAAGCTGCATGAAGAATCCATAAAATAAATATAAATTACAAATCCAGAATGTAAATAAAATGATATTCAGGTTTTTAAGTTTTTCATCTATTTAATACCTTGAACAGTGTTTTAAGCTTATTCTTGACAAGGTAGTACTCTTGCTTCACTTGTTGCAGACATATGAGACACCTGCGGTAATCAGAATCTTTCAATTATGAGACCATGAAATAAGCCAAACTAGCACAGTTGAGCACTTAAAGCTTATTCATTCAAACTTATGCACTTAATTGAAGCGTGAAATCTTAGGGTATCTCTATCAACAAAAATGATTCGATCACAATGGAAGGAGGATTTAACAAAAGAAAAATTGGTCACTCTGATAAAATAGCGTCTCATTTAAGAACATAGACAATATATCAATACAGTAATGTCAAGTACATTTACTTTTGAATTAGTAGAATCAGGCCAAAATGTCAAATATATACTAGCATTTTAATCTTCTTACAAGCCACCAAATAAGAGGTTTTTTAATCTTCTTACAAGCCACCTAATAAGAGGTTTTTTAATGGAATTCCGTACAACATAAAATCAAGCAAGGGTTTTTGGAACAGCAGCATGCTGAAGTTGTTGTGAACAACCTGAAGGTGGTAATACAGGGAGCAAAAGAATGTAGGATGGAAACTTACAAGCCACATTCAGTAAATGCAATAGTTTCACTTCGGAGGAAAGAAGCACTGGCACAGTTACCATTATGGACAATCGCAGGAAGAATTCCAGGATTCATGAAGTATGAGATTTGTTTGTTGGTAGAACAAGGAAACAAAATGGGACTCACTTATGATATTCTAGCATGCAGAAAATTTTAAAATTGTCCTAAACCTATATCCTAATGCTAAAACTACCAAAACTATAAAATAATATTCATCCTACCTCAACTTTGAACACACCGTATGTATAGTAAAAGTTCACAACTGCAATTTACAAAGAATAAGAATGCAATTAGTAAAAATGAAACGACTACTTAAATAAAACACACCATTCAATAAATTTCTCATAAACAGAATGATGAGGTCTTACAAGGTGAGGGTTCACGGCCAAATAACAAAATGGAGTAAGACAAGGCCTTAGTCTCTAAAGAAAAGAAAGCGTGCCACAATTCCTTTAAAAATTACAATATACGTTAAGTCTATATATTAGACAAACAACAACAAAAATAATAAAATAAAATAAAGGGAAAGACTTACGGTGTAGTGCACATGTGAAAGGTTTAGATGAAATAATAAAGAATGTTGTCCTAATAACCAACATATAAGTTCCTTTCCTATTCAGATTTCACAACCAGATTCAAGATGTCTTTCCTTACTACAATTCAAACTCTGGATCAAATTTAAGGTGTTATATATGAGAGTAATAATTCAACCTTATATCAATTAAAAAAATCAGAAGTTGAATGTGTTTCAGTTTCTTCATTTGGAGGAAACCTAGTGTATTGTTGGAATAAAGATATACAGTTCTCAAGGTTGCTTCACATAGGTCTGCAATACCTATCAAAAGGTCAAAGATATTTCAGTACCGAGAAAGGCAAAAATGTTGTCAACGTAAAGTGCTTAAAGTGATCCATACATGGTACAATCTCTACATCACAAGTTATCAATCTATATTCACCACCATCAAGATTTATATCACAATCCATCATATATAAATCTGAAATTAATTCTGCAGAATCAATAATACCTATAGTATTCCTACATCTTCAAACGTAATCAACCAATTTCATTATTAATATATAATTGTCAAGGTAAGACCAGTTTTATTTGATCCAACCATTTTCTCACTTAATTCTGGCAGTCATAACAACCTCACCATAAATCTGAAATTAATTCTGCAGAATCAATAATACCTATAGTATTCCTACATCTTCAAACGTAATCAACCGATTTCATTATTAATATATAATTGTCAAGGTAAGACCAGTTTTATTTGATCCAACCATTTTCTCACTTAATTCCGGCAGTCATAACAACCTCACCATAGAAAGCCCTAGGCCAAAGTACAGTTAAGGTTTACTACCAACTAAGTGATCCTCAAAAGCCAATCATTAACAAAAATACAAACATACCCTCACACTAAGTCTTGGTTATCAATTTGGACATCATCAGGGCACAAATAATTAATAAAACCATAGGAATTCATAATTCCAACATTGAGATCATATTGTAATGAAACTACCAGCAACACGAATGTTTTAGAGGAAAGATGAAATGCACTACCCATCATAAGCAATATATGTGCAATCACATAAGCAGGGCGTCACAACCTTACACTATCTATGAGTTCACTTCTATTAACTTAACCACCATGCGTTGGCACCACTTTTATATAGTTAATTTCAGGTAACTAGATTCATGTTGCTGGCCTAAAACACTTTCATCATTCATCATCATTTGCATCACTCAAATAAAGTTTCATAACCAGATTATAAATTAACAACCAGGGCATATAATTCATGCATCCTTGATACTAGACAGTTAACTAAGTTAAATGTATTCACATTGTTCAGGTTATAAACTTATATCTTTCAATATTCGAACCTATCAACAATAGAACCAATTAAACAATGTAGAGTGAACAAAATAATTTAATGCATAAGGCAACTGTGACAAATCAGTTTCAATGCAAGTCATGAAGTCAATCAACACCGAAACAAACCATAAAACCATCAGCACTTGTGCCACTCAAGGGAAAAACAGAACCAGGCACATATTATGATGCAGGAAGCAGTCTTGACCGAGATACAATCACCGCCACTCAAAGAAAAATATGCAGGAATAGCTTCTACCAAATCATTCACACACAAAATCACAACATACTTATGATGCATTATGGCTAGCAAAACAACACTTACACGTTTATCCATAAACCAAAATCTCACAATTACTAGGAGTGATATTAACATCCATCAAGACTTAACATGTTCAGAGCAAATACAACACAATACATACAATAATTCAATTTCAGACATGGGCAGAAAACCATTTTGCAACCCAAATGCACTCATAACAACACTAAGAATAACTTCTAGTATGAACACGTTAAGCTTAGGTTGGAAGGTTTCAATCTGTTAGAACCTTGCTTTTAGATGTCAGTGGCTGGTTTGTGTGTTACTGGTTGCTTAGAGTGTAAATTTCAGGGGGATAATTGCTATAAGAACTATTCCAGGTGTCTTAGCTGTTATAGTGTTTACTTTTACAGTGTTTAGTTGCTATAATGTGTGATTGTGTCGTATGACCATTGACCATCATCTAAATTCAGGTACTCAGAGAGCTCCGAAGGCCATTGCTTGGTGAAATCACTCTCAGATGAATCTGGTGGTTTTGGATTATCACAGCATAATCATGAGGGTATATGTTCACAATAACATTTCCAGACCACAGATCACCAAACCTCAAATAACTGGTCACGGCCCAACAGACAGTATAGGTCACACCACACCTCAAACAGAAAAAAAAAAAACAACAGTTCTTCCAATGTCAAAAACCACACAAATTTGCTAGTTAGCATACCAAAGGTGTGATACAGATATCTACTAGACAGTATTCAACATATCACAGCAGATACATGGCCAAAAGTGCAAGTCACCGATTAGGAAAATTAAGAACAATAGCATTATCATTCAATAAAGGTAACAACAGAAGTATGCTGAAAATTAAAAGCCAATGACAATTAGGGACACAATGAACAATGAATTTGAAGGACCATAGACAAGAAAGATAAAAGCATGGAAAAAAAACATTAGAAGGTGCTTCAATTAATTATCAAAGTAAATCGAAGTTCAAGATCATGCATCCTCATCATATCATTTCCCCTCACCCCAAAAGTTCCAAAGATACACAAACACTTGACAGCCCCATAGCCCCTACTTTAGTCTCGTTCCTTCGTGGGTTTAACTTTCAATATTTGCTGTACTCCCTGTCCCTGTGCTCTATTGTTAACATAACAGTTCCCCATCAAAGAAAATGTGAGAATCAATCACTAGACTCCATAATTGCATTGAATCCTTGAGGACTCTCAACTAATATCATTATGTACACTTTGACAATGATAAAGGGGAATCCAGAGAAAAAAGTTGAGAGCTTTTATATAAACAATTCTATAGTAGTGAAATAAACTTGATGATGGCCATGCTGAAACAGATAATTCAAGCATGAAAAACCTTAGGAGTACAATCGATGTGTTATTCAAAACCAGAAGTAAAATAAGTGAAAGGATGATATATAGTAATTGGCAACTAAATAAGTGTAATTAATTTTTGTGTTGCATCCTCCCGCTCTCTGAACCGGCATAGGGGTCAATCACAACATTTATTACAGCTGGTTTCCGAGCAGAGAACGATTCTGAAAGAGCAAACTTGAGTTCATCAGGCGTCCCAACAAGATAGCCCTTTCCGCCAAAAGCTTCTATCAAAGCATGGTATCCTGCATTTGGGACAAAATCTGTAGGGGCAGGATCACCTTTGTGAGGTCCATCTATCTCTTCTGGGCGTCTCCGATCGCCACCATAAACACCCCCATTGTTGAAAACAATCACAACCACAGGAAGCTGGTACCGAACCAGTGTCTGGAAAAAAGACAAAGCATCACATGGCATTCTTGTATTCCGAAAAATTAATTGCGTCAGTAGCAACAATGACGTTAAAAACATACGAAATCATACAGTCATGCTAATTGAGAGAATTTGCATATACATATAATAATAACAATTTATAAACTTGAAAATAAATGGTTAACAAAAATTGAGTTTCTCAGTTATTAAAACAAGAAAACCATTTAGATAAACTAAAATTCATAAGCATTCTCATTTCAAACTTGAAGAAACTTATTTTCCTGGTTCAGGCTAAAAGATATAAAACTTCTCAAGTCTTTGAGAAAAGATAACTGAAAACAGAAAAATGCATAATTACAACAAACAAGAACAGCAAAACCTTGTTTAGAAGTTCTCAAAAGAAGTCAAAATCGCATACTACTGAGATACTACAGTTAAGCAAGCCAAATGCGACTTAGAACTCAGGTACTTTTTCATCCATTTTGTTTTTGACTCCCTCATCTACGAAGTAAATGAGCACTGGGATAATACTGTTTAGTCCAGTGTAGGCTGAACCACTATTCCAATGACAGGGAGAAGAAGGGGAATATATTCGTCACAATTAACAAATCTATTTACACCTTCAGGAACACCATCCTATAATCTATTCCAACAGATGGCACATGTGCCATCTCAATTCCAGGACTTGGTTCAGTTCGCATAGGACAGTAAAACGAATAAAAACGACAATGTCTCTCTCAAACACACATACACACTTATTGCACAAGAACAGCTAAGTAATTACTATGCATAATAAACAAGGCATGATTGGTCAAGAATGTACCTCAACTTCAATGGCACTAAACCCAAATCCAGAATCCCCTTCAACAGCAACCACGAGCCGGTCCGGAGAAGCAACAGCGGCGGCAATGCAGTAACCTAGACCAACTCCCATGGTCCCCCACGTGCCTGCATCCAATCTCGTCCGAGGCTCGGTCTGAACCAACACAGACCTTCCCACATCCATGGTATTTGCCCCTTCGGAAACCACTATAGGAGCAGGACTTCCTAAATCCGCAATAGCATCGCGTATAATCCTCATAGGCGTCAAAAAATTAAACGGCACAACGTCCTTCCTCAACTGAACCTCCATCTTTGCCACATTATCCTTCGCCTTGTTGGAAATCGCTTGCACCCATGGATGCGTGTTCCCCAAGCAAAACGGGTCATCCTTAATCTCCTTATTCAAAACCTCAATCACCTGCTTAGCATCACCCACCAAACCCAAGTGAGGTTTTCTCAGCTCAATCTCCTCCTCACTCACATCCACCAAGATAAACTTCACATCCTTCGACCATTTTGGTGGCTCACCGAAATGGAGAAGCCAATTCAACCTCGCTCCAACCACAAGCGCCACGTCACACTTCCCGATCGCGAGTGACCTAGCAGCGGTGGCAGCAAGCGCGTGAGTATCCGGCAACAACCCCTTACCCATCGGAGTGGGGAGAAACGGAATCCCAGTCGTCTCCACCAGCTTCGTAAGGACGTGTTCCGCACGGGCGTACGCCGCTCCTTTTCCAAACACAATCAACGGCCTCTCCGCACGTCTAAGCAGAGAAACAGCTTCTTCGATCTTCGAATTGGAAATAGAATAAGGTTCGGGTTTCGCGCGGTTTTTTTCCACTTCGGTCAAGAGTTTTTCCGCTTCGGATTCTGATATCTTTTGATGTAAGACATCGGTGGGGAGATCTAAGTAGCACCCACCCGGCCGGCCTGATTGGGCCCATTCCAAAACTTGGGCCACACGGGCCGGGATTTCGGAGATGTGAGAGGCTCTGACGGAGAGTTTGGAGAAAGGCTTGGTGGCTTCAATCTGGTTGAGTTCCTGGAAGTCGCCGCGGCCGACGTCGGCCTGGTCGCAGGAGCCGGAGATCAGGACGGTAGGCCAGGTGTTGATAGAGGCATTAGAGAGGCCGGCGAGGCCGTGGACGCAGCCGGGGCCGGAGACGGTGAGGAAAACGCCGGGTGTCGCGGTGAGGTAGCCGTAGGCAGAGGCGGCGTAGCCCGCGGACTGCTCATTGTGGAAGGCGATGAATCGGACGCCGAGGGCGACGGCGCGGTTTGCCAGCGAAGTCACCGGAATTCCCACCACGCCGAACATATGGCGCACGCCGAAGCGGACCAACGACTTGGCGGCGAGAACGTTGCCGTCGATCTCCATCGGCGGTGAATTCAGTGTTTCTGTTTTTTGGAGCTTGTGTGTGACTTACGTGGAAAGCGATAGGACTCTGAAGTGCGAATTGCGATTTGGTTAACGTGCGGATCTGAATTTATACACGAGTGGAAATTTGGAACCTTGTCGAATTTGCCTCCACCTAACCACGACTTCAGTCAGATAACTCATTACATAACTTAGTTACTGTAATTATAATTATTGGTAAACAATGGCACTGATTATTTTTTATAATGTTTTAATAATAACAATAATAATAATAAATGTTATTTTTCTATTATTTCTTATGCAGCTATATGAATTTTGGAGGCATAATTGTATTAAGTGTGGAGTTGGAATGAGAAGAAACTAAACCTTGAAGAAGCAAAATCGTTCTTGGATAGTTCCACTCCAATCATTTGGCATGACTGCGGAAATTGGTACAACTGGTGTAACTTTAGGTGCTTTTCGGTCTGAAATTTATATTTTATTTCAAAATATTCACAAATAGTCATATTTGACTAATTTGGTTTTTAAAAACAGTCAAGAATATTTCATTTATCAAAATTATGAAAATACTGTCCTTTAAAACGTGTAGTACAATAATAACAATTAATTATAACGTGTAATCCGTATTATGGAAGCTTTATAATATAATTTATTTTTTAAACACAACCTTACAAGATTATGCTTACAATTGATTGCAATGGATTTATCTTTATGAAAACAAATTTCACTTAAGAAAATTTAGCATTATTGTATAAATGATTCGAATCTTTAACTTGTATGTGCTTTAAGTTAATTTCAAACTTATAAAATACGTAATATATATATATATATATATATATATATATATATATATATATATATATATATATATATATTATATTAAACTATATATTTATATCGAACTAGATTATTACATTTGAAATTATAATTACATGTTACGTATCATTAAACAAGAATAAATTATTTGTTTATCCAGAAAAATCGTCTCTAGATGAAAATGACTCCAACACCATATATATAAACTAAAAAAGTATATGAATTTAAAATATCACATTAATAATCTAAACATTTATTTAATGTTATTCATTTTAGTATAAAAATCATATTGTCTTAGTTCATTAGGGATTTATCAATACATACTAATTTTAACAATGAGAGGTGATATTTTTCATAATATTAAGCGAAAACTAAAGATTGATAGAGACCATAAAGATAGAAGTTATTAAATCTATTTTTAACCAAATTAAAATTAATTTAACATTCTTCAAATAACCTCCATTAAAAGTACTGATTAAAATGACTTTATACGTTAAAATTGATAATAAATATGGGTGATGTAACGATTTGATTATGTAAACTCAATTACAACATTAGACAACAATAAAAATAAAATTTTAGAATTTAATTATCCTACTTGAAGTGACATTGTTTCATGTTTTCCAATGATTATTTAAATTTTATTTTAGTATTTAATTAAGGAAACATTGTTATTTTTGTAAGTAATTATAATTTCCGAAATTTTGTTTTTATTGTTGTTTAAATTTGTAATGTTGTACTTGAAGGTGTAAGATCTCAATAGATCATTGTCATTAATGACAAAAACCCAATTGAATATATATATATATATATATATATATATATATATATATATATATATATATATATATATATATGGGTTTGGTAACATGCCTGTTTGTTTTTCAGTTTGTACATTTTAACAAAATATATCGATTTTAGTAGACAAAAATACTCTCATATACTATGAATTATAAGTTTTAAGGTTAAGGGTATTTGAATAATTTTATTCTCAAAACTAAAAAAAAAAAACAAAAAACTCCACACCCTTACTCACCTCTCTGATTTCTTTCAACCCTTTCTCTTTCATCTTTCTCACCCTAACATTTTTTCCGTCATTCATACCGTAACCCTAAGTGAAAAAATCATAAACATTCGCCCTTAAACAATTTACCTTTGTAAATAGTTGAGTCATTGACATATTCACCTTCAGACAAAGGTTCATTCAAGATCTCTTTCATTTCATCATCTTCACTATAACCTCTCTAATTTCATCATCTACATATGTTGAATCATTATCTCTAAAAAAAATCCTCCAGGTCAATTACCAATTCCTTCGAATGTCATTATGCTTGTGAAAATTAGATAACACAAAAATTATAAAATCATTTTTTATAAGAAATTTTTTAACAACGAGTGTTTCTAATTTTTTCCAGGCCAATTACCAATTCTTTTGATGTCATTATGCTTGTGAAAATTAGATAAAATTAGATAAGACAAAAATTATAAAATAAAAATTCATCATAAAATAATTTTTTGTAAGAAATTGTTTAACAACGAGTATTTCTGATTTTTTCCAGGCCAATTACCAATTCCTTCATATGTCATTATGCTTGTGAAAATTAGATAAAATTAGATAAGACAAAAATTATAAAATGAAAACTCATTATAAAATCATTTTTTGTAAAAAATTGTTTAACAATTAGTGTTTCTGCCTTTTTTCAATTGGAGCTACCATAGGATGACAGAGAAAATGTTGGAGTAAGAGAGATGAAAGAGGAAGGGTTGAGAGGAATGAGGGAGGTGAATAAGGGTTTGGGAGTTTCTTGTTTTTTTTTTTAGTTTTCAGAATGAAAATTATTCAAATACCTTTGACCTTAAAACTTAGAATCCATAATATAAGGTATTTTTGTCTACTAAAACCCGGTACACATTGCTAAAATGTACCAACTGAAAAAACAAGCATACGCAAGTTAGCAAACCCCTATATATATATAATAATAGAAATCGTAAGGCACTCGAATAAATCTACCATCCTTTTCCTTGGAGGAAAAAAATATTAAACAGACTATTACATGGGCTGATATATAAATAAAGTGCTATGATTATTTTCGTATTTTACTATAACAACCTAAAGAATACGGTATTAGAGTTGGTAGGTGTATTAAAATAATGAGATTGAGTATTTTATTTTAAAATAATTTTATAAAATAAATAGAATTTTCTAAACTCGTCTCATTATTTAAAACACATTTATCTCTTTAGAACTCTTTCTATTTGCTTCCTCTCACTTCTTTCTAAGTGTTCTTGCTCCTAAGTCATCTGTTTGACGATCAGGAGATGCCTAGACGATCACGGCGTCAAGGTCTACCTATCTATCCGATCAATTTTTGTTATAGAGCAAGTAAGTTTCTGCTCCTTTTTACCTATGAGTTTCGATCCTTGATCATGCAAAGAAACTGTTTTGTATGTATCAATTTGTTTTCTTCCTTAGTTCTTGGTTGATTTAGAGTCATAAGGATTTTGTCCGTTTCCAACTTGATGTTTCATAGGTTCGTCTATAAATTCCTTACGTTGCAAGCAATCGGTGGGACGTTTTGAGAATTGGGACAGTTTGTTTTGAGGTAAGGGAAGTCAGGATTCTTGCTTTAGTTATGGTTATATTATTAATTTGGTATCTTTATGAATTTTTGTTGATTTTGAAGAAGTTACCATGATTAGGTGTTTTATATGTGTGTTTAATTGTTAATTTGGATGGTATGATGTTGAGAGTAATCGTATTTGTGTGATCTTAATGTGTTATAATGTAATGAATGTGTTTGATGAAGTTGTGTTGTTCTTAGAAACTGAGTTCAAAATGGTTGTTATGAGAAATGGTTACATTTGTTTAGTTTTAAGTCTAAAAGGGGGAAGTTTACAAGAGTGTGTTTGAGAAGTGGAGGCTATTGAGAGTAAACTATTATCTAGGTGTTGTCATTAGGTAGATTGAGACTTGTTTGGTGTATATTGGGGGTTGAAATCTGAGCTATAGTGAAAGTGAAGTTTATAGTTGAAGTTTGAAAGTGTTTTGAAGGAAAAATGAGGTTTTAGGTAGTGAAATTGTGAGAGAAGAATTGTAAATTGATTTGAGGCATTTGGGGTCTGTTATGAGAGGTTTTGTCACTTGTTTAAGCATTAAAATGGAAGAATTTTGATGTAAGAGTGTTTGGTGGTTGATAGGTAGAGTTTAGCTTAGTTTGGAACTAGTTTTTGGGGGTTTGGACTAGTGAGAATTTGAATTTTGGGTTGTGTTTAAATGGTCATATTGGAGGGTGTTAGTAAGTCATTTGGAACTTGTTGGAGTCCCTAAGTTGTTTGAAAATAAGTCATAACTGACAAAATTCAGTTTGGGTCTCTAAAGTGAGATTTTGATAAATTTTAGTTTGAAATCTTATGGTCAAAGAGTTTAAAATGTGTTTAGGTTGGTTTAGATACATTTATTTAGGTGCATTTGAGTCTAGAATACGATCTAGGCGCATTAGAAGTTAGGAAAGATATATAGAATAGGTCATGAGTGGTTGAGAGGTGCAAATTCTATAGTTTCGGTGTTGTAGAATTATGCAGTTTCGTTGAGAGAGTGAGTGTCCGCTGAGCGAACAGAACACTTCTAGCTGAGTAAGAGTTGTCGTTGAGCGAGAGGTGAGCGAGCAGAACCCATTGTTTATGTTTTCGCACATCGAGTTTGGTGCATCGAATGACTAGTCCATAATTGTTTTTTTTTTCTTTATATCTTTATTTTCTGATAACCTCTAGTTATGTATTGATATTTAGGATGATGTAGAAGTATCTATGGTATTATATATGATCATTAATGTTATATGTTGTGATTCAATGTGAATGTATATGAGTATAATTATGATTTCAAAGGTATGGAAGAGAGTTATAGGGAGGAATTTCTTAGTGGTGGTTTCAAGTATTATAAATATGAATATGGGAAGTTCAGTCTTGGAGTTCATCCTGACATTCTAATGGTCACCCATTCTCAAGTAGAGAAGGGTGATACATGTCATGAGAATAGCAGGAAGTCCTAGTGTAGGGTTTTACCTTAGCCTAAGGCGAGTGATAACGAACTAATCTTGTGTGGTAGGTTGGGGTGGGCCAACTGTTTCACCATAACAAGTGCATGAACTGTCATAACTCAATATTCATACTAATCGAGATGGTCAAGTTAAAGTGTGGTCATAATATAGTGTTGCTTGGTTTGATGTGTTGTGTGTATCTTAGGTGAATGTTTAACATGTTTTAATCTATCTTTATTTGTTTGTATTATAGCTTACTCTTCTACTTATGTTTGTGTTGTATGTTTTTCTTTATTTCCTTTTTTTGTTATGATTATCCAATGGGTTTGAGCAGAGGGAGATGATGTTTCTTTAGAGCAGACTTTGGACAGTGATGTTGCGGATTGTTAAGTTGCTTGGTTTAGTTATTGTAGATAGTTTTGAACATTTAAGCTATTATTGTATATAAAATTTTAAAAAGTTATTTTGGATGACTATAAATTATACTTTATAATCATTTCTCTAAATGATTTTTTATATTAAACGTGTACGATTATCATATAGTTTTACACTATATATTTTGGGATGTTATAATGAGTACAATTTGCTTTTTAAATACATTTTTCTCACTTTAAAATAGGCACGTCCTAAATTAATTAAATTTTACAAATGTAGATTTTTCTTTTAATTTTAAGAACTAAAATAACCAATAAATCATGTCATAAGTTAACTTATCAATACGTAGATAATATTTAATATATTAGCATTTATTTTGGATGATTGCTGAAGCCAGGTTTTAATTCTTTAAAGAAAGTTTTAAATCTGAGATCGATGCATGTTAAATAAAAATGATCTTGAAGAAAAACACATAAAAATTACTAGTTAACTTTTACCATGAAAGATTAATTATCATCAGATTAACATTTGGTTAAGATAATATTTAAGATTAAATATGGTATTAATTTTTAACTTTTAGAATTTGTTTTTTTTTTAATTTTGAACTAATTTATTCACTTATTTTGATAATAGTATGAATTTAGTTTTTAATTAAATTTTGTTAAATTTATTTAAATTTTTTTAATTAGTGTCAAAAAAATATATCAAACATAGTAAATAATTTAAAATGAGATGTCTTTTGAAACATAAAATAAATTTAACAAAAATTAATTAAAATGACTAAATTAATATATTTATAAAGTTGAGAAACTAAATTTAATGAAAATTTAAAAATAATTAATTTTCATTTTCATTTAAAGTCAGGAAAAAATATATTTAATTTTAATATTTAATAAATAAAAAAGAAAAAAATCTATATTGAATAACCTTAATACTTTGAAAGAATAAAAAATGTTCTTTAACCATTCAAATGTGAAAATGCGGTGGCTCACCTCATTAGATCCTCCACCAGTTACAACCTCTGCAAGTCACTACCTAGATGCACCCATAACTTGCTTTATCATTTAGAGCGTTCTCACCTAAATGGTCTGGTAAGGAAGTCTCACAGGTATGAATTATCTGAAAATAATTATAATTAAAATTAAAAGTATATTTTAATAAGTTAACTAAATTTAAAATTAATTTATATTTTATCATAATTTAATTAAGATTAAAATTTATTTTATATTCTATTGAGTTAAATTTAAGTAAAATTAAAATTTATTTTATATTTTATTAACTTAAAAAGTAATTAAAATCAAAATTTAATTTAATTTATATTATATATATTTGTATTTCTTTTTTAAATTTTAAAATTCTTTTTTACACATGCGAGTATCCATAAATTATGGATTTTAAAAAATTAATGTATTTTAAATAGATATTTAATAGATTATTTGATCGAATTTCTCTTGTAAGTGAACAACCAATAGATATTATTTGTGTTTCATCCAACTCGTTATCATTTTTAACTAGTACCGTCAAAATGGGTTAAAACTCGTGAGTCAATCCGGTTCACCACGGTTTGAGTCGGGTTGGGTTGGGAAGAAATGGAAAAAATTTTATGCGAGCCAATTTTGACCCGGCTCACACGAGTTGAACCCGTGGTGGGTCGGGTTGGCTCACCAATCCACCTTTTTTTTAATTAAATCAAATTAATTATTTAAATCCTATTTTTTTATTGAAATCAAATTAATTAAATTAATTATTCAAAACGAACTACCTTTATTTAACAAGCTTCGCGTTGATGTCTTTTCAAGAGTTTTCTCTGCAAATAAAAGCCTAAGATTATAGATCGAATAATATTATAGATGGAGATAAATAAGAAGATGCCTATGGATTTATGCATTTAGGACTCCAATTTAATAGAAGGATAATATTATAGATTGGATAATTCAAGAATATATCATTTGTTTTATCTTGTTTTTAGACCTATGTAAAAACATGACAGTTTTATCTTGTGCTATATATTTTTGTTAACATTTATATGTAGTTTATTGGTCAAAGGTTGTATTAACAAAATTTTATACTTGATAGCTTAAAATATATATCAAAATATATTTCTTTTGTTTCATTTTCTTTTATATCAAATAGTCTCACTATTACTGTCTTAATTTAATCGATCAAAGTAACATATTATAAAAATCTCAGAAGAAGGGTGAAAAAAAGTTAATTAAGTGATCAACCCATGGTAGTCAGGTCGGGTCAGGCCAGGTTACCCATTTTGACAGCTCTATCTCTATCTAAGACATAAAAATCGATAAATTTATGAAATATATAATAATATAAGAGTTTAAATGAGTAGAGGATGATCGAAAAATCAAATAATGTAACAATAAAACATGAGTAATTTTGAGCCGTTATTATAATTTATGTAATTTGTTTTTCTTTTATTATGATGTAATAGTGAGTAAAGGATAAAAATATAAATAGATTATTTAAATATAAAATAATGTGATAAATTATGGATACAATTCAAATACTTATACTTTATGAACATCGCAAACTAAATAAATGTCAAATATAATAATGAATTTAGCAACGTAAGATACCGCTTTCACATATTTTCTCTACCAGTTTCTTTATCATTGATAATTTAGTTTATTGTTTACCATCTTTATCCTCTTGACTTTCTTTCATCACGTCATCACTAACCATACATCATTCTATTACAATGACAAAAAAATATTATAAGAAAGAAATACATGAATTTATAATTTAAATTCATATAAAAAAATTCAGGAATTAAATATACTTTTGAAATTAATCTATAATATAAATGGTTTTTATATTAATTTTGTCTTGTATAATGTAAGATCTCAAAAATTCAACCTGCCTCCACCTGTCAAATCCCATTTTAATTACCCAAAAACTCTGTTCAGAATTTGTGTTAAGAAACGCACCCAACCCCACACTCTGACCATCATTAAATGCACCGCGCCACACGTGCACTGACATTAAAACGCACTCACACCCACTCTGCATGCAACTGCCAAGTGTCACTTTGGAACATTCGAAATCAGTAGTGGAATCCAAGTGGCAGCAGGAGAATGGACGTTCGTCCTGCATGGGAAGGGGAAAATGATTTTCTGAAAAACTCTTCCCACTCTTCTGCATGCTTCGTCTTCTTCCCCAAGCTTCTGATTTCCAAACTCTCTACCTTCTCTCTAGAACCTCCATCTTCTCTCTACCGTAACTCACTTTCTTCTCCTCCGATCCAATTTCAGAGACCGTAGAGGTGATCCAGACGTCATAAGCTTTCCATCAAACCGAACAAGTTAGAATTTTGAATCCGGTAAGTTCGTCCCTTAATCTTTCATTATTAGGTTTCATGCAAAACCAAACCTGGTTACCTGCATTCTCTGTGTCTGAATCAAATTGTGATTCTGTAAATGGTTTTAGTTCGCAAGAGTTGAGTGATCTGAGGATAGAAGTGACAGTTGGGCGAATTCAGAATTTTCAAGTTAGGACGTTCGTTCACTACTGATTCAGGTAAGGGAAGCTTTAGTAATTTAATTGATACTTGTTTGTTGTGTGTGTGAAAGCATGAAGTTTACTGGATGTATGAAATGTATGATGGTTAAGTATGTATGAATGAGCACTGTTGTACTGTATGTATATGCGTGATATTGTTTGAACTGCATGTTGAGGATGAAACGTATGAATAGGGAAGTGAATAATTTCTGTATGGTATGGGATGATAATATGAATTCTGTAATGTATGAGATTTATGTTGGAGATAAATTGTAAGATATGAATCGTATGAAAACTGTGAAGTTATTGTAGATGAAAAATCTGGAAAATATCATAGTCTTTGCTTGATAATGCACGCTCGTCATCGAACGGTCTTATACCGTTCGGTTTCCCCTGGAAATGACTTAGAATAGGAATTCTTTCATTTGGAAAGGATTCTGTTTAAGAACGAGCGTCTTCTTGTGAAAGGCTAGGTTTGAGCGTTCGGCTCATCCTAGTGGTGTTCAACGATCGCTATAAAATGAGGTTATATTATTAACGCTCGGTTTTGTAATCCGGCGTTCGTTATAGGTAGCGCTTAGTCTTATACTGAGCGTTCGTCCAGATGAGCTCTCGGTATTATATCGAGCGTTCGTTCTAATTAGTGCTCGGTCATCTACCTAGCGTTCGTCCTAAGCAGTGTTCGGTTTTATAACTGAACGCTCGTCCTTATCATTGATTTCCGCGCGAACGTAAATAGCGTTCGTCCAAGTTATTAGTTGACGTTCAGTCATTGACTGGCAGTGTGGTCTTCTGAATTAATCATACTCTGGTTATTTATCTAAATTATTTTGTAATGTATTTATCCTTTTGATTCAACCTAAAGTCTTTATACTTAAAATTTTCTAAGTATTATTCAGATCTTCATGAAGCAGTTCACTTAACTGATTCAAGTGTTCGTAACGTCCGTCATAGGACAAGGGTTCGTTTCTTTTGTTCAGAAACGAGTATTTCTAGGTACTGAAATACGTTCGTCCTTATTTATTAAAGGATGGACGCTCGTCAATTTATGAAAGTGGAACAAAGAATGAAAATGTGAATAAGGGGAAAGTTTAAGGTGTGCGAACGTTATTTTGAGTGAAATATTGAAAGTGGATTTTGAACGAACGTTCCAAGGAGGGACGTCTCTATGATTTGAATATGAGAAGTTATGTAGTATGACCATGGTAAAGCTGCTGATGGTTGTTCATCCTGATATTCCATGAGTGCTCGTCCTCATGTAGAGGGGAGTAGGTCATGCGTGGGAATGGCAGGAGGTCCTAGTCCTACTGAGTACTTTGGACTGATAGGGCTAACCTCGGGTGGCAGCTGATGGATGTTTCCAGTTACTACATCACCCGGGTGCACGAACGCCTGTAGATACATGGCTTCATACAGTCCGGACGGTCGGTCTTGTGAGAGTTTGGAAGAGTATTATATGCTTTGATATATATATATATACTGTTGCGTGAATTGTATGATTGAGTGCATATGTTAAAGTTTATGTTGGGTGTATGAATTAAATTACCGAAGCTTACCCTTGCAATTTCCTTGTGTTGTCTACTGGATATGTACGTCCGTCTTGTCAATGCAATGATCATCCGTGTGGATGTGAGCAGATGGAGAGGCACTGCTTGAAGAAACACTGGAAGAAGAAAATTTGGAGGATGCCAATCTGGTTGAAGTGGAGGTTAAAGCCGAGCAATAGAACGCTCGTTTAGTAGTAGTTGTTATTGTTTTAGGAAATTATTTTGGGACGTTCGGTCATTTAGTTTTGTAAAACCGTTCGTCCATAACTTGGTATATTGTGGAAATTTCTGAACCCTGTATTTAATTAACGTTCGGCTTTGATAGCTGTTTTAGTTAAGACTGCACTGTTTAATCATGTAAATGTGATTAGTTCTAATTTATGGTAATTACTATATTTTGGGAAGTTACATATAATCTTACAAGGAACCACTATAATTTAGATTGAAAAACTGTAGTTTGGTAGTCCTGTTAATAAAGAATTCTCCTGGAATTGATTTGATTAATCACGAACACATTGAACAAGTATCAAACCAAAATAATTGAGAGATAATATATATATATATATATATATATATATATATATATATATATATATATATATATAAACATTGAGCAGAAAAATTTAAGAACGAATTAACATAAACAATAGATAAAGAAAACAATTTCGTAAACTTTTGTTGTAATAATGTTAGATTATTGCAAAAGAAAACGTTGGATTACAACGGTCAAAACTTTAATTGCCAACAACGTTCATATTCATTTTATTAAGTGCTCCAACGGTAAAATATTTAATGGCTTTTTATTGATTTTATTCTTTCCTAACTCTATAAATAGAGAGTTTTTCCCCATTCCAAAAAACATCCCAAGTCAGTCTTCTCTCTTTTTCTTTTCTTCTTTTCCTCTTCTAAAATTATTCTGGGTTTATCCTTATACTCTCTTTAGAGTTTCTTGCTAGTTCTGAGATCCTCAGATATTCTGAGAAGTTCCTGTTGTATCCTGGGGGACTTGCGCAATACACCGCGGATAAGTCCTTAAGGACAGTGACTCTACACGCCTCAGGAAATTTTGTTCGTGATTATGTCAGTTTTTTTCCAACAATCTTAAGGACTTATTGCTGACATCAACAATTCAATCTTGGAGGTTCAAAACTTTGCTTCTAAACTGAAAGGTATTTGAGAAACCACTTTCATCATACAATAAACAAAAGTAAACTTTCATACCTTTTTTTACTTTTGAATTAATATTGAATTATATTTATTTATATTTTCTCATTATTGTTTGAGTATAATCTATTCATGATGTTATATTTTTGAATGAGATAACGGTGAATGAATAATGTTAGATAGAGAATGAGAATGATTCTTGTTAGAACTAAATAAACTTTGAAATGAAAGACATGGGTGAAGCCAATGTGTTTTTAGGTATTAGAATCATAAGGAATGAAGATAGTATATTACTATCCCAAGAATAATATATTGAGAAACTTCTTAAGAAGTTTAGGTTTTATGACCTCACCAGTGAGTACCCCTTATGATGCTAATGCTAAGTTAATGAAAAAAATAGAGGAGAATCATTATCTCAGCCTCAGTATGCCCAGATAATTGGGAGCTTACTGCACTTGATGAACTTTTCTAGACTTGATATTTCTTATGCAGTAGGTAGACTGAGTAGGTACACTCAATGTCGAAATCAGAACATTGGGATGCACTTGCTAGGCTTATGAGATACTTAAGAGGTTCAATGGATTATGCCATTGAATATAGTGGATTTCCCGCTGTACTAGAAGGGTATAGTGATGCTAACTGGATCTCTGATTCAGATGAGACAAAATCCACTAGTGGTTATGTATTCACTCTTGGGGGTGGTACGATTACATGGAGATCAGCCAGACAAACAATTATTGCAAGATCAATAATGGAATCTGAGTTTGTCGCTCTTGAGATGGTTGGTAGTGAGGCTGAGTGGTTGAAAAACTTCTTAGCAAACATTCCACTAGGAATGAAACCAACCCCATCTGTGTCAATACACTGTGATTGTCAATCGGCAATAGCTATAGCTAAAATCAAGAGTTTGGTGAAACAGCCACTAAAGAGTGGAACTGTTTCTATTGATTATGTGAAGTCAGAGTGGAACTGTTCCTCTGACAAAACCCTAGGAAGACAAATGATATTAGAAACATCGAGGGGAATGAGACTTAAGCCACTTGCAAACAAACAAGTGATGGTAACCCAACCTTTGTGATTGGAGATCCCATGAACAAGGTTCATATGGGTAAAAACAAGTCACTTGTTAGTTCTGATAGCACTAAATTGATTTTAATCAATTTTGTCCCTTCCTATGGTGTGTGTGAAAGTGCTAGAGACTACATTATTGAGAGGTTAAACTTTGTCATTAAAATTCTATGTGGTGAAAGAATTTTAGCTTAAACAAAGTTTTTAATGATTTTCATATCCCTTATGGGTGGTGTATGATTTGCAGCATACACTTGATGAAATCACCTATATGAGTGTCGAGTGGGGCCGCTTGCATGAGATCTTGGCATGATCTCTAAAGCACTCATGAATACCGGGCACGCGCATGGCCTAGTAAGCGCAACACAGCGATAACAGCAAGGATTGTGGGGGTGTATTGTGATTGATAAACCTCTAACACACGTCAAATGTCTTTGGTTCATATAGCTTGCTATACCAACTACATTGTGTGTTAAGTTTCTAAATCTAAGACTGGTTCATATAGCTTGCTATACCAGCTCTGATGCATTACATCCTATGATACCCAGAATAAAAGTTTCTTATTTTTTTCTTTTGCAATAAGTGGGGGATTGTTGTAATAATGTTAGATTATTGCAAAAGAAAACGTTGGATTACAACGGTCAAAACTTTAATTGCCAACAACGTTCATATTCATTTTATTAAGTGCTCCAACGGTAAAATATTTAATGGCTTTTTATTGATTTTATTCTTTCCTAACTCTATAAATAGAGAGTTTTTCCCCATTCCAAAAAACATCCCAAGTCAGTCTTCTCTCTTTTTCTTTTCTTCTTTTCCTCTTCTAAAATTATTCTGGGTTTATCCTTATACTCTCTTTAGAGTTTCTTGCTAGTTCTGAGATCCTCAGATATTCTGAGAAGTTCCTGTTGTATCCTGGGGGACTTGCGCAATACACCGCGGATAAGTCCTTAAGGACAGTGACTCTACACGCCTCAGGAAATTTTGTTCGTGATTATGTCAGTTTTTTTCCAACAACTTTTGCCTTTTAAAAAAAACTAGTTTAGCTCGTTGAAACAATAAGTTTGATACCATTTCTTTTCATTATTGTTTCAAAATTAAAGTCATTGACAGAACCATAAATAAACACTTGCTTTCTCGAATAAACAAGGAAAAAATATAATTTATTTTAAATATTTAATTTATAGGATATTTAATGAAAACACAAGGTTCAAATCAAATGAACAAATATTATTTTACTAGTTTTCTTTAAGTTTTTCTTCCAAACTACATAACACCAAAACTCATTTGGGATCACGAACTTATTTTCAAAAAACAAAAATCAAATAATAAAACATCATAATTAGAGGATAATTTGATAAAAAAAATATCATCTAATCATTTCACATAACTTATGAAAATCCTAAACTTTAACCAAAATTTGTAAAAGAAAAATCTAGAAAAAAAATTATAGAACATAAATAAACTTAATGATGTTAAAAGTGATATTTAGGCTTAATAGCTTATTTTATCTCCAGTTATAGTGAGTTGTGTCAATTAAGTTCCTTATTTTAAAAAAGTGTCAATTGTATCCTATTTGTTAAAATTTGTCTTAATCAAATCTCTCCCGTTAAATACTTACAAACGGTGTTAAATTTTTTCTTTTCTCTTCTGTTTTTTTGTGCAAAAGTTGTTTATTAGAGTGGTTTTTTATTATATTTATAAAAACAACTTTGAATTACACATAAAATAAGTTGGTAAAATATTACTTAATAATAAAGTCATAAAAAAAAAGTAATACTGATGATTATAAATAAAATTAATTTTAATTATTTAAGTCTTCATTAAATACATCTGTAAATTCAATTTTTTAAATATGAAATTAAATGATGAATTCTAACTTCAACTTATTTAAAAAATTATTTTTTCTTTCAAAACATTTAATAGCATTAAATTAACTTAAGTCAAACCTCTCCTAAATATTATTTCATTTAATATATATTTGTGTGGTCCCATGGATTCTGAAAAGAGAAAAAAACAGTGCACGAATGATTATTTGCAATTCAGATCTTAGTATTTTATAGTCATAAAAAAATTCTTCATCTTCTAATTAGAAGGAAAAAGATTACAATTTCTCAGAAAATGTTACAAACATGATTTTTAGGCTTAAAATAAAATTAAAATAATAAGTGAAATGATGAAAGTAAAGATGAAACATATATTAATAGTTTTACAATCAAATCCTATAATTTACTCAATTTTGTATACTCACAAGTCTCACTGTTTAATGTGTCTGTTTGTGAAAACCTTATTGAGTCATGGGGTCCATTTCAAATTCTTTAACATATTCTTCTTTTGGCTTTGATGCAACAGAACTATATTATGCAATTATTTCTTTAAACAAAACTCCAAAAAGATCACAATAAGCCTTATACTCTTTTATAATTTAAGTCTAATATAATAAATCGTAATTTGATATTAAAAACTATAAAATTAAATTAAAATTTAAAATTAACACTAATAACAATTTAATTTTATTATTTTTAATAATTTTATATAGAAATTAAAATAAATTTTTACTGTTTGAAACCAAAATATATAAAAACAATTTCTATCACAATGCAAAATAAATATGTCCAAGTTAAGTAAATAAACATGTCACATTAATTTTTGTGTACAAAAGGACCAACAACATTTTGATACAAAATAATTTTCAATGGAAAGGAAATAAAGAAGAGTATGCAAAAAAAGTAAACATAGGAGAGAGAGTATTTAAAGTAGAAGAGAAGAGAGAGTATTTAAAGTAGGAGAGAGTATTTAAACTTGTATTACACAGAAAAATAGAAGAAAAGTAGAAGAGAAGAAAAAATAGTTCACATCATTTGTACGGATTTAACTGAAGAAACTTCAAATTTTATTAAGTGCGGACATAATTGACCCACTTTTTAAAGGATGAACTAATTTAACATTTTCGACTGAAACTTGGGACAAAATAGGGTATTAAACCTAATATTTATTATTCTAGTACCTAACTAGTCACAAAAAGGATGAGAATCAATTTCAAAATCTTAGAGAGAAAAATTAAAAACGGTTCAGAGAGAAGTTGTGATTTTATAAATGAATAATTAAATATTAAAATTTTTAGTCTACATACAAAATATAAATAGAATTTTATATTTATTTTCTTAAAAAATATATATCTTTCAAATTAAAATGGACTTTCACACTTTTATTGATTTTTTATATACATATATTTTGTATACAATCGGAGTCGTAAGGTCATGTGTTTCTTTTAATGTTGTAATAATAAGTTTAAAAGTTTATTTTTTTAATAATATTTTAAGAATATATAAAAATAGGTTTAAATCATTGGATGATTTTATTTGAAGTGGGTCTTTTTGCTTTTAAAACGGTCTCAATTAAGTACTAAATTTTATAGATGATGTGGTGCATAATAAACATATTGAGTGGATACTTTATTACATGAAAATATAATTTAAATTACAATATGAAATTATAATTTAATTTAAAAAATTTGTTATTGTACAAATTTGCTATAATTTTGAAAAAAATATCAACCACAAATTAAGGCAGCTACATCACTACCATCATCTTTCTATAATTTTGTTATTGTTACATTTTTCATTTCAGCACTTTTACAAACATAAGTTCATTTTAATTCATAAAAAACTACAGCACCATCACAATCTTTCTCATCTCTTTCTCATCCTGTTTCCCCATTGAACTCCTATTCTCTTTTGGGAACGTAATAGCCTCTATACCCAACTCACTCCAACACACCATTGTCTTCTTCATTCACACAAAATTTATCCCTCATCACTTTCTTCTTCCCTCCTAACTCATATAACAAGATCAATTTTCTTTTCTTCTAAAAAACGTTTCACTAGATCTCACCTCAGTTTAAATTTCCAAAACCCCAAAATTTGCAACTACATTAAATAAGACATTATTGGGAAGTGCAAAAATGAAAAACTTGACGAACTCCAACACACCATTGTCTTCTTCATTCACACAAAACTTCCCCTCATCATCTTTCTTCCTCCCTCCTAATCGGACCTGCAACAAAACATAGGAACTAGAAACTACAATCTCCATCGCGCTTGAAAAACCTAACTCGCGTAATCTTCCATGGGAAGTCAAGCCAATCCAGAGAACGCGAATCGCAAGTCTTCATCCTCGCGCAATCATAGTGAATCCATCAACCTGCAAACAAATCATCAAACCCAATTGAGACGCGAAATTGCGTCTTCCTTAATCGTCTCGTTTTCGAATTCTAAATCCCTAATTCCCTTTCGAAATCCCTCTTTATATAAACCCTATCTAGTTCACAAATCGCTAATCTCAATTTCACAAAATCTCTAATTTACACTAGTGCAAAAACAGCGTATAACGTCACACGTTCAACGTTGAACCACTCAATAGCCACTGTTAAAAATGACCGGTGGCATTTTTGTAAATAAATGCAATTATTAAACGTCATTTAGGATATAAAACGTCAAATGCCCCAACGTTAGACGTCAAAATCAGTGAATTCAATAAAAATTTGAGCGGGAGATTGAAAATTCATTCACTTTATCTTAGCGCGCGAGACCCTTTTCTCTGCTCAAACTTTTCTCGAACGAAGTTTGACGACCATCACATGTAAAATTTCTTTCATTTGATACAAATGCATGTTAATTTACTACTTTATGTATGATTTTTGTTTGTTTTGACCGATTATTTTCGTGTTGTTGTCCTTCATAAGCGCATTCTGCTTTCTCTCTCACGTGTGGCAACACTTTATTCCGATGAATCAAGGTTAGTTTTTGTTTTGAAGAACCTATTTGTTTAACTTGTTTCTTGTTATTTTTTGTTGAACTTGTTTGCTGTTATTATTTGGGTGAACTTGTTTGTTGTTGTTGTTTGATTGGACTTGTTTGTTGTTTGTCATTGTTGTTTGTTTGTTGTTGATACTATATTACATGTTCATAGTTCATGCTCTACAAAATACCAAAAATTGAAATTTGTTGTTTTTCTGCTTTTCAGATCTCGTAGAGTTGTAAAAAAGGATCACAATTAATTTTAAAAAAATAAAAAAAATTGATTAACGTCGTTTATTGATAAAATTCGACGTTAATTTAACGTCTCCTGATATGACGTCGTTCTCGAATTCGACGTGAAAGGCCCAAAATATTCGACATTGTACATTGTTTTTGTACTAGTGTTATTTTTTTTAACTATGTTGACCAATTAACATCATGTTACTTTAAATACTAATGATTCGTAATAGAAACATTTACATCAGCATATTTATTCTGCAAGAGGTTAACATCTTTTGACCTTGACCATTTAACAAAAAGAGCTTAATTGTTACTATTTTACAAAATTTAGGACTCAATCGAGACTATTTTAAACAAGATGAGTTAGTTGATATTTCTTCACAAAATTGAGTATCATTCAAGAATTTAAACCTAAATGTGTTTAGGAATTGTTATAGATTTATTAAAAAGTGAGAATAGTTTTGAGGAAAAAAAAATGTAGAGTTGTCCCGTGGAATCTAGGGACTTAACTTCATATATAGGGGTGTAATTAGAAGTTCAAAAACTTTATATACTTAAAAAAAAAGACACCAGAGCTCTACCTATCCTCTTCTTTTCTTCAATTTTCCTTCTCCTTCTTTTTACTTAAGAATAATTAAAAAAAATATTGCTCAGTTTATTTGAGAAAATACACTTGCATCATTGTTAACAACCTTAAGTTTAAGAAAGTTTTCTTAGGTGTGTGTCATTCCTAAGTTAACACATTAGTGCAAATTAATGATTTTACGTTAATATTATATACCATTTTTTTTAAAATAGTTATAATTGTAAAGGTGGTGATATTTTTGTAATTGTAGGACTGAAAAAGAGAGATTTAAATAAAGTTTTTTTTTGTAAATTAATGTTTAGTTAGCCTGTAATAATTGTTACATAAGTTTTTGAAAAACAAAAATAATAAGCACACTTTGTATATTGGTTAAATTGAGTTAAACTCTTAAAAGGTTTTAACCAACTAGTTTAACCATTCATGGTGTACAAGTATAAGATATGATCATGATATCCTTTTCAAAGATTTATTGTATTTAAAAAAAAGTATTTTTAAATTTAATTAAAATTATAATATTATATAATACAAAAAGTAATAAAATTATAAAAATATAAATATGTATCTATAAAATTATAACATTATAAAATTAGAAAATACAAAATTAACAAATTCACAAAATTATAGAATTATAAAAACACATAATTTCATAATCAAGAAATTTTAAAATATACGAATATACAATTATAAAATTTTAAAATTAGATAATTATAAAACTCTACAATTATAAGATTATAAAATTGGGAAACTATAAATTTTTGAAATTATGAAAATATAAAATTTTTAAATTATAATTTTTTAATTTTATTCTCTTATAATATTATAATTTTATAATTTCATATTTTATAATAATTTTATAGTTACATATTTTATATTTTATAATGTTAACTAAATTTAAAACGATTTTGATTAAATAACATCTCTACGTCATAGTCCCTTGCAACAAAACAAAATATTATGTGAGAATAATATGAAAATACAAAATATATCTAACTACATAAACTCAATTAAAATTACATAAATTTATCATGAAGTTAAATTATAATTAAACCTAAATATTATAACATGTTTTATAAAAAATAAAAGAAAGCAATTATATAAAATAATGCAGAAAAGAAAAGGAGATTATATTTAAGTGTGATGAGTTTGTTGGTTGTAGGGACAGATGAAGACGAGTAATACCTTGGGGACATTTGCCAAAAGCCCTTCCCCACTAAAAGACAAAACTTCACAAGTTCCCGTATCAGCCCAGTCGCTATCACTCTCATTTTGCATCCATAATTCCTTTTATTTTCCTTCAAAGATAAATTGATTAATAGATAACTTTTGTATGAAATAAGTACTGTTTTATTGTTTAGTTATATATGCATGTTCTAAATTTTATTATTCATTTTTTTACCTAAATAGAATTATAGTTGACATAAACTGAATAGTTTTTAATTTAGTTCTTATAAAAGAAATACTATTTCTTAATTTATTTCAAATTTAAATCAAATTTAAAATTATCAATTTTCATATATGTCATTAATTAAATATTTATGAATGAAACTTTTTTAAATATTATATAAGTTATTTTAGGATTAAATATGTTTTTAATTTTTGAGTTTTATTGTGAAATTAAAATTAATTTATGTTTAAAATTTTGATACATTTTAATCTTAAACTTTAAAAATAAATGTATGTAGTTCTTTTAATTCAATTATGTAAAAAAATTATGTGTCGAATGTTTTTTTCATGTGATATTAAAGCGAGATTGTGTCATATGATGTAAAGAACTAAAATGTTAACATAGAACACATTTGACACAAAAAAAAGTAATGTATTTATTAGACTTATTCAAGCAAAGAAAATATTATATAGGGAGTATTGTTTCTTTAAAATAGATAAAATCTATTAATTTTTTTTAATGCATAATTATAGGAAACAAAATGAGGTTTATATATATATATATATATATATATATATATATATATATATATATATATATATATATATATATATATATTAGGTTATGCAATTATAACATAAAACAAAAGAGAAATAAGAGGGAGAAAAATAAAAATATTTTATTTTTGTGTTTATTTAGGTTTTGAATTGAGTGTTTTTTAAACACTTTTTTTTTTGTAATTTTCCTTTTTAAATAAAAGGTGAGCAGCAACATGAAAACATATGCATCACTGGTTGAACTCTCTTATCAATTCTGTGTGTGTGATTATTCCATATTTATATTGTTTCCATAAATCTAATTATAAAAAATGTGCGTTATTTCCTAACAACCGGTATTAGAGTCAAATTGTTATTGTTATTTATTTTTATAAACGATTAAGAGGAAGTCAAATTTGAGTGGAAGCTACGACTGCATGTGAAAGAAAGATGAAAATTGAAAAGTTCAATGGTACAAAATTTGACTTTTGGAAGATGCAAATTGAAGATTTTTTGTATAAAAATAAGTTGTATCAACCTCTCTCAAGAAACAAACTAGAGGACATGAAAGATGAAGACTGAACTATTCTTGACAAGCAAGCTCTTGGAGTTATGTGTTTGACATTATCTCACAATGTTGCATTCAACGTTGTAAAAGAAGCAACCACAACAACTTTTACGACAATTCTTTCTAGAATGATGAAAAAACTTCAATCTTAAACAAATTTCATTTGATAGGACGATTACTTAATTTACGGATGACAAAAGGTTTCATCAGCAACTACAACATCTAAATGAACTCAATAGAGTCACAACCCAATTGAGTTATGTTAGAATAGAATTTGATGAAGAAGTACAACCATTGATACTTTTGTCTTCCCTACTAGAAAGTTAGAATGCTACTGTCACAACTGTGAGTAGCTCATCAGGAGGTAACACGTTAAAATTTAATGATGTTTGTGACTCGGTTCTTAGTGAAGAGATTCGATGAAGAGAGTTAGGTGAATCATCAAACTCTTTAGTTTTGCACACAAAATATGGGAGAAGTTTAATTAAAGGATATAGACATGGTAAATCTAAGGAAATGATATATAGGTCCGAAAACCCTCGTAACTTTCATGACTCAAAGACAATTGAGTGTTGAAATTATGGAAAGATTGAGCATTACAAAAATTAGTTCAAGAAAGAAACAAAGAATCAAGATATGAAGGCAAAGGAAAATCTTGCTTTTGTTGTAACATATCAATATTATATTGCAAAAGTTGGTTTTGGAACGTTAGTTTTATAACGTTGGTTTTGGAACGTTGGGTAGAAACTTTTGCAACATTTAATTCATTTTCTTCAGTGCTCCAATGGTAAAATATTTAATGGTTTTTATTTTCTTTTATTGATTTTATTCTCTCCTAGCTCTATAAATATAGAGCTCTTCCTTCATTCCAAAACACACAAAAAAGCAATCTTCTTTCATTTTCTTTTCTTCTTTTCCTCTTCTAAAAATATTTTGGGTTTATTTTATACTCTTTTTTAGATATCCTTGCTAGTTCTGAGATCCTCAAAGATATTCTGGGAGGTTCCTGTTGTATCTTGGGGGACTTGCACAATACACCACGGATAAGTCCTTAAAGACATTGAATCTACACGCCTCAGGAAATACTGTTTTATCAGCTTTTCTACAACAATCTTAAGGACTTATGACTGACATCAACAACTCAATCCCGAACGATCAAAAACTTTATTTCCAAACCTCAAACGGTATTTATGAAAACACTTACGGACGTGTCAAAAGTCGAGGATCTTCTCTAGGAAGAACTTTCGGAGGCTAGTAAGATGCTCATAGCAACAATGACATCTTATTGCATTTGTAGGGACCGCGAATGAGGATGAAGAAGAGGGATATGAGGCGACAAAACTCTCATGTGTCATTCCTTTGTAATGTTTGAGGAAAGGTGGAGAAGATTGTCTCTCTAGAGAAAGGAAAAGAAATAAGAAGATGCGGTACTTGAGTAATTTTTCGTATACTTTACCTACAAGGAGAGAAGCACAACCAGGTATTTTCTCGTTTACCAATCTTGAAATTACGAGGGTGTAGGTAATTTTACTTAATTACTTCAAGAAATAAATTTGGTACATGCAATGAGATTGTCGCTAGAATTAAATTGTTTCTAGGATTAAAATATGAAATGAAAGACATGGGTAAAGCCAATGTAATTTTAGGTGTTAAAATCATAAGAAAGGGAGATAGTATATTAATATCCCAAGAACAATACACTGAGAAACTTCTTAAGAAGTTTGGGTATTATGATTTCAAACCCATGAGTACCCTTATGATGTTAACTCTAAATTAATGAAAAATAAAGGAGAATTATTATCTCAACCTCAGTATGCCTAGATAAACGGGAGCCTATTTTACTTTATGAGCTTTTCTAGACCTGATATTGTTTATACAGTAGGTAGACTGAGTAGATACACTCAATGTCCAAATCAGGAACATTGAGATGCACTTGCTAGGCTTAAGAGATACTTAAGAGGTTCAATAAATTATGCCATTGAATATAGTGAACTTCCCGTTAAACTATAGAAGGGTGCAATGATGCTAATTGGGTCTCTCCTTCAGATGAGACAAAATCCACTAATGGTTATGTATTCACACTTGAGGGTGGTGCAATTACATGAAGATCAGCCAAACAATTATTGCAAGATCAACAATGAAATCTGAGTTTGTTGCTCTTGAGATGGCTGATAATGAGGCTGAGTGGTTGAAAAACTTCTTAGCGAACATTCCACTAGGAATGAAACCAACCCCATCGGTATCAATACACTGCGATTGCCAATCGGCAATAACTATAGCTAAAAACAAGAATTACAATGGAAAGAATAGACATATACAATTGAGACACAATTTGGTGAAGCAGCGGCTAAAGAATGGAACTATTTCCATTGATTATGTGAAGTCAAAATGGAATCTAGCATATCCTCTGACAAAACCCCTAAGAAGACAAATGATATTAGAAACATTGAGGGGAATGAGACTTAAGCCACTTGCAAACAAACAAGTGATAGTAACCCAACCTTTATGATTGGAGATCCCATGAATAAGGTTCATATGGGTAAAAAAAGTCACTTGTTAGTTCTAATAGCACTAAATTAATTTTAATCAATTATGTCTCTTCCTATGGTGTGTGTGTGTGAAAATGCTAGAGACTGCATTATTGAGAGGCTTAACTTTGTCATTAAAATTCTATATGGTGATAGAATTTTATCTTAAACAAAGTTTTTAATGATTTTCATGTCCCTTATGGGTGGTGTATGATTTGCAGCATACACTTTACTAAATCACCTACATGAGTGTCAAGTGGGGCCGCTTGTATGAGATCTTGGTATGATCTCTAGAGCACTCATGAATACTGGGCACACTCATGGCCTAGTAAGCGCAACACAACAATAACAACAAGGATTGTGGGGTGTATTGTGATTGATAAACCTCTAACCACATGTCAAGTGTCTTTGGTTCATATAGCTTGCTATACCAACTACACTGTGTGTTAATTATCTCAATCTAAGACTGGTTCATATAGCTTGCTATACCATCTCTAATGCATTACATCATATGAGACCCAGGATAAAAGTTTCTTATCTTTCTTTTAATGTTTGAATTAATGACATTTTGTTCTTTGCAACTTTTGCAATATGTGAGGGATTGTTGTAACATATTAATATTATATTGCAAAAGTTGATTTTGGAACGTTGGTTTTGGAACGTTGGGTATAAACTTTTGCAACCTTCAATTCATTTTCTTAAGTGCTCCAATGGTAAAATATTTAATGATTTTTATTTTTTTTATTGATTTTATTCTCTCATAACTCTATAAATAGAGAGTTCGTCCTCCATTCCAAAACACAAAAAAAAAGCAATCTTCTTTCATTCCCTTTTCTTGTTTTCCTCTTCTAAAAATATTCTGGGTTTATTTTATACTCTTTTTAGAGATCATTGCTAGTTATGAGATCATCAAAGATATTCTGGAAAGTTTTTGTTGTATCTTGGGGGACTTGCGCAATACACCGCAGATAAGTCTTTAAGGACAGTGAATCTACACGCCTTAGGAAATACTGTTTTGTCAGCTTTTTACAACAGCTTCTACCTCAAGAGGAAAGGATACATTGATATTTTCTTTAGGTAACAAGAAAGAGTCTCTGGTGTTAAACTTTTGAGCATCCTTTCATGTCACTTCATAAAGAGAATTCTTTGAAAATTATGTCCCTGTAATGCTTGGTAAAGTTTTCCTTGGTAATCAACAATCTTCTGAGGTTGTTGGTAAAGGTGTAGTAAATATTAAGTTAAATGGATCAATATGGGAATTGACGAATGTTAGACATATTCTTGATTTGACAAAAAACTTAATCTCAGTAGGCTAGTTGGCCGATGAAGGTTATACAACAGTATTCCATATAGATCATTGAAAGATTTCAAATGGTGCAATAAGTATTGCTCGTGGTAAAAAGAGTGGTAATGTTTACAAGACTACTAAAGCATGTCATTTGATTGTAGTTGAAACAAATGAAAATTTTAATCTATGTACCAAAGATTAGGCCATGAGTGAGAAAGGGATGAAGATCATGCACTTAAAAGATAAATTACTAGGTTTTCAATTAGTAGAATTTGACTTGTGTGAAGATTGTATACTTGAAAAGTAGAAAAGAGTTAGTTTTTAGACAAGTAGAAGAAACTTAAAGAAAGATAAACTTGAGCTTGTCTACTTTGTTGTCTGGGGGCCAACGACTTCCCCTTGGTGGGAAACAATACTTTGTGACTTTTATAGATGACCACTCTAGAAAGGTATGAGTTTACTTTTTGACACACAAGTGTGAAGAGTATTTGAGGCTTTCAAGATTTGGAAAGCGATGTTAGAAAATGAGACAAGATTGAAGATCAAAAAGCTTGGAACAAACAATAATGATGAATATGAAGACAATAAATTTAAAAAGTTTTGCTATGACCACATGATCAAAATGGATAGGTTTGTGTTGGGTATGCCTCAACACAATGATGTAACGAAACATATGAATTGAACATTGACTGAAAGAGATAGATGCTTGTATTTGTAGTTAGGCTTACCAAAGCAGTTATGGGCGGAACAACACAACAAGTTACTTAATCAATCAAGGTCCATCCATACCATTGGAGCATAAGATATGAAAAGAGGTATAAGTGGAAAAGAGGTAAACATCGAAAAAGTGCACTTTCACCAGTTATGGTGAAGATGAGTTTGGCTATTATTATGGAATAATGAAAACAAAAAGATTATTCGTAGTATAGATGTGATCTTTAATGTACAAGAATAGGGACAACACATACACTAAAAACTTAGAAAAAAGCAGTCCAATGTATGTAGAGGTAGATGATGTTCCATAAACTTTTGTAATTGATATTCCTTAGTCAAAGGAATCAATAAAAAATAACAATGACAAACAAATTGATACAAAAAAGCCTTATACTCTAATTCATGTTTTGATAGGGTCTTCTCGACCTCATAAACCTAACAAGAAAAATTGAAATTATATATTATTTATTGATGTTAGGGAGCCTAAAAACTACGAGGAATCATGTTAGACTTTAGATGCTAATGAGTGGAAGTTTGTTATTAAAGATGAGATGAAGTCTTTAATATCTAATCAAGCATGAAAACTAATAGAGTTGCATATGAAGAAAAATGCACTTCACAACAAATGGGTGTATCAAGTAGAGGAGGAGCATAACGACTCCAAGAGATACAAAGCCTGATTAGTTGTCACATGATTTCAACAAAAGGAAGGAATTGACTACACAAAAGTCTTTGCTCCAGTAATTAAACTTAATGTCATTGAGATAGTCTTAAGTATTTTTGCTTATGAAGGGCTCTTTACATTGAGCAATTAGATGTAAAGACCAAATTTCTTCATGGAGACTTAGATAAAGAAATTTACATGCATCAACCCGAAGGTTTCTAAAAATAAAGGAAAATTAACATGGTATGTAGATTAAAAAAGAGCTTGTATGATTTGAAACAATCTCAAAAATAATGATAAAAGAAGTTTGAAAGCTTCACGCACAAGGAAGGTTTTCAGAAGTGCAATGTTGACCGTTGTTGTTTCTTAAAGATGAATCTAGTTATATCATTTTGTTATTTTATGTTGATGATATGCTAGTAGCAAGTTCGTATATGGTGAAATTAAAAACCTGAAGATAAAATTGTCAAAAGAACTTGACATGAAGGACTTAGTTCTTGCAAAGAAGCCTTAGAATGAAAATCACACAAGATAAGCAAAAGGAAATTTTGTAGTTATCTCAAGCAGAATACATCCACCGTGTTTTACATATATTTAACATGGGGAATACCAAAAACAGTCAGCTCACCTTTGGCTAGTCATTTTCGTTTATCCAAGGACCAATAATCTTAAACAAACGAAGAACGATAATTCATGGCTAAAACACTTTCAACTTTTTAACCATAATATTGTTATTGATGGTTCAACAAACAACCCTTAACTAAGAAGATCTAGTCGAAAATTCTTTATTCATTTAAATTTAAATAATTTATTTTGGACTGATTAGTAATAACTTGAATTGGATGGTGGGTTGTGAAATTACAAAAGTACATAATCATTAATTGTTAAAGGATATGAAAGTTGTTCAATGATGTTTGATTGGTTGAAATTTAAGGTGTTGCTACAAATTAAAAAAAAATTGTAACATATTGGATTGATTTGATTTTAGGAGCTATATGATCATATTTTGAATAATAGATAGAATTGTTATTTTTTGATACATCTAATTGTCTTACATCCATTAAGAGTACGCAAATATAATCATACACAATAGATGATTACACGATGAAATCGTTATAAATCACGCAATAAAAAAATAATTGCACTACATAAATTTAATCTCATGATTTATATACGTGAATACTCATCAAAAAATAATATTATTCAACATACACAATCATTTTTTAAAAATAAATTTTTTTATAATATATAATTATAATAACAATTATTTAATAAACTTTTCATTTTTATAATAATTTTCTTCTATTTTCTTTTATAGACCAATTTGTCCGTAAAAACATCCAGAATTTTAGCTTCCTATATGTATTATTGCATATTATTATTTTACAATAAATTTTAGCTTCCTATAATGTCATATGTATTATTGCGTTTTTATTATTTTTAATTTTACAAGTAGTCTTTTCTTACTACCAGTTTACATAAAGCATCAATAATTTGTGGACCCAACACTTGTAAGGTATTTACCTGTAAGAAAAATTCTTTAGGTTAGTTTTAGAATTCAACAGTTACACTAATTTAAAGGGATTTAAATCTAACAGAGGTGACTTTTTCCTAATATTCTTGTTTCCACTCTCTATGCATAACTAAAATCCTATAATTTAGGTTTAATCAACATGACTTTTACAACATAGTTTGGGTTGTATTTCTTACATAATTTGAATTTTGCATTTTGTTAGTTATCTTTGTAATTTGAATTTTATAGTTATGGAGATTAATCATTGGTGAACAAACTTAAAAAATTAGGTGTTATAAAAGAGTTTTTAAAATTTGAGTTTAAGAATTTAATCATCCGTAATATATAATTCAAGTGTAAAAAATAACTAAACACAACCTTTCGATCTTAAATTCTTCGGAGATTCTGGGTGCCATAGTCTAAATAACTCAAATTTTAAACATTATAGTGAATTGAACATATTCAAATCAATTATGTAAGTTCTACTTTATTTAAATTATATGCAATTCACTTGAGAACACATTTAATTATAAAATACATGAAAAAAGAACTACGTTTCTAACTTAAAAAGAAAAGGAAGATTCCTTGCACTTTTTTTAAATATATAGTATTAATAAGTAACAGAAAATAAATTTATCCTAAATCATAATTCCCTTTTTCAGATTCTGTTAGCATAATTAAATATGAGAATCCATTTTCAAATATTTATTGTGATTAAAACATTCATACAATAAACCAATAACAGAATCCATGAAAAATAATAACTGAAATCAAAACTAGATTACTGACATAACAAATATGAAGATTCCCTGAAAAATGTAATAATAATTTAGCACAATCAATCAGCATGTATACATAACAATATAGTCTTAGGCAGCAGATAAGATAGGTTGTCAGAATCACTCAAAACTTACCTTGCAAATTGAAATAATAAAGGTATAAAATAAATAATAATAATAATAACAATAATAATAATTTGGATAATGTCATCATTGTCATGATCCAAAAGTATAGAGAGGGCCCCACTTTCACGGTCATTGTGAGATTTGAGGAACAAGTCAAGTGTTGTCAGTGTCTTACAAGGGTAGGGCTCAGCTCAGCCATTCTATCTACACGCCGCTCCTTCACACTCTCACTCTCTCTTTCACAACTTTCGCCTTACTCTCTGGTATTCTTCTTCTTCCTCTTATTCTTTTTCTTCTTCTTCTTCGTAATCTCATCTCACCTTTCCATCGTCCTGTGATCCATGTACCATTATTTCAGTCTGAGCTTTTATGTTTGGAAATGAAGGATCTTAACTTGTGGTTGATATGTTGTTATTTTGGGTGATCATCAATGTAAAATATAAGGGTCCACGTCTCACCCATCTTAATTTAATTCGAAAGGGATACTGGTTGGTCAGATTTGAATGAAAAAAATAATAAAGGCTTCTTAGTTTAGTTAAGGTTCTATTGATGCTGATGTGGGTAGGGTTGTGGTGTGTTTATTGATTTGGTTTCTCGGGGACTGTTTTTGTGAGCTTTTATATATTTACATCCAATATTCATCCCTTGGCGATCTAAGAAAGAAATCTGAACAGAAAGGAGAGGTGAGAGTGTGACTCAACTTTTTGTGTCCGTATGGGGATTGGATCTGCAAATTCTGCATGTTTCACTGTTTTTTGTTTTTTTCTGTAAATATTTTGACATATTTTCAGCTTCTGATAGGTGTGATTTTTTTTCTTCTAACATGTCTCGACTTTCCCGTTTGAGATTCTTCTATGGATATAGAAGATAAGTAAATCAAATGATTCCTCTGATTTGAGCCAACTATTTGTTAATTGGACACGAGGGTTATTCTGTTCTCGGAACACAGATCCTGGATCTAATTGGAGTAATGATTTCTGTGACTCCAAAACTAGTTCTATAGAATCTCCCGATTTGCATGTAGTTTGTTCTTGTACGGTTCTTTTCGGAGTGCGATTTTCATTGGTTAATTTTTTCAAAATCTGTGCATGGATATACTTGAGACTAATTAAACTGCAAAATCGAAAATTTCTAAGATGTTCTATCTGGTTGTTAGACAGCTAAAATGCAAGGAGGATTAAGAACATTTTTGTCCAACGGGAATGTCATTAAAAATGCTGTTCTGCAACGGGTTCGCATGGTGAATCCCCTGTTGCAACCAATCGCCTCCTCACGGTTTGAATCTGTTACACCTGCTCGCATTGAGGAACATGGTTTTGAGAGCACAACAATTGCAGACATCATGAAAGACAAAGGCAAGGGTGCAGATGGATCCTGGCTCTGGTGCACCACAGATGATACTGTTTATGATGCTGTTAAATCGGTAATATGTATTTGATTTTATTGCAATTGTTTTTGGAATAAATCTGGGAGTTTACAATGGGTTGATGTATGTTCTTACATTGACATCCATTGCAGATGACCCAAAACAATGTTGGGGCTCTGGTTGTTGTGAAACCTGATGCGAATAAGGCAATTGCAGGGATTATTACCGAAAGAGGTATCCGATTGGCTTAATGAGTTCTGTGATAAGTTGTCTAATGGATGATTTAGTTTTCTTTAGAAAACGATGGCTTATGTCTGATGCAATTCTTTACGCTAATGTCTCGATAAAATTGTTTGGAAATGCAAAGTAGTGAACTTAGATTTTCTATATTATAGAAACAAAGAAAGAGGAGGGAAAAGCTCTTCATCTGTTTCTCCCTATCCGTGACATATGAGATCCTAAAATTCTATTTAGTTTTGGGGCAAGATTTTTGGTAAGAATAGTTCAGTTCTATATGTTCTGCATGTTTTATATGTTAAGCCATTGAGCATCATATGCATAATTGCCTAACTGAACAAGAAAAAATGAGATTGGTATGCTTGACACACTTGGCACCCTGTAAAAACTAAAAAGGGTTGTATTGTATTCACTCGATGGTGCTTTTGGCTTTCAAGATTCTGTGTATCATATGCTGTAAGTAGTAAATACCTGCATGTACTCTGATGAGAATGCAAAATGATTTATATTGGAGAAGGAAAATGTCTAATTGGCTAACGAGCTAATAATCCAGGAAAAGCCTTTGCATAGTATGGTCTTTTTATCAATATATTTTTCGACACAGTTAAATAGTCTTAATTATCTACAGCCTGTTTGTTTATCCCTTGGTCATTTGTGTTAACTATTTGCTCCTCTCGTCATTCAGATTACCTGAGAAAGATCATCGTGCAGGGAAGATCTTCCAAGTCTACCAAGGTTGGAGATATTATGACTGAGGAGGTATGTGTATTATGGTACTTCTTGTGTTTACTTCAACTTGGAGAAATATTTTATTATTTCTGCTAAATTGCAGAAAGAGCTTTTGAGAAATAAACTACCGTTTTTCCAAAATTAAGCTTGCCAAACATACTGTTATTCTATAGTGAACCTGCAATTTGTGTTATGTTATGTGTTCAGAGAATTAAACTGTTCCCCTTGTTAGTGGTGTTCCAGATAACTAAACTAAAATTCTATCGTTGTGACTGCAGAACAAACTTATCACAGTCACTCCCAATACCAGAGTTCTACAGGCTATGCAACTGATGACTGGTATGTATGAGCTTTGAAACATTGTTTTAAGCTGTCAACTAATAAAAAAATCATCTTTAATCATAGTTTGTAATTGGATATTATTATAACAGGACCAAAATTCACACTGTTACTACATGTATATATTATTGTTCATTCGGAAAGATATCATATAGGTTTATGATTACATAAGCTTGTAAATCATGTTTGTGATCTTATTCTGCATTTTGTTACAGATAACAGAATCAGGCACATTCCTGTGATTGATGAGAAGGGGATGATTGGAATGGTGTCTATTGGAGATGTGGTTCGTGCTGTGGTGCGTGAGCACCGTCAAGAGGTTGAGCGTTTGAATGCTTTCATACAAGGGGGTTATTAGATGATGGTGATGATGATGATGAAAATCCCTGAAGAGCATTCAAGCTAATTTGGATTAAGTAATAAGCCTGAGTGCTTGTAAATATGTTTGTGATTTCAGTTCTATGAACATTAACCCCAATGGTGTAGCAGCTTGTTAATAATAACAACTGGATGCAGTTTGAATCTGTTTTCAACTTTCGAAAACATGTTTCACTGATGATTGAGTGCAAGTTCAAATCTGCACTCTGCAGATGGTAACTTTTCTTTTTGCCTTATCATGGATGCCACAGTTTAATATGTTACTTTTATACGTAATATTTTCAAATAAGTGCTTGAAAATAATTAAGAAAATAAAAAAAAAAGAACTCCATTTATTTAGAGAAATTATGTATATAAGTTATCTGACCACTTTCTTTCAAAGAGAATAGGTTATATATTGATAGGATAATGTACTGTCGTCTAGGTATATATTATTTCATATGATATTTACTTTTTTATCCTTGAAAAAATAAAATTTTAATTCGTAACTGTTAAATAAATTTATGAATAAAAGAAAATTATGATGTAGTATTAGATAATACATTTATTTTAAAAATAACTTGTATTTGATACATTTATTTTAAAAATCATAAAATATGACGTGATATTTATGTATTTTTAAAATATGACGTGATATTTATGTATTGAAACAATGTATAGTAATTTTTAAAAATATGATAATATATAATTATTATTGTATGAATCTAAATTAAAGTTATATGTAATAAAATTGTTAACATAAAATATTGTACGTTATTATCATTATAAAAATATTTTTATTATTTTATAGATTAGATATTTTATTAATAGTAGAAAAAATTCAAAATTTTAAATTTTGCACCTAAATATTAAATAAAAACGTTTTATTTCGTCATTTATTGATGTGTTGTATCATTAAGTTTTAGGTTGTACGTTGACTTGAGTAAAAACAACTTTTTACGTTCATAAAAATGGAAAATTTTAGATTAACACTCTTCATTTTCTCTGTACTTATAAATCATCTAATAAAATAATAATTCTTTTAATTTTAGAGGTAACCTTTTCTAAATTATTTTATATTTTAAAATAAAAAGATATTATCATTAATGTTGGGTAGATATATGGAATAGGATTTCTGTGATGAGATTTCTAAAATAGGATTTCCGAAACATATGTATGAAATATATTTTGAAACAAGTTTTCGAGAATATGATTTCTGAAATAAGTTTTCTAAAATGTATATAATACTTTTCGAAATAAACTTTCCAAAATAAACATTCTCAAGCAAGCTTTCCAAAACCCATGAAATATATTTTAAAAGGAATTTTTCAAAACGAGCTTTTTTCTGCAACACGTTCTCTCTTTTCTTCTGCAGTCACAGTGATGCAACATCGGCAGCAGTGGTGTAGTACAGTGGAGGAGAGTATTTTAGTTTTTTAGGTAGTATGCGTTGCAGTCATAAATGATGGGGTGCAGGAACCAAAAGTTTAAAACAAGAGCATGGGCTCAAACTTATACATGTAGGCCCACATTTTTTTTATTTGGGATGTTGTTCCTGCACCTCTAAGTGTCATTCTTCCATCTCTAAATTTCACTATGAGAAATTTAACTTTTGAAATATATATATATATATATATATAGTATATAAATTAGATAAACAGTAATTTTTAATTACCAAACATATTTAGTATCCCAAGTTTATATTGACGTGTTTTCTCTAGTCTGTTTCAGCTTTATTTTCCGTTCAACGTAAAACTTGTGGTTTTATTTCGTTTATCCTTCTCATCTCCTTCATTTTCCTTTTCATTCATCTTTCAAGTAAACGTATTATTCATTTTTATTGGTTAAGTTTTTTTTAATTTAATATTTATTTTTATTATATTTTAAATTACATAATTTCGAAATCTAATTTAGAAAACTTGTCGAATTTTCTTGTTTAGAAAACTCAAATTTTGAAATTCTTTTAAGAAACTCATTTTATTTTGAAATTCAATTTCAGAATTTACTGGATTTCGAAATTTGGTTGACATTTCTTTTAGATTTTGAAATCTAGTGAACACTTTTCTTAAATTTCAAAATCTGGTATTAACTATTTTTTATTTTTTTTTTAAATTTTTATATTTATTTTATTTAATATTTTTGTTTTTTTAAATGTGTTTTACCTGTTTTGTTTTGATAACTTTCTAATCTTTAATTATGTTATAGGGGTATGTGTTGTTATACTTTACACTTTACTTATTATGTTTTACCTTTTTCTTTCTTAATAATTTGTTAATCAATTATAAGCTAATATGGACAATTTGATGACTATACTAAACATTGGTTATGTTATTGCTAATCAATATAATATAATGTCATCTTAGTTTGTTTGTTATATTGTCAAAATACTACAATCTTTTCACTCATGCTAATATAAGACAACATGGGTTAATCAATATAAGACATGTTCATAGTTCTTATTTTGTGCAGGTAAAGTGATTATTATTTTCTACCATTTTAAAATAAATTCCATTTACTAATTTTATCTTTATAGGTTCACCTACAAGAAGGTTGACCTTTATCGATGATGGATATCATATTGTCTACCCATGGTTACCCAAAGACGCGGGTGTGATAATCTTTTTATGTTAGTAGGATGCAAACATTTGTAGAGTTGATGGATGTTAATACCAGTTATGTAAACTTGCATAAAGATTTATATTTGTGTTATGTAAACAAATTATTTAAATCAAAATACTAAGTTGTTTAATCATATAAAAATGAAGTTGTTTAATTACAAATATTACTTAGAAGTTCAAAACAATCAAACACATAATAAAAAATGTTGTTAGCTAGATGATGAACGTTTGCCACATACATTGTGACCTCCTCTATTGTTGGGAGCATGTTCTTCAAACGTAGCACGTAGCACAAACTATTTATAATGTCTTATTAGTCTAGTGTCAGGCCATAATGTCCTCACTCACTTCACGACAATCAATCATTGTTTATATGATTCTCAAAACGCGTTTGATAAAGGTCTACAATAATAGTAAAAACAAATTATTTAGTATTCTTTAATAACATAAACACACAAACTTATAAACATTGTATGGTTACGTACCAACAAACCAGATTCTGACTTTGATCCCCTAGAAACTAGAAGGTCATACAGGAGATGTCGACAAAGTTGAGGTACAAGACTTGGCTGGTCATCCTCAACATTAAGAATAACATAAGGATGTGATACCCTTCTAAACCACTAGAGGTATCCCTCAACACATGTAGATGAAGATGATGTCGTCATGAGATTCATTAACACATGCTCGGCAAAGCCCAAGCAACAATTATCAATGGTTGTTATGTCAGCCTCTAGAACAACCTTTGGCTACTGCAAGATCAACTACTCATAACCAAATTCCCTTAACAAGCATTCAGACAAAGTCGGTGTACAATCACGCCCACTTTGATCTAACCAAAGTACATACTGATTGTCTAATGCAGACAACTAATCCAATGTGATTCATATGGGGCCAGATCACCCCATCATATGTCAATACATTAAATTGTGCCCTAATCTTTGGTAGGTTGAAAATTTGTCTCCAAATCAACACTAAATCCCTAAATTTGTATCCTTAAATCCCTAACTTATGTCCTAATAGGTTCATCTACATAATTTTGACTATACTAAACATTTACAAAGAAATGTAAATGAAAGAAACGTAAACAAATGTGTACCTTCGAGTGGTTGCTTGAAAGTTGAACATGTGTATGAGTTGTGGTAATGAGTAGTGTTGTCAAAACGAGTCACCCGACCTCATCCAGTCGGACCCATCACTGGTTGACCACTTAGTGAATCAACTCAACTCGGCTCATTTATTAGCGAGTCGAAAAAAATCTGAACTTTACCCGACTCACCATGGGTTGGTAGGTTAAACAGGGTGGCTCACTGGTTCACTTAATTACAAGTTTTTTTTAAATCCCAAAAAAATTACAATTCTTTTGTAATTCAAATTTAAATAATTTCACTCTAAAATTATTTTAAACTTCAAAGACAATTCAAAATAAAAAGATTAACATACAAGAGTGAATAAACAAGTTTATAATATTGATAATTTTTGTGTCATTTATCCATTTATAATATTAGAGTTTTAAATGATTAAATTTATAATATTTTGCTCTCTTGAAACATTTTTCATTATTCTCATTTAAAATACAATAAAAATATGTTTACTAATAATATTAAAACAAAAATAATAAATAATTAAATTAAACGTTGATGAGTCAGATTCAACTCGGATAAATCGAGATGAAAATTTGTCTATATAAAAAAATTTCAATTTTTTCAAACCCAATTTAATCTGAATGAGTGGTAATTCTAATAATTTTGATAACACTAGTCGTGAGGGATGTGACGGAGAGAGCGGATAGCAAGAGCACTTCGGGTGTGGGGGCAGTGTGACGCTAGGTTAGAAGAAAGAAAAAAAAATGTTAGAGTCAAAGTGAGCGGATAGGATAATTATAGGAGCTAGTTTTTCTTTACTCATTGTAAAAACAAGTAGTTTAGAAAGAAAAAAAACTTGGTGATAGAAGAATAAAGTCGTTTTATCTTTCTTGCACATTCTGATTCTCCGGTTCCAAAAAAACGTTTTTGTAGTTATAATTGTATTTTCAAAGTTTACTCGTACTTTTTTTCTGTAATTTTTTGGAGATAGACGTGTGAACTATAAACTATTTATTTATTTTATAACCGATCCAATTATAATTTAAAAAGCCAAAGAAAAAACAGTAATTGTTACTATCTTTTATTAAGTTTTGAATAACCGACAACAAATCACGTCAAAGCTTAACATAACGCAAAAGTTACAACCAATAACATGCGTGGCTTGTATAATGGATCAGAGGACACAAGTGAAGCTTCTGCATCAAGAACCCACCATTGCGTCCTCATCTTCACTTCTATATATTATGGTACATAATTGCTACTTATTTGGTGGATTTTATGACTTTTCTGCTTTGAAAATTTTCATAAAACCTACTTTTTAATTCTTGAGAAGATCTTATAGTTGATTTTGTTTGAAGCATTTTAACACATAAAATATTATAATAGATATTTTTATAATAATTTTAATGTTTTGGAATGATAAAGTTATTTACAAATTTATTGTCTTTTAAGTGAGAAACGGTGTCATTCTTTTATATAAATTTGACCAACTCGTATTATTATTAATACATTTTTCCAATGAACTCTCTTTAAAACGCATGATTAACAATGTAAATTTATAATTGATTAAGAATGCAAATAGTCAGTGTATATATATATATTGCTCCAGCTTTAAACATTAAAAGAAGTGTCTTTTTGTCTTTGTCCCACCCAATTCCTATCTCTTTTGGTGGGTTTTGTTTGCTTCCCAAGGAAGTTTGTGAAGTGGGAAAAGCGAAATGGATGGCCATAATGTACTTACGGTGACAAAATTCACACGGGTTTTGGCCTTTCAAAAATGACACAAAAATAATTCACTTACGAATTATTATGGACATGTTTTGTATTTGTTGTGAGGAGAGACTCCTCCAACATCATCATCGTATCTCTTCCTCATAATAGAATATACTTTTCATATCATGTAATGTCTTCGGTGCTGTTTGGTTTGATACAGAAAATCCGAACAAAAGGGCTTCATGGAATTCACTTCTTTTGGTTCATTCTCCTTTTATGAGTATGCTAGTCCAACCAAACTACTGCTATGGCTGGCATCTATCTTCTCTGGCATAATCTTCTGTCTTATTGTAAGTAAACTCAGATTCCTCGTTAGTTGTGTTGTGTGTGAGTTTTATGAGTGGAGTTTCTGTTTGTTCACTCTTCAATTTCTTCTTTTTGTGAAACATATGTTCAGTTTTATCTTAAAGGGGTTAATTCTAAGAATGACTGGTTGTGATGAAGAACTTTTTGTTGGCAATTTTAAAGCCTGATCCTTCTGTTCCTTCTTGAAGGCTTATACATCAACTGCTGTTTTGAGTTCTTTGTTGATCAAGGGATATGGCAAATTGAGCAGTGCAGAGAAAATTGAATGGAATAACAGGTGAAGTGTTTTTGCATAATCCTTCCTGTTTGCATATTAATTAACTGAGTATTAACATAATCTGTAATGCAGGGGATTCTCTACGTTTCATGCTCTCTTTGTATCATCTGCATCTTTCTACCTCATCTTCTTATCAGATGTCTTCAATGCGAATTCACAGGAGGTAGTTATTAATAAATCATCAAGGTTATCAGATACAGTATTGGGGGTAAGTTGAAGACATAAGCAAATTTTAGTTGTTAGTCTCATAACATAATGTCACTTGTTTTGGAACATTGTTGTTAAGATTTTGTCTGTCAGTGAAATTTATATACGAATGTTAACTTGTTCTGTTTTGGGTTTTCATTATACTTCCCTGCACAGATTTCTATTGGTTATTTTCTAACAGATCTGGCTATGATTCTTTGGAACTTTCCAGCTTTAGGGGGTCTTGAATATGTAAGTAGATATAGTCTTTCTTGTTATTGTTCTTAACACATTAACAACAGTATCAATGCACACTATCTGACACAATATTTAGGTTCTACACCACGGGCTATCCATAGGTTCCATTACACTATCCCTGCTAAGTGGTCAAGTTCATATCTACATACTAATGGTTCTTTTCTCTGAGAGCACTACTCCTTTTGTAAATCTTAGATGGTAAATCTCTTGTTCAGAATTTCATTTACCTTCATGTGCTTCTATAACATTACTTATAACAATAGTTCTATATATAGGTACTTGGATATTGCTGGACTTAAGAGTTCCAAACTTTACATTTGGAATGGCATATCATTGTTCCTCGGGTGGTTGGTACTGCTACTGTCTGATAATTATAGTCTTCACCTAACTCCAATTACTCTGCTAAGTTGGTTAAGTATACTGTCTAGAACATTGTAATGATAAAATGTACAGATAAAGTATGTATCAACCAACTAAAACATGGATCTGAAAATGCTGAAGCTATTTGTTTTTCGACAGCAGATGCAGAAATTTAGTCCTTACAATAAATGTTTGTACGAATGTCAAACTTTGTTGTGACTTTTGGTTTTTGTTGGTTGTTATGGAACTACTTTTCTTGGTAGTTCCAGGTGCAAACCAGTCAGACCATAATGAACTTCTTGTGCAGAGTGAATTCAATTCAACCGCTTGAAATTTCTATCCTTAATTATTATCTATTCTGTGGTAGGTTGCAAGGATTTTCTTATTCATGTTCCTTTTTTACCATATATGGACCCATTTGGTTGAGGTTAGCATGTGTTCTATGATCCACTGTGACCCTGTTACATAATTCTTCACAATTTTCCTTCTTTATTGCACTGAAGAAAAACTGTATATGGTTTATTTTAGGTGCAGGAGGCGTTTCTTTTTGGCTTATACACCTTGATTATGGTGCCTTCTGTGTTGGCAGTGATGAACATATTTTGGTTCTGGAAGATTGCAAAGGGCATGGTTAAAACTCTCACTAAAGCAAAACACAACAAGGGAGCATGACAATATACTCTTAACATAGTATCTTGACATGGCCAACAATTGTTTTATAGTACAGTTACAATCAACACTTTTGTTTTAACCTGAAATTTTAAGCTTTACTTGTATATTTTGAAATTTGAAATACTCAATTGAAATTCTTTGTGTCAAAATATGACCTCAATCATTTTCTTAGCTTTTTTTTCTAATGAGCAAGAGTTAAATTAGGTTCTTCCTATTTTTACTGATCAGTTGGTAAGCTAGAAGGATCTAACTTATAGAAAATGCTAGTTATCCATTATGAATGAGAATTTAGTGCTGTTATCTTGTTTTCCTACTAAACTCAATAATCTCATACACAATTTAAATATAATGTTTTTATCCAGTGTTTTTTAATGATAAAACTCTGACGAATAAGGTTTCAAAATGAAAAATACTTCTGATAAATAAATTAGGAAATGATAATAAATATTATTGCCTTATATGGGAATAATGTATGCTTTTTAGAAGATATTTAGTCAAAAGTTATTCTTAGTAGAAAACTTAGTATAATTATAATCTTTACGTAATTAATTCAGTGAAAATTTACTAGAATAGTATGGAAGAAAAGAGTAAATATAACTTTTAATTCTTAACTTTATAATAACTTTATTTTCATTAATAAGATATCGGTATGATGTATTTTAAATAATTAAGAGTAAATAAGTATAGTGTGACTTTTGAAGAAATTACAAAAATGTATTAATATTTTCGCTAAAAAGAATTAAATATCTTTTACTTATAAATTATGACAAACTAAAATACTAAAAAGATTTATAATTCGTATTACAGTTACGTCTAAACGTAAAGATGGATAAATGATTCACAAACATTTTCGAAGGTATCTCTAGTCTTCATGCCATGATCCATCCATAATGTTAAAATATTATTTCGTCCAAACAAGTAAATAAATAAAAAAATAACAGGATAATAATTAATGTTGGGTAAAAAGATAAAATAATGTATATAAGTTTCAAACTTTAATACATGACACATCTCTAGAAAATATTTTTGAAATATTAGTTTAATATGATAATATTTTGAATTAATATTATGCCAATAATTAATAAACAGTAATTAAAATAATATATTAATATAATTTGTTGCACTGAATATTATTCGATTTGTTTTTTTTTCTAGAACTACCATTTCTTTTTCTATTTTGTTTTCTTTTTCTATTTTGTTAGTTGTCAAATAACTCACAATTAAGGTATATAATATTAGAATGTGTGTACCACCCTATGATAGAAAAAAGGGAGAGGAATAAATAGAGAGATACACCACATAAACAACTTAGGAAGAACTAGGAGAGTATTAAAAGCTCATAAGGTATGTCATCTCTGCACTCTTCTTTTTCTCTTTTTAGTGTACATTGAGAATTTTTCTAAAGGTATTATTTTCTACTACACACATAATGTTTTTGGTATATGTTATGTCTCCCGCATCACGTCAATATTTATTTTTTTTTAAAATAAATAATAAATAAACAATTTCAAAAAAAATATTTCTTATTAGATATTTTCTTATAAAAAATAATAAGTCATAAAATAAGTGGCATAGGGTCGGTTTCTTTCCTTTCTTTCCCACCTTTTTTTAAAATAAAATAATACAAAATCATCAAAATAAAAAAAACGGTATCAATTCTAATCGGGTTCACCTTTCAAAAATCTCAAACAATCCATAATAATCTTCAAACAAATTCATAAACTTTTTTCTAGATAAAGAACTACGCGATCCCTAATTGTTCATCATAAAAAATCTTTTGTTTCTTAATAGTTTCTTTATATTATTATTTTTTTTAGGAAAAATTAAATATTTTGAAAAACCATGTCAACTTTATAGATTTAATTAAAGGTACTGTTTTTAGGCAGGCGCAGTAAAGTGCTAATACCTTCCTTACACGTAACCGATTCACGAACCTAAAGTCTAGTTTTCGGAGATCACACTTTTATTTTATGGTTTTACAGAGTTTTTCAATAATAAATTATGGTGAAAATCTTTTCTCAAACCCGTTTATTTTCAGTTCGCTGGTTGCTACAATAGACATTTTATTTAAATGTGTTATTTTGTCATAAAAATTCAGATTTCGATTATAAGAATAAAAAATATTTTTAATTTTAAAAAAATTAAAATGTAAATAAAAAACTACTAAGGTGAGTATTTCATTGAAACAAAAATATTATCAAAACATGGTTTGATAGATAAAATCCATACAAAATAAAATAAAAGATAAATAGCTATTCCACATTTCATCCTGACAATTCTTTTTAAAAATAATATCGTAACTTAAAAAAAAAGAATTTTGTATTTTTTAAAAAATAATAATAAAAGATAAAATTGTGGTTGTAAGATGGATGATTTTTTTATATTAAATATTAAGGAAACATGATCCTGTATTCAGTATCATTCTCTGTTTATGATATAACTTTACTTGAATATTAATATTAATTAGATTCACTTCTGTTATCTATAGTAAAAATAAAGAAATATTCTAATTGTACATATTTCTACTTGTAAAATTACCATCAAATGTTACTTCTTTCCAAAATTATTCTTAATTATTTTTTTCATGGTTTTAACTAAAAGAAGAACTAAATAAAAATAACATGTTATCCAACATTTAAGAGAAATTAAAAAATATATATTAATTATTAACATAAATAAATTTAAAGTTAAACTATAGCTTGTTTAAATCAATATTACAATAAAAGTAGAAATATAAATGGTAACATTTTTTACATTCATCAAAGAAATACTCTCATAATTGTTGGGTCTATCGAGAAAAAATTCTGTTGATTAAGACAATAGTCTTTCATCTTTATATATTGTTCTACCTTCTCATTTCTATCTTAGGATTTGGAGTGCTTACTTGAATTCGCAACAATAATATCATAAACTATTAATATACTTTTACATTTTAATTTTAAATATTAATGCTTGTATCAAAGGAGTGCAATTTATTTTTTGTGGGTATTAAAGTTTTTTTTATTAAAAACAAATTTTGTACGGTTTTTTTTTCGTGTAACCATTACAGTTCTCAGGCACAAAAATAACATTTTGAGGTATATATCACATCCGAAAGCATCACGTTCACCACAAGCAATTTACAAACCTGTACCCAAAAGTCCAAAGAAGAATGAACATTTTAGCCACGAATCCAATTTCGGTTATGCTACACGACACCTAAGGAAAAATTTTAAGAATTGATGAGCATCAACTTTGCTTAAGCCGTGATCTCAGCACTTCTAAAAAAATGAAAAAAATAAATGAAATTCTTCTCAAAAGGTATAAGTGAACAATGCAATAAAAAATATATTTATAAATTAAAATTTATTATTATTTTTCAAACTTTAAAAATAAATAAATATAATTTTTTTAATCTACATATGTTTACAAGAAAATAATTTACATAATTTAACACTTCATTATTAATTAAAAAAATATTTTACGTATCAATTTATTTTAAATAACTAAACTAAAAACCTATATTTATTTAATTTTAAAATTTAAAGATCAAAATATATTAAATTTTTTAAAGTGATTTTCGTATGTTGTAAACATATTCTTAAAAAAAAATATCTTAAAGTACAATACTTTCTCTGCTGAAGACCGTCAACTACCAATCAATTTTGTGGTGTAAGACTGTTAGCTATTCAGACGGAATGTTACGGAAACGGAACACTGATAATTCGTGGTTGTTGCATGTATACGTCTTTTCTTTCTGTACACTTCACAAGCTTTGCCTTTGCTTTCCCGAATTAGGTTTTATTTTCTCTTTTTTTCATTCCGCGATGTCTTTGCCTCTATTTCCTCCCTTCCTCTTCTATTTTGTATTTTTTCATTTTATTTTTGGTAGCAGTAAATGCACACGTTCTATCTTTCTACAAAAGTTCTTATCATTCAAATCTGAGAACTATGATCGGTTGTGGTAACGCTTGATTTTGAGGATGGTGAGTCGTAATTACCGTGCTAGGTAGTGTCTGTTTAGGGTAGATAAAAGTTTGAGCCTTTTTTTTTTGGCGTGTTCAAGATGTGGAGTAGATGGTGGTGTGCCGGTGGTGGAGGATCGATTCTGAGGCAAAGGGTGTCTTTTGTTTTTAGTGGAAGCCATGGTTGTGGGGGAAAGGTTCAGCCTTTTGATCCTTTGAGGGGTTTTGAAGGGGAATGTGGTGGAAGGAGAGGAGGGGTGGCGTTTGTGTTGAGGCAGATGAAGAGCGGTGTCTGTTCCACAGCTTCAGTTTCACACCCTGCTGATGCTGTCAGTGGGAATGGGAATGAGAATAGTAATAATAGTAATAATAATGATAATAGTAAGAGTAATGATGATAATGGGAATGGAAAAAAAGGGTCTATGTCCTTCCGTGAGGCTAAGAAGCTAATGAGATTGGCGAATGTGGAATCGCTAAAGGAGAAGCTTGAAAGGGAGGAGAAGGAGATTATTCCCTACTGTGAGCTTCTTGAAGAGTGTAAGAAAATGGGTGTTGCAAGAGATGCTGAGGAGGCTGCAACATTTGCACATTGTCTTGATGATGCTGGGGTTATTCTCCTCTTCAGAGACAAGGTCTATCTGCATCCTGATAAGGTGACTGCTCTTTATCATGATTCTATCATTCAGTGTTTGATAATTGTTTCTCAGAAAGAAAAAATTGAATCTGTTACCGTGTGGCTTTCTTAAAACATGGCCAAATCAAGCATGTATTCAATGCCAGGAGATACCATTCATTACCCCTTTTCATGGTCCCCTTAGCTTTTAGGCTTTGTTTGGAAGTTTAGAATACTTTGTACTGCGACATTCCTTTTTTTGTTAATTTGTGAGAGTTGCAAATTAACAGATTGTCTCTAGGGGATGAATGGATTGTGTTTGCTGTTAATCTTTGAACTTCACTTTGTGACATGGAAACTCTGTTGTCTGCATTAATGTGAGTTGGTCCAAACTCACCGAAACATGATCTTTCATCAAGTGGAATAATATTGTGTGATCCACGTAGTCAACCTTATTAAATGAGTACAACATTGTTATTGGTACACTCGCTGATAGAAGGCATGGATACTTCAAAACTGTGACTTTGTTAAACACTTTTATCAGCAATTTGTTGAGTACTTCTGTGTTGCTGTTTTAAAATTGGAGTTTTGTTTTACCAACTTATATTGAACTTGTACACAAACCTTTACTATATTAATCATTCAAATAAAACTTACCAAAAAGATTTAGTTTATAAATATACCAAATGTTTCCTTCCATATAAGAAGCCCTGTGTTGTATGATTTGTAGATTGATGATCCCTTTTGTATTGCATGGTGAATATCAGGTGGTGGATATGGTTAGAAGAGCAGTTCCACTGGCACTAACAGAAGATGGTGATCCAATGATGGAGGAGCTAAAGAAGCTGCAAGAGAAGAAGACAGAAATTGACACGTTGGCACACAAGCAGGTTCGGAGAATCCTGTGGTCTGGACTAGGACTTGGTGTGTTTACTGTTGGACTGTTCTTCAGGCTAACATTCTGGGAATTCTCATGGGATGTGATGGAACCTATCACATATTTCACCACTTCCACTGGTTTGGTGGTAGGCTATGCCTACTTCTTGTTCACTTCTAGAGACCCCACTTACCAAGATTTCATGAAGAGACTCTTTCACTCCAGACAGAAGATCCTTCACAGGAACTACAATTTTGATGTTGACAGATTCAATGAGCTCCGATGCATGTGCCATAAACCCTTGAATGCCAAAGCCATTTTCAGAAATCGCTCTGGGGTGGAACAGGATTTGGAGGATGTTTTGCGCAAAGATTAACCGACTAACATTTCTTTTAGTATCGTATTCATACTTATGGTTTCTAAAGATAAAATCTTTACATTAACCGTTGTGAACAAAATAAGAAAAATCTTTCATTATTCATTTATTCCTTTAGTTGTATAAACATTATTTTCATGTCCTTTGTACTTGATGATAATAAGTCACGTACTTTAGTTCTTCATGTATTATTTTAATCTCTTTAATTTTTGTCATCTCATCTCATAGAGATTAAAAGCAGAATGCTTAAAAACTAAAAAAGATTGAGGTTTTTTTCACCATATTAGTGCAACTTTAAACAAAAATTCTACAAATTTTACTGTCACGTCTCATTAATTCAGTACTGAGTCACCTAGCTGCTTACATCAATGCACTCACGTCACTTACTCGGTGCATTAAAAATCCACTTAGTAATCCATGCATCAAAAGCCACGTGTGATAGTAGAAGGTTCTGAAGTCAGTATTGGGAGTACAGGTGTCGGCAGGGGAATGTTCGTCCGTTTGGACATGGATGAAAACAAAAGTAATTTCTGGAAAACCATCCCACTTTTCCTGCACGCACTTTCTTCTTCCCAAAACTCAGATTTCAACTTCCTCCTCCTTCTCTCTAGAACCTTTCATCTTCTCTCTTCTGCAAACTTATCATTTCCTACTCCGATCAACATTCAGGCACCGTGGAAGCATTCACGGAGTTGTAAGCTACGTTTTGAACCGAACAGTTTTGGATTCTGAAACGGGTAAGTTTCACGTTCTCAACTGTTAGTTCTTATCAACATGCAAACCTATCTATGGATTGCATGCACCTCATCTGAACCAATCTTGGTTTTCTGTAATTTTAGCCTGAAGAGTTTGATTGAGCATTAAGGGTAGAAGCGATTTTTACTGGATACTGAATTTTCTGTTTGAAGAGCGAATGCTCGTCTTAAAGGTAAGGGAAGCTTATTAAGTTTAATTCATGTGTATGTGTTGTTCTGTATGAAGTATGTGAAATTATGAAGTATGAAATCTGTATGATTAATCTTTGATGTATGATCTGGATGATGAGATGATATGTGAAATTTATGAAATGTGCTATGATATGAGTAATTAAATGCATGAAAGTTTATACTGAAAAACGAGTTACTGTAAGTGAGAAATTGAATATGAGATGTGTATGATAATGAACATTCGTTATCGAAACGGTCTTTGACCGTTCGGTATTCTCAGTAAATTATTTAAAATAGCAGAACCCTTTCATTTGGAAAGGATTCTATTCGAGGACGAACGCCCTCTTATATATATAGCTTTACGTTTGAGCGTTCGACCAAACGTAGACATCATGAGTGTTGTGTGAGAATTTGAGAAAGCTTGAAAATGTCCCTTTGAACTTTTAGTCAAATTATTAAAACATAAACTTTAAGTATCTCATCCTACATAAATCCCAAATTTCTATGATTTTGAATCAGCAAATAGCCTCGACCTAAAAGCGTACGTCCTAAGTGGCGCTCGGTCTTAGACCGAACGCTCGTCCTAAAATTTGTAAGTGATAAGTAGCGCTCGGTCCTATACCGAACGCCCGTTCTTTTCAGTTATTCCTGAATGAAGAGTTAAACAGCGTTCGTCCAATAGATTTATTAACGTTCGTCCAAGACTTCGGTGACGTTCGTCCAAAACTTCATTAAATGTCTATTTTCGCGCTCGGTCATCGACTGGCGGTTTGTCTCCTGAATTAAATCGTGCTCGGTTTATTTATTTAAACAAATTTGTGATATATATATCCATTTGATTCGCTCTAGCGTTATTGAACTTAAATTATTCTAAGTATTTTTCAGATCGTATTAGAATCAGTTCATCTAACTGATTCAAGTTGTAATGAAGTCCGTATAATAACCTGTGTTGGTTTTACTCTATTCGTTAGCGAGCCTTTCTTGGTATTATCTTAACGTTCGTCCTCTATTACAAAGAGGACTGGACGTTCGTTCTTTTATGAAAGTGGAACTAAGATTGAGAATGTGAATAAGAGGAAAGATTAAGATGTGAGAACGGTATAAGAGATGAAATTATGATTGTGAAATTTGAACAAGCGTTCCAGGGAGGAACGACTCTTGAATGGAAATTTGAGATTTGGTAAAGTATGAACGTGGTAAGCTTAGATGGTGGTTCATCCTGATATTCCGTGAGTGCTCGTTCTCAAGTAGAGAGGAGTATGTCATGTGTGGGAATGGCAGGAGGTCTAGTCCATAACTGTAACTTGGACAGAACAGATTAACCTCAGGTGGTGACTGATGAGCATTCTAGTTAACTCACCTGTGTGCATGAACGCCTTAGCTACACAGGATTCATACAGTCCGGACGGTCGGTCTAGTATCAGGATTTGGAATGAATTAATGAATGAATTGATGTATGTAATGTGATTTATTTGACGTGTATTTAATATGTTATGAACTGTATGTTACTTGAATTAAATGCAATAAGCTTACCCTTGCATTTTCCCATTGTGTTGTCTGTATATGTGGATCCGTCTTGTCCTTGCAATGATCATCCATGTGGATGTGAGCAGATGGAGAGGCTTCTCTGGAGCAAGCGCTTGAAGAAGAATTTATTGCTGAAGAGAATCTGGTAGAGGTTGAAGTGAAGGCCGAACAGTAGGACGTTCGGTGGGATGTTAGTATAGTTAGATTAGCGGACAGTTTTAGAACGAGCACCCCTTTTGATATAGTTGTGTAGATTGGACGTTCGGTATTTGTTTTGTACACCGTTCGTCCTTATTACTTAGTGAACTCTCATAAGTTTGCTTGTGTATAGGTAAGGCCGTTCGGCCACTTGCGAACCCTACCTCTTTTATTATAAGACTGTTTTGTTATATTAATATATGTGAATATTCTATTATATAGTTGCTGACTGTATAATTTTGGGATGTTACATTTACACATATCGATAGCTCGTGTTTGTGTGACACAACTTTATCCTATAGAAGTCATGTTTGTATTGCGAAGAAGTTATGCATGTATAACGATTTCAGACTTTTTTAAGTGAAATTGTATAAAATTGACATAATTTTAGTTCAAATTAAAAAAAAAAACTTAATTGGTCATTTGTTTTCAGAATTTGTTTTTGTTTCGATTAAATTTTAATTTTCAAAAAAATATTCAAATTCAATTAGGTTCTTTTCGTACTATACGTCAAAGACATTTTATGCGGTTTTTATATTAATATTTTTATTAAAATTAAACTTTTAACATATTAAATTGAAATAATTACATATTAAATTACTTTATTGTTATAAAAATAAGAATGATAATAAAAATTTAATTTATAGATATTAATAATTTAAATTATTGTATATTTTTTAATTATATGATAAAAATTGAATTTTTAAATTTTAATATTTTTAAGTCAGTTATTTTAAGTGAGACAATAATTTGTTATTTATCATATAAATATTATTATATTTATTAAATAAATTTGAGTTTCGTTATATAAGTATTTATAACTATTATATTATTAATTTATATTAGTTTATATGATTAAAATAATTTATTTAAATGGTATCCAATAATGTTCTTATAATTAGTTTAAAAACAATTTCAAAATATTTAATACAAAATCCAAAAATATAAATATTTATATAAACATTAATAAAAATAATAAATTTGATTTAAAATGTTCTATTTTAAAAACCACTAAAACTGAATGTAATAAAAAAATCATATATAAAGATTAAATTAAATATAAAAAAATGACACTTGCATTTATACTCACAAATGATACTTACATTGACAAGTAACATTGTGTGTCATGCTAGCATCGTCAATGTCATATTACATTATCAGTGTGCCACGTGACATGTTAACATTGTCAATACTACATATAATGTATGAACCTGATATACATTTTTTTTTATAAAAAATAAATAATTAAAAGCTAAAAAAAATTATTAACTCAAACGAGACGTGTTTTTAACATCCTAATCCTATAGTACTAACCATAATAACCTAATTCGATCAAATTTAAAAAAATTTGAACTTAATTGAAAAAAAAAAATCATGTGAAAGTTTTCAACAAAAATTGAAACTAAATGACAAATTAAGACCAAATAAAGTAACAACATGGAAAAAGTAGTGTAGAATTAGCCCATCTTATTTTGAAGAAATTTAAAGTCGTAACATGTATATATAATTTTTTTCAAGTATGAGGCAAGCATTAGTTACCAATCTCGTAAAGTTTAAACAATTTATCTATTTTCGTAATTTTTATTTTAAATTAAACTAATATAACGATAAGATAATCAAAAAATGATTTATTCGGTTAGTATTAAAAGCTAAAAATTATCCAATTATAATTATAAAATGAGCAATCAAACAAGTGAAGAAAAATTAATTTTTTTAACAAATTGAAATTAATATATGCCCCAACTAAAAGTTAATTTTCTAAAAACTAAATGAAAGAGCTTTTATAAATTAAATTATATATAAAATAATTTCAAGTTATAGAAATTTATCTCTATATAGAAGTGTTTTATAGTTATAAATTTATTCAAACAAATTCATAAATTAGAGCAAAAGTTTCAGTTAAATAACCATTGTGAATTTACATCTCAAAACGATCAGAAGGTAAATACCTTTCAATCACATAATATTTCTAATTTGTTAATCGCATTAATTTTTGTACTTTATATGATAAAGTATTCCTCGAATATACTAGTATTGATCTATCCCTAGACAAATATATGTTGACTACTAAGTTGACATGTACATGACAGACTACTAAGTCGACATGTAATATATGTCGGACTATTAAGTCAACATGTATTCGACCCATATTTACTCAATCCACGTGATATTACACAAGTTACTTATTCACAATACTTTATGACTAACCATGATAATTTAAAAGTTAACTGATATTTGGACCAATGGACTCAATTAACACTAATATAAATAGTACATCTTACAAAATATGTTAAATACGTTAATTAATTATCACATTTACTACTTGTTAAGACACTAGGTTGACTTGCACATCCAACACATCTTCTTCTGTAAACACAACTCATGTTTACTTCAATAAAGAAGAGTACTCAAAAGGAGAACAAATATATTAACAATTGAAATAAAAGTGTTTTATACACATTCAACTCTATAAAAATAACTTTTAAAATTAAAACAATTTTAAAATATAATTTAAAACTACAAGTAATTAGTTCGGATAATATTTTGAATATATATATATATATATATATATATATATATATATATATATATATATAATATTATTCAAATCATTCGAAAGAAATTAATTTTAAAGTTCTTTAAAACGAAAACTTCAGAATGTTAAATATAATTTTTAATTAAATTGAGATATTTCCAGAAAAAAATATATTCCATATAAAAATATATAAACAAAATTCTTCAAACATTTAACATTTCTCTTGAGATTGATATATTAGGTTATGTCCATAATAAAGTATAACCAAACAAAGAAGGGGTCAACTGCGATATGGATTAAGATAAGAATAGAAATCAATGTATTATTATGAATTGGTTTATTCAAAGCTCAATGAATAATTAGTTATCAGAAAAATAAAAAATAAATGTGATGAATAGAATAAATATGTAAAAATAATATCATCCATTTCAAACACTTTAAATTTCATAATTAAATATTTTTAAATCGAAGTGGAAAAACAGAAAAAAAATTAGCTTTTCAGGATTGCGGTGAACGTGGATCGAACACGTGACCTTCAGATCTTCAGTCTGACGCTCTCCCAACTGAGCTATCCCCGCAACTTGTTTACGTGGTTGAATGTTAAATTAATAAATATCAACAAATTAAGGTTCGAATAGCCCAAGTCCATTAAAGCACGACACCGAACGAAGAGCCGAACTGTTTTTGTTTTCTTCAAATTTCGTTTCTTTTCTTTTCCTTTTCGTGGCTGACTTTTGACTTCACATCTAAGCATAAGCAAAGTAGCAAGCGAGAAACGGGAAAAGCGAAACGCAAAAGCGGTTGTTGAATTTGGATGTGGAATTTTCGCGTTCGAATTGGAGGGAGAGAGAGGAAAACAGGATTAGCATAACCGCAGAAGCAGGAGCAGAATCACGTTTCGATGGAGGCGGTGGCCGAGGGTCTATGGGGACTCGCGGAGTACCACGAGACGAGAGGAGAAATTGGGAAAGCAGTGAAGTGCCTGGAAGCCATATGCCAAAGCGAGGTTTCGTTTTTCCCAATCGTTGAGGTCAAGACTCGTCTTCGCATTGCCACACTTCTCCTCCACCATTCGCACAACGTCAACCACGCCAAGTCCCACCTCGAACGTTCCGTTAGTCTTTTTCTCCCTCTCGCTGCTGTTAGTTTCCACTTCTTCAAATTCTTTGCTTATGGTATCTGTTTTGGTTCTTTTTTGCAGCAATTGCTTTTGAAGTCTATTCCGTCTTGCTTCGAATTGAAGTGCAGAGCGTATAGCTTGCTCAGCCAGTGTTACCATCTCCTCGGAGCTATTCCACCGCAGAAACAGGTCTTGCACAAGGGACTTGAGCTCACTGCATCTGTTGGATACGAGTACGTGTTCTCTTTCCTAGATCTTTCTCTCTGGTATTTTGAGTTTAGGTTTTAGTTTAGCTCATCTTAAACTAGTGGTTTGCACTTTGGACTTTGGAGAATGAAACGTAGTTGTAGGTTCAATGTTTGTTATTAGCGTGCTTGCTTCTTACCATAAATGGTTGTTGTCACTGCACTTTATTGTCTGATGATTTGCTTCACAGTTTGGACGATGCCCATCTGTTGTTGCCATTGCATTTGTTTGGACAAACTTCTTCTAGGAGAAGAAAAATGATGAAATGTGCTTATCCATAAATTGAAATTAGCTTGTAGTGATGTGGACTATGCTAGGTTTTGACTATGATGGGATTGCATTGGATGACTATAGGAAAGTTGCGGGTTTGATTATAACTGTTAGAATATTTATCATCATTATATTGTGTGTCTAGGGTTATCTTATTTATCATCGTTACAGGGTTATCTTATTTATCATCGTTACAGGGTTATCTTATTTATCATCGTGACAGGGTTATCTTATTTATCATCGTTACAGGGTTATCTTATTTATCATGGTTACAGGGTTATCTTATTTATCATCATTATATTGTGTTAGGTTATAAGGTTACTCTATTTATCATGTATTTTGTATTAAACTTTCTTATATATACCATGAGAGTGAGATGGATCTTTTCAAGCCCTCTAAAAATATATTTTTCTTTTTCTAATATTAACAATAACAGTCCCTGAAATATAAACTCATTCCTGAATGGATATGGAATTTGTGTCTCATCTCCATCCCCTTTGGATGACAGGTATAATTGGCATCCATTCGTGTGTTTATTAAATATTTTTCTTACAAAAAGTAAGGATTGTAGTAAAAAATGTATTTATTAACAATTCAATGTTAAACTGACACATATTTTCTTTTGTTATAAATAATAAGGAAAAAGTTATAGTTGGATAAGTCTCAAAATAAATAACCAAATTAGCTAATAATGTTTTAGTAATTTAAAAAGAAACAATATATACATACTCATTCTATTTCTACATCCGATTTAAAAAGTTGGGTATTCACCTACCCATACCCGTGCCCATCAATTTGGATATTCTTGTCAACATCTGGATGGGTTTGGACAATACCATGGATATGAATTTATTTGTAATCTCTAATATTGCATGTTTTTGGATGGGAACTTGGTGGCTTTAATTAGTAAAACAAAATGTAGTTGCAAAGTTCAATACCAACGCAAAATTTTGAGCTATGGCATGAGGGGTGAATGATTTCTTATGGTTGAATTTTTTTTGGATAATCCTCAAGTGGAATGTGAAATACCTATAATTCTCTTTTGGGATAATAATAGGATATTTGTATTGCTCACAATTCAGTCCACGATGATACCAAACTCATAGAGATAGACCAATACAACTTCAAAGAAAAACTGGATAATGGTCTTATAACTGATTCCAATATCCCATTAGGGCTTCAAGTAGTAGATTTGTTTACGAAAGGTCTCCTTACAATGCGGTTTTATGATCTTACATTCAAGCTGCAAATGGTAAATATCTGTTCACCAGCTTGAAGGGGTGTTGAGATATGAGGAATTACTATTAATTATTGGGACTATGGAGATATAGTAGGGATGGGATGAATAATTATTAATTATTGTATTTGTTTCAATAATTTATTTCTAGAGTCAATCAGAATTTCTTCCCTATTTTAATCTCTTCCCTTACCTTTTTCAAGTCTGACTAAGGCTGCTACTACAACTACTGTCCCTACTGGTGCTACGTATTCATGGTGTCTAGTTTATTTTTTTGAAGGATTTCAATGAAGTTGTGGTCTTGCAACTTCAATTCACAGCTTGCAAATGCTTTATCTATTGAAGGGGACTACCAGGGTTCAATCTCTGCCTTAGAGTGTGGATATGTCTCTGCTACTGAAGTATGCTTGCCAGAGTTGCAGGTATGCTGTCAAAAAGTTACAAATTTACAACTTACGTGAAAAGACATGTTTTTTCTTCCTTCTCTTCGTTTGCCACCAATTAGTTGGTGAATTTCTATCTCTACTAGGTAGAACCTTCTGGAAGTTTGTTGTCTTTCACATCTATTGTGTGTTCAGCTATTAACTCTCTACTTTGCTAAAACAAAGGGCACTCCATTATGAGTTTAATATAATATTGCCCATCAGGTCTGTTGTGTAATTTCTTGTTTTATGACAATGGAGCAGATGTTTTTTGCCACTTCAATATTGCATGTCCGACTCATGCAATGGGATGATGATAATTTGGTAGAGCAAGCTGTTAATAAATGCAACGAGATTTGGGAGTTAATCGATCTACATAAAGTGAGTGCAAATGTTCTTTCGCTTCTTACTTTTTTAGTTTTCTTTGTGCAGAGAATGCACAACTGTAGAGACTGCATGTTTTTAAGTGAGATATATCATGATTTTTTTATACCTTTGCTCTAATTTATTTTCTCTCTTGCATCCTAATACTTCTCAGCGACGACAATGCCCTGGCTTACTATTTTATAACGAATTACTTCACATATTCTACCGATTGCGACTATGTGATTACAAGAATGCTGCACCTCATGTAGACAATCTGGATGCTGCCATGAAGTTTGATATGCAGCAAACACAGCAAATACAGGAGCTAGTGAAGGAGCTTGAAGTTCTAGATCAAAGTCTCTCACGGTCTGACCTTCACTACAGGGATAGGACAGCATTATCTAGAAAGCAAACAATGATTAAGGAGCAACTCAGCAGCATGACTGGATTGAATTTAATTGGGCAGGAATCACTGCAACCAGTTTATTTTGGGAATGTCAGAAGGACTATAGGAGATAAGCTTCAATTAGCTCCTCCTCCCATTGATGGTGAATGGCTTCCTAAAAGTGCTGTCTATGCATTAGTTGATCTAATAGTTGTTGTATTTGGTCGCCCAAAGGGACTTTTTAAGGAATGTGCTAAACGCATACAATCTGGGATGCATATAATACAAGGTTGTTCAACAGCTTTTTTAGTGAGTTTGTGTGTTTTTTTCATCATCATTTGGGTTTGTTCCAATTTATTGCTTTCTTGAAAGTACATCTGCTACTTCTTTTAAGTACAAAATAATGATTTCTCATGTGAAATCAATTTGTATTTTGCTGTCCAAATAGCCCTGTGATAATTTTTGATGTTGTCTGATTTATGCCCTTTTACTTGCAGTTCCACCATCTCAGTTTTCAACTATTCTATATGTCCAATCAAAACCATAAAATGTCCTCTTTATAGTTTTCTTAGCTAGGATTTAATGTGAAATGTCTTATGAACCATCAACATATTAGAAACATTACTCTGTTGAATTATTTGTTCTGATTGCACGATTGATGAGTTGGGTTGTTTCTGTTATTCAAATGGATTTCCATGTTAGTCGCAGCTGTTTTATGGCCTACTTTAGAGAGTGAAGTTGTAGCCACTTTGAAATTATTTTCCTTATGAAAATAATATATCTTCTTCTGTAATAGTGTCTCACATTGTAAATATTGTAAATAATGTATTTTACAAATTTCTATGCTAATGGTTATTAGTTGTCATACATAAAAGGTTTTATTTTGGAACGGTACTAAAGTATTTAGGTCTATATGTTAAAATGGCCAACATATGTAAAATCATTTAATTATATAAAGTTATTCATATTTTCAAGTACTTCCTTGCAGATGAATTAGTAAAGCTTGGAATTACTGATGGTGTTAGAGGTGAGATTTGTTATTCCTAGCTTGTCTGCTGTGAGATGCTTAGGCTGTCATGCAATGAAGAATTTCTAATGCAATTTTGTTGAACCTTCTTTTTTACCAGAAGTGGATTTACAACACTCTTCTATCTGGATGGCTGGTGTGTACTTAATGCTACTAGTTCAATTTCTTGAAAACAAAGTGGCTATTGAACTCACACGAGCAGAATTTGTTGAAGCACAAGAGGTTGGTTATCTTCCTATGGTATATTTTGTCAGCACCAAGGATGAGAAGACATGATAGTTTGCATTTATTCCATACAATTTCAAAATCGCTACTGATAAATAATAATCCACCTTGTTAACTGGCTTGCTTCTGCTGATATTTTTCTTGTTCCTGTGGATTTATAAGGTGGTATTCCATTACATTCCGGAATTGAAATAGTTAATTAATACCACTGCAATTTTTCAGGCTTTGGTACAGATGAAAAATTGGTTCATGCGGTTTCCAACCATATTACAGGCGTGTGAATGCATCATTGAGATGCTTAGAGGTCAATATGCTCATTCAGTTGGCTGTTACAACGAAGCTGCTTTTCATTATATTGAGGCAGTGAAGGTATATATATATATGCATATGACATCTCTATAACATAGATGGGATATTTTAGTAGTGAACAAGATGTAGTTTCTGCAGTTTTGATAATTTTGACACATATATATGCTGATTTGGCATGCTACATATATATTAATGTTTTTGTCTGTAGGGCTTGTTATAAATTGTTGATGAAGATAACTTCATAGTATCCAAGCAATGACTATATATTTCTGTGTAGCTTACAGACAGCAAATCAATGCAAGCTATGTGCCAAGTTTATGCAGCTGTCTCTTACATCTGCATTGGTGATGCTGAATCTTCTTCACAGGTGGAGAAATGCTTCTAACACAAATTAAATTGGTTCTACATATTTTTGAAGTAGTTTAATTCCAGGAGATTTTTTATTGAATTATATTTTTCCCTCAGGCACTTGATTTGATCGGCCCAGTTTATGGAGTAATGGATTCTTTTGTAGGAGTTAGAGAAAAGACAGGTGTTCTTTTTGCTTATGGTCTTTTATTGATGAAGCAACAGGATCTACAAGAAGCAAGGTAAGTTTTTAAATAACTAATGGAATAACCTGCACAGATGTTGAGCTTACAATCTAGAGTTTAATGTATTTGTTTGTTATTTTTTAATTTAACAGTAAATTTGTTAGTACATATGTTTATAAAAATATTGACAACACCTTGAACTGGTAAATTACAATAAAAAATTAGCAATGAAGAAATATTTAATTTAGCTTATTTTAACTATGCATCCAAATTGGAAAAATGCACTTTACTTGCATTTACTTTATTCATTATTATAATTTTGTTATATATTAAGATCCCCGGTTGAACTATTGACTGGATTACTTCGTTGCGTCAGTTTTTGAAACATGGATATGGGAAGAATTACTATGCCTTCTGTTGGGTTTCATTCATATAAAAGAACCGGTGCTATCAGTTCTACACCTTAGTTGGTGGATGTTTCTTTAAATGATTATGTCATGTAATGTAACGGATTTGACTGTTAAATGGACCTCAAAAGTAAGTAATCTCCAGAATGGAATCTCACTTGCGACTGATCTCTTACCTCCATCTGACATATATAAATTCTACTTCTTCCTTTGTCTAAGTTGCAAATTTGTTGCAGAAATCGCCTGGCAAGGGGATTGCAGCTGACGCATACATATTTGGGAAACCTTCAACTTGTTTCACAGTATTTGACAATCCTAGGCAGTTTGGCCCTTGCATTACGTGACACCGTACAAGCCAGGGAGATATTGAGATCTTCTTTGACTTTAGCAAAGAAACTTTATGATATTCCTACTCAGATTTGGGTGCTATCTGTTTTGACCGGTACTTTTATCTTATCTAAGACTACCTAGTTTGTGAATGCAACAAATCTATTATGACTTTAAGTGCTCCCTAGTTGCATAATTTGTTGAGGAGTACTTAGATTACCATCTGAGTGTCATGCGTTTCTTGCTTATTTATTGTGCTCATTTTTGGTTTGAACTTTTTTATGATAAACCTTGTGTAGATTGGCTGGTATGTAACTGGGATAATAAATTAAATTGTTCAATTTCTGGCATGGTGTCGTGGCTTTATACGGTATATTTAATTGGAGGTTGCTGGTTCAAATCCTAGAATCAGTTTCTCCATTGGCAGGTGTATGGCTGTGCCCATCGTACCTTTCCCAAACCCCATCAAGTGGGAGCATCATGCACTAAGTGCTCTCCCACTTTCTATTTATATATTTATCATATCATCTCTCTCTCTATATATATAATATTGGAAGTCTTACATCGACTAGAGATAAGACCAATTTATAATATATATAAGTGGGTGCAAACCTCACCTTACAAGCCGGTTTTGTAGGGTTGAGTTAGACTTAAAGTCTACTTATCATGGTATCAGAGCTAGGTTAAAACCTCTTAGTGAGATTTGTGTGGACATATTGTTCCACATGCTATCGGGCCACTTTCGGACCACCCATTAATGTCTAGTCTCACATTAATATCCACTCGAGATGTATGTACCTCGGCGTGTGTGGAAGGTGTGTTGGAAGTCTCACATCGACTAGAGATACGATCCATTTATAATATATAAGTGGGTGCAACCTCACTTACAAGTCGGTTTTATAGGGTTGAGTTAGGCTTAAAATCTATTTTTTATCATATATATATATATATATATATTCCTGTTTTTAAGATGGTCGTCCTTAATTGTATGTATCTCAACGTTTCTTATTAGGTTTCTTTTATTTAAAAATGTTCAAATATACTTCCTGGTTCTTGTAGCTTTATATAAAGAATTAGGTGAAAGGGGAAACGAAATGGAGAATGTGGAGTATCAGGCAAAAAAAACAGAAGATTTGCAGAGGAGGCTTGCTGATGCACATGCCTCCATTTATCATATTGAAATAGTAAGTTCATCTCGACAAAGAATCGGTATGCGGTATGTCTTTTGGATTTAGTTATTTATTGTTTATTTCACCACATTGATCAACAGATTGACAAAATAAGACTTCAAGTCCACCAATTAAACGATTTGGACATCAAGCGTGCAATGACAGACCCAGCTCTGGGAGTCAATCTTGATATCCCAGAATCTATTGGTCTGTCGGCAGCCATGCCTGCTCCTTCATCGTCAAGATTTGTTGATATAGACACCAGAAGACGTGGAAAACGGAGACTTTAGTGTGTTCCTTGTGCAGGCAAAACCATTATAATTTTTGTGAATTAGTTGCAAGCTATTGGTCCAAGGTCCAAGTGGGTTGAAGAGTTTAGCAGATAGGGTTTCTAGCAAGCCCTCTTTTCACGCGCATCACTGTAAAAGATTCTGTACAGTTAATTAGAATGTTTTGCATAAGTTATAGATGGAATAGATATTAGAAGTTACCAATTAACATTTAGAATAGATGTTTATTTCTATTTTATTCTTTTTGTACCGAAAGAGAAAAAAAAAGTAGAATAGGTTTTTTAAGGCAGGTCCTTAGGATTGTGTTTGTTCAGCTGTTTATAGCATTTTTCAATTCAAAGAAGTCAGTATGCTTTCTTATTTGAAGATGTTATATGTAAATTAATTGCAATGGTTTTACTGAAATAGAAATTCATGTACACTACATCAAGATGAAATGTTTTGTTCTTTGTCAAAATTAATCATATCTACTTGTTTACAAAAGGAACTTCATTTGCTTTGGTCTTTTTGCAGTTGTTGTTCATGGTTATTCAGTACAGAATGTTCGAAGCTTAAATGTGTATATTTGATTGTTCGAATGTTGTAAAAATTGGCTTCAATTATCCACTTGGTCATCTCAGAGTGTGACAGTGCTTCTGACCTGCTATCTACTTTTGTGGGTTGTGGGAATACTACCTTGTTGTGGAGTGAGTTGACAATATTCTGGTGTTAAACTGGAGTAATAGTCATCGTTGTTAACAAAAGGCAAGCTAGACATTGAATTAGGAAAATTAGCTTTTGTAAAATGTGTGGAAAAAAAAGGACTAAGTTTCAAGGGACGTAACCGAACTGCAAGTGTATAGTTTGAGATTGTGCAATTTTCTTGAATGAGACAGGAAAATGTAATCTTATATATCTGGTAATAATATTTTGCTTGGAAGTTTAATAATGTGTTATATTTTACTTGGAAGTTTAAAAATGTGTTATATTTATCTAAATTTGTTATGCCATGCTGTTTTTTTAGAAATGAAAGTTGTCCATAAAATAAATCTATAAATGTTATATGCATTCAATAAAAAAAAGTGTACAATGAGATCAATTAAATTATAATAAGAACTTAGATCCAAGTATTTATGACACCGTCATTATTTAACTTATATTTATAGTTTTTTAAAGTATAATTGTTTCAATATTAAACCTTAATTATACTTATTTAAGTAATGTATATGAAAATTATATCAGAGTTTGATTTTGCATTGAACATTTGAAGCAAAATAATAAAAGTAGTACTTCTCTAGAATATTTTTAAAAAATTATGAACTTACAAATATCTAAATTGTTATTTCTTGTAAAGAGTTATGTTTTTGTAAGAAAAAACTTAAATGAGTTTTAATTTATAAAATTGAAAGTAAGTCTTTTTAATCTAAATTTAAATTTAATAGTATAATAATTTGAAAAATAAATTATGTATTTGTCTTTTTTTACCCAAACAAGGTTAAAACTTCCCTAAGCTGAATGGATTACGATTTAAGTTACTTTTATTTTTATTCGTTACGAGACATCTTATATGAACATGTATATTTCTTTAGTTGTTCATTTGAATAAGACTAATAACATGATTTGATGGTTCGAAACACTTTTTCCCTTGAAATTGTAAAAAAAAACCTCAAAATTAATTTTAAATTTAGAGGATAAAAGTATATATTTAAGTTTTTTTAAAATAACTTTTACATAAAATTTAGATAAATGAAAACCATGGTTTGTTGTAGATTACCCAAAAAGACTACTAGCTTGTGTTGAAATTAATTGAGATACCACAAATATTTTTAATTTTTTCATTAAATCGAATTTAGGTAAAACTAAAACCATATTTTTCCTCTTAAAAAAACATAATTTTTAAATTCTCTCCATGGTTTTCAGACTTTAAAGCGGAGAAACCTATAGCAATTGACTATGTTTCATTTTCCAGTTTATTCCGTGGGGGAATGAATGATGTGTGCACTAACTTCATACCAAAAATCTACACTTTCGAATCCTTATGTTTTTCAAATTCCTACAGGAATGTCTCCCCTTCCTTTTTCATCTAACATTCTTCTATTCGAATCCCATTAGGGTTTTCTCTGAACTTCCCAAATCGGTCAAACTCTAGAAAGTTCCGACCTTTGGTTTGGACCTATTTGCGGAAGGAAAGGAAACACAAACAAGCTTCAAACTTGTTCTAAAATGCTTGCTGCTGCTGCTTCAGCTTCTCGACACCTTCTTCAACGCGATGCCAGCATCGGTGCTTGCAGTGGCAGTGGCAATCGAGTTCGCTCTCTTTTTACAGTTTCTGTGATCTCCACAACCTACCCAAGTCGCACTAAAACATGTTATAGTCATGGTTATGGAATCAGTTTCAATACCCCTAAACACAGAGCGTGCCCAGGTTTGCTTTTTGCTGTAAAGGGGTTCCTCTCTGATTCATCAAATTCTAATTCTCCACATGGCAGAGTTTCCAGACCTCACTTACCACATCCTGTTAGTCCAATTACCTACTTTTTTCTTTGGGGGCAAAACTTGGTGCAGTTTCTTAGATGCTCTTGCTGCTGTTCTTCGATTATACTTGAAGTTTCACCTCATATGCATACTAAAGGATTACCTTAATGATCAACATTGGTTATCGAAGTGAAAATTCGATTTTGATTGGAGAGCACCACCAAAAGTATCTAAAAAAATGCATATAAGTTTTGTCGTTTTCCCTCTTGGTTCTCTTGAATGAATGCCTGTGATCAGTTATTGCATGACTTCGATACTGATCGTGGTTGTTGAATTGTGTGGATTAGAGTTCAAGTGTGGATGGGCGAGCATTGTTCTCAACTTCAGCTAAAGATGATGGAAGCCGAAGCCAAAAGGCTGCTTCTTCCACCATTCCTAAACCACCACCATCACTTCCTAATGGGCAAGTTGCTGATGTGAGGATCCTTCGCACACTTGCCAGTTACCTTTGGATGAAAGATAATCTTGAATTCCGGGTTCGGGTTATTGCCGCATTGGGCTTACTTATTGGGGCTAAGGTTCGTGACCTGGTTGCTTACTGTTCATGGTTTATGCTAGGGCTAACTTGCTTATGGTGATTAATGACACTTGCTTTTTGTTGGAACTTTGTGTTCAGGTTTTGAATGTTCAGGTCCCGTTCTTGTTCAAGCTTGCAGTTGATTCGTTGACGACGGCTTCGGGGAATGCTGCTGCTCTTGCTTCGAGTTCAAGTGGGTCGGCTCTTTTTGCAACCCCAGTGGCAGTGTTGGTTGGATATGGGATTGCGCGTTCAGGAGCTTCTGCTTTCAACGGTATTTATGCACTTGTTTTATCTTCCTTCTAAACCTGCTCTTATCTATGAGAGTGGCATTGGCATGCTTTACAATTCTAAATTCGTAAGTCTAGGATTCTCAAACGAAACAACTTTTTTAAGTTATGGTTTATGCTGGTTGGACTTGGAGCTATATTTATGTTAGAGAGGTAACTAGATTAGGAGCGAGGAGGTATATCCTTATGAAAGCCGAAATGAGCTTATCTAAAGCACAAAAGCAAACTTAAAACTGGTGAATAGGAGTAGAGCAGGGTTGCCCAATCCGTCTGCATATTGACAAGGAAAAATCAATACCGGAGAGAGTTTGATAACATATCCCCATCCCAAAGCAAATTGAGGGGAAAATTTGAAACAGCTATATGCACTTTTAGAGATGCTGATCTCTTAGCAAATTGAATATTAAGTACAACCCCACAAGAATAACTAATACAATTCTCATTTGATAATAACTATATTTTAACCCAGGCAATGCTCATATTATTATTAAGTTTGCACATACCACATGATTAGAAAACTCCAGCGTAAATCCTTAAACCTCATCCTTTCTTCTTCAAATCCAATTTTTGTAATGGTGCCGACCCTTTATGCTGATTAATCTGAATATTTTCCATTTAAGTGAAGGGTGAAGCCCTGATCAGAGGCCTATGTCCCTCCATCTCTCTCTCTCTCTCTCTCTCTGTCTCTTTCTCTCTCTCTTCCAGGCCTATGCCGTGGTCTCTCTACTACACCCACTGCTGCTATCTGGTTTCACTTTATATGCAACCTGCATCTGTATGGCTGAAAGAACTTTTGAAATCCTTTTCTTTCTGATATTTCTCTTCTTGATTGTTCAAATGTTGTGAAGGAAGTCTCATGTTTTATTTAATCTCGTAGCTAATAATTGATTTTTGTTTTGAGCCCACAGTAAGGAAGCGGAAGTTACTGATTTCACCAACTCCATTTTTGTCCTCTATGGTGAACTTGGGCTCCTCATATATGCGGATCCATTTTTTCCACATATTAATAGTTCATTTTCAAACAGGTCAAGTTTGTGGGAATGGCTGAGAAGATGACACTTGTCAAAACTTGTCATTTGTGCTCCCTTAATTTGTTTAGAGTACCGTGCATGCACATGCACACACATACATACATACATAAATTGATAGATAGATAGGTAGATTTAGGCTTCATAACTAATTAATAATGACTTTAATGTCAAGGTATGATTTTTAAACACTTGAGAACATACTTCAAGCCCAATAATAATCAAAGGCATGATTTACCCAAAAGAAAATAAAATGATACAGAAATTACATTATAAAAAATTGCTCATAAGGGTTTGTACTTTGAAGCATATCCAACCAGAGTTATGAATCTCTGACTACACGGACTGGGTTAACAAATGAAGCAACTAGGTAATTTGCTCGGGTTGACACATAAGATGAGAAATGCATAACTTGGTATACACTTTTGTGACTTAGTGGGTTTCTAAAAGAATTGGTGAACTGATAAGGTTGTATAGATAGGATGAGTCGAGCTTTTTTAAAGTGCAAACCTGCAAAATAAAGTCTAGTGCTTCTTATTAGAAAGTGGATTTTAAGCCTAACTCATCCCCACAAAATCGGCTTGTAAGGTGAGGTTTGCACCCCACTTATATATTATAATTTGGTCTTATCTCTAGTCGACGTGGAACTTCCAACACACCCCCTTCATGCCGAGGTATAGACATCTGGAACGTGATAGTAGAATTAATGGGGTGGTCCAATAATGGCCCGACAACAGGTGAAAACAAAAATGCTCAGATAAAACTCGCTAGGATAGGCTCTAACCAGACTCTGATACCATATTAGAAAGTGAATTTTAATCTTAACTCATCCCCACTGTTAGATATATTATATCTTTTATCTTTTAGTTAGTTTGTTATTATTTCTCATTTGTATTTTGGGCTTAGCCCATATTTCTTCTATTATAAATAGAGAACCCTATGTGTGTATTTTACACAAGGGAGATTAATCTAAATATAGTTTTTCACGATATTCAACATGGTATCAGAGCAAGTTCTCTGATCCTCTTCGGGTGGTCTCTGCTGTCTGCCGGCGGCCGGCCGCCATGGCCGCCGGCAGCCCCTAAAATTTCAGTGGGCAACCCTTCTCTCTTTCTTTTTCTCTTAAATCTGTGCCACAGTCAGTCCCGTGCAGTCAGATCTCTCCACCGTCGCCGCCGCTTCTTTCCGGCCAGTCCGTCGCCGCCTCCGGCCACCGCCGCCGCCGCCGGAGTTCCAGAATCGACCGGCGACCACACCATCGGAATCGTCTCGACCGGGCGACCACCGTGGTATGAAGATCGCGGCGAACGGACCTCTCACGCGCCTTCACGCGCCGCCGCAAGAGTCACCGCTGCCGGCGTTGCCGGCGCGCGTGCCGGCGCGTCGCCGGAGCTTTCCGCCGCCGATCAGCACTGCCGTGATCGCCTCTTCGCCCTCTTTCTGGATCTGTGGTCGTTGCATCAATCGGAGTACTTTGAATTTTTTAGGGTTTCTCCCTCTCCATGGCTGCCCAACTTGATGATCGGAGTCGGTCTCGCCAACTAGACCATCGCCGCTGTCCCCGCGCCGTTTGCTGCTGTCCACGCGCCGTTTCCCGCTGTCCAGGCGCCGTTTCCCGCTGTCCAGGCGCCGTTTCCCGCTGTCCGCGCCGTTTGACCACTGTCCAGCCACTATTGATCGCTGTCCAGGTGCCGTTTACGCTGTCCGGCGCCGTTTAGTTTGCCGCTGTTCGGCACTGTTTGCCACTTTTCGGTGCTAGAGTTAGCCCGATGTTTGGCCCTGTTTGCCGCTGTTCAGTGCTAGAGTTAGCACTGTTTGCTGCTGTTTGGTGCTAGAGTTAGCACTGTTTGCCGTTGTTCGATGCTAGAGTTTAGCCCGATCTTCTTGTGATACACGGCTGAGTATCACCACTTGGGAGTTGTCCAGCAAAGAATCTTGGACCTCCAACATATCTTGATGTCTTTGTTTCAGCATTGTAGCTTAATATTTTGTTTTGTTTTAGTGGTTCAGCAACTGTGATCTTTCACATTTCCACCTTCACACTAAGGGGGAGTACGTTTCCAAGACACTGCAAGTCACATAAATATGGGTGTAGTCCCTGCAGTTTTGTAGATTTCAGCTACTACTGTTGATCCCGTCACCCGTCCATCATTGATGAGGATTTAGTGTAGTCCCTGCAGTTTTGTAGCTCTTAGCTTTCAGCTACTACTGTTGATCCCGTCACTCATCCATCATTGATTGGGAATCAGTCCTTGCAGTTTATCATTGTCCACACGGCTCTCCTTCATCCACTTTTGAAGTTGAAGTTTCACAAGCTGCTGTTAGTCCATCTATGTTTGCCTCACACTCTTGAAGACAAATCATCTAGTTCAACACTGAGTTCATCTATTTCAAGCTTAGTTCATACAATTTGTATGCTCCAGCTTGAGGGGGAGTGTTAGATATATTATATCTTTTATCTTTTAATTAGTTTGTTATTATTTCTCATTTGTATTTTGGGCTTAGCCCATATTTCTTCTATTATAAATAGAGAACCCTATGTGTGTATTTTACACAAGGGAGATTAATCTAAATATAGTTTTTCACGATATTCAACACCCACAAAACCGGCTTGTAAGGTGAGGTTTGCACCCCACTTATATATTATAATTTGGCCTTATCTCTAGTCAATGTGGGACTTCCAACACTTCTTTACTGCCAGTGACCTGATCAATTTTTGGCCTTTTGTTTGTTCACAACAGGGACAGATTCGTCAATGTTCTTTCTGTTCTCATCATAGTTGACCCTAACTGTCAACATAATGGGGACTAGAAAATAGAAGGCGGTGCTTCAAATTTCAAAATTAATATTTAAATATATTATAAACATTTTATTACCTTTTGCTCCTTGGGGTCATGTGCTAGTTGCTAGTTCCCTTTACATGGCTTAGAGGGTTGGATTGGTCAACTTTATTAAAAAAGCCAAAATAATTGTTTTTGCTATATTTTTTGTTTGTAGTTTTAAAGGAAATAAAGGAAAATACTTATTGTGAATTTTGAAAATTTTCATTTTTAATTGATATTCAGATTAATTATATGCATAATATTGGTATTAAGGATATACCTGCTTTGACAGTTTGACCAATGACTCAATGGCTGAACCAGTAATCTACCTAAGTGAGTCAATGACTTGTCTTACTTTAATAATCTTTTACACACTCATTACTCTTTACTGTTACTGCTAGCGGGGTAGACTATGAAATTAATTTATCTTGGCTGGGCTCAGGGTGGTTCAATGATAATTTGTTCAATAAAAAAATAGCTTATTTTGTTGGCTTGAGCTCAACTAATTATAAACTCACAAGTAACAGCTTAATGAACTTAAAAAATTTGTGTCAACAACATATTACAAGTTCATTCTAAGCATATTAAAGTTAATCTATGCTCATTTACTAGACAGGCCAAAATGTCTAGTGGAGACTCAGTTCATGAATTAATGAGTTTAGTATTTTGGCCTGTTAGCAATGCAAGTCTCAAATAGCTCAGCGTGACTCATTAACAGCCCCAGCAGCTGAGGCTCTCCATCAGGAATATCTGCATGATTTGATTGCTTTTATCTAATCTTCTTTGAGAAAAGGCATGTGTTTTCATTATTTGTTCTGCTAAATTTTTATTTCTTGGGTGCAACTACTTGTGGCAGAATTGCGGACCGCTATATTTTCTAAGGTTGCACTGCGAACAATTCGATTAGTATCAAGGAAGGTATGCATGCTTCTTCTTGGTTTCAATACATCAAATAAGGATATAAGTAGTTTTAATATATCTATTTTTATTTATTTAGGATTTGGTTTTTCTAAAATGATTAAGCAAGAAAATAACAGTTCATCCCTGTTTGTTTTAGAGAGGTTAGTTTTTGTGAGGTACATTCATTTAAATCATGGGTGATACACCCGTTACACTTGTTCACTTTAGGGGAGGCAAATCCAAAGGTTTTAGAGTTAACTCCTCTTTCAAACATCTTCGGCCCCCTGTCTTTGTCAAAATCACACTTTATGTTCTTATATGATGTTAAAAATATTCAAATTACGCTTGTATCTGACTGTTGTAGGTCTTCTCACATTTGCATGACCTTGACCTTCGGTATCATCTAAGGTATGTGTTGTAATATAATTACTAGGATTTACTCCTATTCTTGGGCAGATTTATAATTGCTCAAATTTTATTTGATTTGTGCAGTTCATATTCCCTTAATTTTGGTTAGATAGAGTTTGTATATATGATATGTAATCACACTCTTTTATGAGAGGACCTAATCCTTGGCGGGTTTTACTTTTGTCTAAACACTAGCTGGTTTCATTGTGTCCTTAGTACCCTAGCTACCATCATTGCTGCCAGTCCTGCATTGCATTAATTGCACCCACAGCCCCTATTTCCAGCGCTCAGGTTCTTCCTCTTTAGCTGCGAATTGATGTTAGTTGGAAAGTGCTTTGATCAGATGAGAGCACTACATCTGTATTTGCAATGCCTAGATTAGACTAGTCCCTTAACATCTCCACGACAAAGCCATCCACATACTACCTTCCAGGCCATGGTTTGGTGTGCTGCTGCCACAAACCTTGTTGCTGACATCCTCTCTTCCTGTTCCAGGGGTCAGTTAGCCTTATTTTTTAGCAATTTTGCTGTTTGAAGCACTCCATCACTGGTTGTTTGTTCTGTTTGACATCCTCTCTTTGTTCTGATTAATGCCTTACCTTGTGTGTTCCTCTGCTGCTTGACACATATTCACCATTTCTGAAGAGAGAATAGCCTTGGTTAAACTCTTAGCTTATATTCATGTTCCCATGTTGCTGGGCTCATATCATCTTGGTTTACGAAACTTTTGATCTATGTGTGATATATCTTTCGGATATCATGTGATATTTATTTCTAGGATGTCATGGATGTTTCTCTTTAGGATATCGTGGTATATTTGTTTCCCTTTTTTTTGTTATTTACTTTTTTAATTTTTACCTTGTGATCGGAACTTCATAATAAATAGAACTTTTTGAAGGTTTGATTGAAAATGAAATTATAGTTTCACCATGGAATGCATTGGGAGTTCTTGGTTGCTTTTCTAATAGGCTTTGCCGAGTTATTTGTGAATAGTTTCCAAAGGAGCATTTTTCCTTGATCTCTGAATTAGTTTTCTGGTTATATTAGTTTCTTCTTAGCTCTCTCTTTTCCTAAAGAAATTCTTGAATATTATTAGTTAAGATCTGATTTTTATATAGTGGTCTGTATTTGATTTGGACTTTCTACACCAAAAAAGTACTGTTTGGAATTTAAGAAGGCTTTGTGGTTGAAGCAGAACTAGGTCAACCATTCAACTGGGCTCGAGCATTGAACATCTTCTCTTCTAATTCATGATTCATGACTTATTTTGTTACTCTTGTGAACACCTACCAGTAACTATTTAGGACTGCAAGTAAATTTCTTCTGCAGTCTGCTTGCGTGAATTGTGTTTATTCACACATTTTAGAACAGCAACATTTAAATGATTTAGATGTGAATTATTATTAACTAAATCATCGAAGTCACAAAATATTCACCTCTATTTGTGCTTGTCTTTTGTTTTTTGTTTGTTTGTCTATTGTTTAATTGAGTACCCCATTCACCTAGTTATTGTTATTTCCAGCCGAGAAACGGGTGCATTAAGTAGAATAATTGATCGTGGTAGTCGTGGAATAAATTTCATTCTCTACTCTATGGTGTTCAATGTGGTACCTACCATGATAGAGGTACGCCTCGGTTGTTCCCTTGTTGCTTAGCTCAATGATGTATTCTCCCAATGTTGCTCACATTTAAACATAGAAAATAATTAGCAGGAACCGTATTTTAATTGTGGCTTCCTGTTCTCTTTGAGGTTTCTTTAATGATCTTCGAAAATTATTGTCATTCCAACTCTTGCTTGTGGTTTTTTAACAACTTCAACAGATTTAACATGTATCCATCCAGATATCTATGGTAGCAGGTATACTGGCCTACAAATTTGGAGCTCCCTTTGCGCTTATTACTTCCTTATCAGTTGCTGCTTATGTTATTTTCACTCTGTCTATCACACAGGTATCATGCCTTGAACCAATCTAATTATGCAATGTAGTTAAGCTTGAAAATGTTTGGTACTCTCTTGTATTTCTTTCTGGTCTTGTTATATATGTTAATGACATTGTGGCAACATTGTACACTGATACTGTAATTTGTTTTATATATCTGACACCAATACTCTAGGATACTTCATTGGTGCGTTTGATGAAGTATCCAAACCTATGAAGAACAAATACTTTTATGATGACAATGCTTTATACTTTTTTATTTTGGAAATGTTTTAGAAATGTGATTTTAAGTTGGATCTGCATAATTGTCGTTATATATTTATTAGTGTTATCGTTACCAAGATAATGGAAAATATTGGAGACCCCAAAAATCCTTTATGAAAATATATCTGAAGCCATAATGGGTTATTGGACGTTAAAAAAAATACAATATATACATGTAGACAATAGATAATTTAATACAAATGGAGAAATATAATTACAATACAAAAGTAAAAGACAACCATAATTAATTATAATATCATGTTTAGAAATTCAAATTACAATAAAATCAAATCAAAACATCCCCAAAAAAGGGGTGGGTTGCACTGAATAGAAAGAAATTTGAAAGAAAAGAAAAGGACTTGCATTTAACGTCTGCCGAGACAGCGGGAACGCACTATAATGAAGGAGGCTGTTGGTTCAACATGGGTAGGGTGGGCTAGGTTAACATTCTGCTGTAATGTTTGGTACGCTCCAGGTTGTATGGCCCAACTCCTTTTTTTTCAAGGGGAAAATAACACTTGGGATGACTAGGTTTATAACTTGGTAGGAAAATAAAAAGAAAAGAGAAAAGATTAGGGCTTTGCTGGCTCGAGTGGGGTCACGCAGACCTGAGGCTTCTCCTCATTTGTTTTGCATGGCACCGTGCTGCCACTTTGCAACTTCTGCCACATCTCTTCTGTGATGCTACTTTGTGACACCCAAAGCAACTGTGGTGGGCTGCCATGGAAAACCCACATCCCCACTACCATTTTTTGGCGACAAGCTATAACTGTATCACGGATTTCTGCCACGATGCCACTATTGCTAATTTTTAAAACATCAATTTATTATATTTTAAGAATTTTTATACAATTTTAAATAGGCATGACATATAGTATGCACTTATCTTTTAAATAAGCATATTGCTGTATCGGACATGCATCATATATGATACCGGGCCAATGAAACCTACGTAAAGTGGTGAGCGTTATGCTCCTAGAAATAGCACTTGGTAGTAGCTTGGATTACACATTGCCATAAAAGTTTAGCCCATTTATAGCTACCAAAATCACATACCTTGTGTTAGAACAGGAAATTTTACAATTTTTAGAAAATTTAAATACATCGAGTTTGAATTGCTTATATTTCTATCTGTTTATTTTTTTAAATGTTTTGTTTGGATAAAACAGTTCAAATTTATTGAATTTTACTTTTCTTGTTTAGGTATCATTCTTGACCTTGATTGAAAAAAATTCCTACCAAATAACATTATTGATGTTGATTACAGAAAATGCTGCTAACATGGAAAGAAAATAGCTACTACAAACTTGAAACGATAAAATGTCTTACATCCACTGAAAGATAGCTCCACCAATATTGGTTGAGAAAATCCTAACAAACATCAACCAAAAATAACCTTGACCGACATTGGTGAATTAATAATTCCAACAATGACAACTTGGAAGTAACTCCTTTTAATGTCAACTAAAAAGCTGACTTACATCAGCTGAAAGATATTTTCATTGGCATTGATGAAAATCCAATCCGACATCCACAAGAAAGAGAAACAGTCCTATGAGTGTTGGTTGAGAAAACCCTAATTAACATCATTGGTTGATAAATAATCTGACTGATGCACTTGTTGATGTTCGTCGCACACAACCTTGTCCGACTTCAACTAAAAGTAATATTTGTTGACATTAACCTAGAAGGTTGTGTATCACATCATTTGAAAAACCCTGTTGATATTGACAGAAAACTGTTACTAGTGTCAATTGAGAAATAATGCTGACCTATATCAGCAAAATACAACCTTGATGGTAGTGACCAAAAGTAACTACAAGAAACCGATGATGTCCTTTACCAAAGCGTAGTTGACATTGTCCTGACTTAGATTGAATCAAAGAGAAAATATGAAGACAAAGAGACATGCTTTTGAGAGAAAAGTTTACAAAAGAATTCAAAATTACACTTTTTACGAAAAAGTTTAGGTAGAATTTAAAATTCTCTAATATTAAGGTACCAAATTATTAGTAAATTTCTGAAATTTCAATTTCTTTTAATATTATCCATGCGAACAACTCTTTTTGTCATAAAACATTTCAAATTTTCTATTAAAATGAATTTCCCTTTAAAAAGTATCCCTCCAAATACATTAATAAACCCCATTTAGTAGTTTTGCGGTTTTCTTTTGTGTGAAATGAAGTTTCAGTTCTCAGTAACATATAATTTGTTTTTATTGGCCAACTAATGACTTGGTGGGGTAAATGGATTTTAGTATGATGCAGTGGATTTGTTGTAAAACTAATTGATTATAGTATTCATCAACTCTCATGTTTTCTGTTTTTTTTCAGTGGAGGACTAAGTTCAGGAAAGCCATGAATAGGGCTGATAATGATGCTAGTACGAGGGTTATTGATTCACTTATTAATTATGAGGTGAGCATTTCAGTCATCAATGCCAGTTTTTGAATGTTATCTTCCTTTTAGTGTTTTTGTTATCACTTCTTTTTTTCTTATTTTACAGACTGTCAAATATTTTAATAATGAAGTTTATGAAGCTGATAATTATGACAAGTACCTAAAGAGTAAGTGATCAATTTTCCTTGTTAAGTTGGGTGTGCAAAATGGCACTAGTTATTTTGTATATTCTAATTGCTCATATATTGTTCTTGGCCTATTTGTATGACCATTATTTCATAGGTCTTATGGGCTCTCTCAGTTAAGCTAGTAATGAGCCTCGGTTAAGCGAGCCTTTAATTTTCCATTGTTGCCCTTAAACTCACTTAAGAGAGAGGATCTAATCTTGCTTAAGTTAGCTTTTGAGTTCCAAGATTTAGGTGCTCTTGACTTTATTTACTTAATTCTTTTTTATAATTGATGTTGCTTGCTTCTCTAGTTTTATTTGTGCTTCTCTTAATTCTTTTTTATAATTGTTGTTGTTTGTCCTGCTGTGGTAATATTATTGTCTAGGATATGAAGATGCTGCTCTGAAAACCCAACGAAGTCTGGCCGTCTTGAATTTTGGTCAAAATATTATATTTAGTACTGCTCTTTCATCAGCAATGGTGCTGTGCTCTCATGGGATCATGGATGGAACGCTGACTGTTGGTGATTTGGTACAAGTTTTCTTAAATTTAGTTCTAGTTTGAGGGTTGAGTAGCTTTGCTCCATTGAAGCTTTTATTTTTTCTTTATGATTATGTTTGCTTTCATAGACAAAGAACTCCTTATCCTACAATCTCTTTGTAATTTTCTTCTTGCTATCATAATAAATATCTTTAATGATTTTGTTTGCTTTCATAGACAAAGAACTCCTTATCCTACAATCTCTTTGTAATTTTCTTCTTGCTATCATAATAAATATCTTCTTTTCTTAAATTAATCTAAACTCAATATGCAGGTAATGGTGAATGGGCTTCTCTTCCAATTATCTCTTCCACTCAATTTCCTTGGTAGTGTTTATCGTGAGACTATACAGAGTTTAGTTGACATGAAATCCATGTTTCAGTTACTCGAGGTATATTCCATGTGGAATTTTAGTAAATTATCTTGAAGTTACTTTTAAATGTGTATTGTTGATTATGAAATTTCTTTATTTCACCTCGTATGAGTTCAAGATACAGATTATTACTAGAACTTTTTGGCATCATAGATAATTATGTAATTTCTTCTTATTGGAGATAGTATTCTTTGTTCCCTGGCTGTTTGTTTATTTCTTTCTTTTGATCGGTTTTCTGGATTCTTGTGAGCATGGTGAAATTGCAAAAGAAACATCTTTGTTATTTTGTCCATAACGTCTGTATTGTTGTTTTTCATTTATTCAAAGATATGTTTAGTTATGTGATCATGCTTACTAGATCTACACCTTTCTGACTTTGTGATAATGCTTATTTGCTTTTTCTATTATTATTATTATTGTTGTTGTTATTATTATTATTATTATTATTATTATTATTACAGGAAAGAGCAGACGTTAGGGATAAAGAAAATGCACAGCCTCTTAGATATAATGGGGGGAGTATCAAATTTGAGAATGTACATTTTAGGTGCGTGATTGTCTCTTTACTACGTGATGTTTTACCATTCATATAGATTGACTTTCGGCTAATATATATGATAATATTAGTAGAGAGAGATTGATGCAGTAGAAAATTAAGAAGCCAGATTTATGTATATTGATGCATTTTATCTCCAGTTACCTCACAGAAAGAAAGATACTAGATGGAATATCGTTTGTTGTGCCAGCTGGTAAAAGTGTTGCAATTGTTGGGACTAGTGGAAGTGGTAAGGTTCAGCATGATAGTTTCTTATTTTCTTAAATTATTTTACATGCGAAGCTGTCCTTAGAAAAATTTTCTTGCTGCCTATTGCCATTTTTACTTTTTACCAACTATTTTGTAAATGTTTTCACTTATTAATTGAGAATGTCTGCGAGTGGTAACTATCTGCTGCCATTCTCCATCACTAATTCACATCACAAAGTGTTTCACTTTTTGCAATGTGAAGTGCTACCAAACTAGCAGCTGGTATTACCACAGAATTCAATCCCGGATAGTGGAGTGGATCAAAGCGGATGATCCTTAAAGTGGGATAGATGTGTGCTGATAGTGGAATGACCGCTATTCTATTATTCAACACATTTATAAAAGTTCAAAAAGGGAAAATAGATAAAAATTCATGCACTAATAAATCATTAATAATAAAAACTTTGTACATAAACAAAACATAAAGTACATCATAGTTGCCAATAGTTTATAGCAGTAGTAGACAGAGCCAGTAAAATTGTTTTGGCCTTATGGGCTAGGCCAAATAGCTGGTTAAATGGGTTTGGTTCGGCTGGAAATATAAGAGTCTAAATTTGAGCGGACCAATTTCGACCTGGTTCATTTATCCTACTGTCCAAATGGGTCTAGGTCGGCTTGACCCATTGGCTTGTTGGTCAGTCTTTTTTTACAATAAAAGTTATAATTTAAAAAATTGAAAATAATATTATTTGATTATAACATATACTTGTGTTTTGTTATAATTTATTATCATATTACGACATCTAAAAATTAAAATTAATATCATTTATGTGACATAAATGATTAGGAGTGCATATTTTTTATATTTAGAATTTACATTTTTTAACTTTCTTTTAGTTTGGAAATGACCCTCATTATTTATTTTTTTGGCTCCATTAAGAATATGGACCGACACAATGTTTCCACTTGGCCAACCAGATTCGCCAGCTCTAGTAGGAGGATGCTCTTGGATTTTTACATAAATATTGTTTGTTATATAACAATATATGTATGTTTGATAATATTGATATTCTTTTTGGAAATCCTTATACATATTGGAAAATGCTATTCAGAATGTATTAAAAAAGCTTCAAAACATATTCTAGAGGATTCTGGAATGCATTCTTACCTATTTCGGAATAAATAATCTGAAATTTATTTTTAACTGTTTGGGGTTACTTGTTCTGAAACACTCCCAAAGAATATTTTTCATCATTGTGGAATAAACTTTCTCGAACATTTAAAATCTGTTCCAGAATTTTTTTTTTCTGGAATAGTCTGAAGAACACGCACACACACTGACACTTTTCCTTCACTGCAAAGCAAAAGAATGTTCTCCAAACTCCCATTCTGAAATCTACTACACAACACAGACAGCTTTACATTTTTCAACCTAATCCAAATTATATTATATGCATGACGAACCTTTATCTCCCACTCTATCTAATTCTGATACATTTCCTTTGTTTATTATCAAATTGTGGCAAAGGAATTGGATGGAATGCTTTTTCTTGGCACATGCTCACTTTAGTCGCACCACTTTGAACATAGCAGTGCAGTGAACAATCCTAGGATTATATGAACAAACAAAGCTCTTGAGGTTCATTGCTTTCTATAGTTGTTCTATACAAGTACTAGTACAATAAATGTTCTTTTTTTTGGTTAATTCTTGGGATCAAATAGAAACAGGGATGATGTTCTCGTGGTACTATCAATTGCAAGGAAGGGTTTTCCACACGAAATGGATGTTAATGCTGCCTTCAAGCACTTGTTTATAATCCGACCGGACAAAGACAAAAATGAAACTAAACATGAAAAAATGAATTTGAAGAAAGCAAAACAAAACAGACTGAGAAGGTTTTCCGAATTGTTTCTTCCATATTGAAGTTTCGGGAATCCTTTGATCTGGGAGTCTTCTTATATAAGCTTGACAAGATAATCATAGTAGAATAAACTTCTTCCCATTCTTTTCTTTATTAAAGGCATGAAATATCAAACACACAATGTTGATGAAAGAGAGTCTAACACCAACAGCAAACTTGACAATTTTTATGAAAAAGTTCTTTCTCTTTTATATGTATTAAAGAAATGAAATATCAAACCACACAAGGTTGAGGAAAGAGAGTCTAGCCTAACAACATGACAATTTTTGGGAAAAAGTTCTTTCTCTTTCATATAACTGTAAGACACATTTGTTCCTTTTCTTTTTATCTGGCTAACTTGAATAAATCAGATGGAGGAAAACCAGTGTATTCAAACTACACTGTTGTGCTTTTTATTGATGTATATATAGGAGTTTCAAACTAAGGCAAGGCACTTACCATAAACCCTAACCCTAGAGGTGGGTACAAACAACAGAAATAATAATGAAATAACATTACATTTTAACAAGCGACTTTGGCATTCGTGCCAATTAGCTAACTTTCTTCTTTCATTGGCTTGTACAAAATTTATAGCTACATCTAATTCACAAATGCAAACATAATATTCAAAAAGATAGACAAATATATGATTGTTGAATCACTTGGCTGTTTTTTGAAAGCAGTTTAAGGTTTTAGCTCTACAAAACACTTTGTCGAAGATTATAATAGAGATAGCATATAACACAATTCTTTATAATTCTTTTTATGAAAAGCGGTTGTGGATGATTTTATTAAAGAGAAACCCCTCAAGGTGCGAACGCTTATGTAGAAAAACATTAAGACAACTTATATTAAGCATATGTGGATGCTTGCATACATAACTCAACTATTTCTGAGTAATCACAATGCAATATGTATGTGCGTTTTATGTACTTTTCTAGTCCAAAAACACTTAAGTCGTGTTGGGAAGTCTCACATTGTCCACCTCAATTCTTGGAGTGTAACTTATATAGTTGCTGGGCAACTTCGCTTAGTGTCAATTGTTTTTAAGATGAAATCTATCATATTAAAGCCAATAGATCTTGGTGAATTGCTCATTGTGATAGGCTCACCTGTTCCTGCGTGCATCTATGGAGGGGGGATTGTTGAGAAGTCCAACATTACCTACTTCAATTCTTGGAATGCAGCTTATAAATATATTTCACATGATGTAAATTTATTTTAAGATGAAATTTGACAAGTCATACTCCTTAAAAAATAAAACTTCTGAGGACTTTAAAATTTATAAACTTTAAAATTTTTATCATAGAATTTTTTAGGGATCAAATGCTTTATATGCGTATGGTTGCAACAATAATTATAATTTTCTCGTCTGCATTAAGTATGGTTAGGACTTAGTCCATGTATGCTATACCTTTCCCAACAAGATTACTGGGTGTATACTCTTTTTGGAATTAACTGGCCATTGGATTTAGAAGGGGCTGATCTGCGTGGCAAGTTTTGGATCCATTTTCCCTAATTGCTACCTTTTTAGGGTGGCCTTCATGGCTTGTAGCCATTTCCTTCCCAGACTAGTTGAATCTTGTATCTGGGATTGCTGTCAAGCATAAGTCTGTATGGTCCTATGGAAAATACCATCTTTCTAAATTTTTGGGGAGGAAGCTTGATAGCAAAATGTGTTTTACATGATTTGAAGATATGGAACCTGAGTCATATATTGATAGGAACAACCAGTATTATAGAACACTCCAAGACATTCTTGATAGATTTTATTAAGAACAGCACTGTCTATGCTAATGTGGTAGAAAACAGTAAGAACCGAACAACTGAAGGGCTTTCGAGAGGTCCTCACCCTCCTCCAACCCCTTACTTTCCAGAATACAATCAACAACCTTTTTCCCTCCCAAAACCCTGACTATTTATAATACTCAGTTACATGAAAAAAATATAAAAACATATATAGGAGGTTATAGCCAACCTCATTTGAACAGAATTTTCTCTTCATAATGGGGTTTCCTATGATATTGAAGCTTAGTACTATTTAGTTTTTATCTGGTATACCTACTCCTAAAACATGGAATGCCTCTGTTCAAATTTAAATATGGTGCTTGTTGCGTTTTCTGGCTTTTGAATATTCTCTGCTTTTTAATAATAATACATGTTCATTTCTGACATGCTTCAAATTTATAATTCTGGACAGGAAAATCAACCATTCTTAGATTGCTATTCAGGTTCTTTGATCCTAATTCTGGAAGTGTAAGATATGAATCAATTGATCTATACTTTCGTGAATTTAAGCTATATTGCCATGATATATGTGACATTCAGTTTCGTCCTTTTCCCATTTGTACCATAAGATGCATGATTTTTAACACCTGTGCTATATAGTTCTAAAGATGTGTGTATAGGCTTCAATAATGAATGAACTATTAATTTGGTTAGTTACTTATCCATGGATACTTGACAAGTAATAAAGCTAGATGTTTTGGTTCTGATGGATGGATTTATATTCCATTATAACGTAAAGAACATCAATCCAAGTTTAGCTTGCTGTAGTTTACAAATAAGTGACCCTTTGCATGGAGCTTATGTTAAAAAAACAGCATAACCTGAATGCAGATGTTGCACCTATCTAATAGGACTTATGCATGAAATTTGAATTCATCAGACTTTTGCCATTTTTATGGTTGGAACTTCTGTTTCTTTTATGAATTTCTAGCCAGTAATAGTGAGTACTACTGATCACTTCTTGCAAGCAGGTTGTCTATATAATTAAGGCTTTTGATAGAGCCCAATGGCAGTTTTTTTATCTGCCATCTTTGTAATTATGCCACAAATTAGTAACTAACATAAAGTTTGGTTGTTGTCTTTTATCGTTAAATTAGACATTGTTTTTCTCTCCTTCTCATTTTTTCTCGTTCCTTACAGATAAAGATAGATAATCAAGATATTCGGGAGGTAACCCTTGAGAGTTTGCGGAAGTCCATTGGTGTTGTTCCACAAGATACTGTAAGTTGAACAAAGCACCTATCTCTAAAATCTCATGCATGTTTCCCCTGCCAGATGTTGCAAATTGTGGAAACCTATGTTATTGTGGACAGGTACTTTTTAATGATACTATATTTCACAACATTCACTATGGTCGGCTTTCTGCAACAGAAGAGGAGGTAACTTTTACTGTAATGCTGTATCTCTGCTTTCTTCTTCAACTTGCAAATTTCCACTGCTTGGTTCCAAGTTTTATTTATTACTATATGGATACAGGTCTATGAAGCTGCTCAACAAGCAGCAATTCATAACACTATCATGAATTTTCCTGATAAATACCAAACTGTTGTCGGAGAGCGAGGGCTCAAGGTGATAGAAATTCCTTCTTTTTTAAAATATACGTTTCTCAGTATTGTTCTTCTGGGTAATAACTTGTTCAGGGTATGGAGGGTTATGGATTGCAAATCTCATATCACTGAAATAAACACCCACAATCTAGATGTATTGAGAAAATCCGATGTTATTAACTTAGAAAAGTACATGACAATTAATTTAAAACGTACATGAATGCATTGTGTAAGGAAATTAGAAAAGAAGTTCTTTAAGTGAGAGGAGATGTGGCCTTTGTTGTGGCTAAATTTCCGCATATCTATTTATGTTTTGCTACAAAAGTCATACCTGACATTTTTTTAGATTAAAGTGTTAAATAATATTAGAGGTATGTACTTAGTTATATTTTTCAAATGATAAAAGTCTACAATGAAAAACTCTTCAATTTTTACTTGTGGCTTGTCTTATTAGTTAAGTGGTGGTGAGAAGCAACGTGTTGCCTTGGCTCGTTCATTCTTAAAAGCGCCTGCAATTCTGTGAGTATTCTAATCATTTTATCTACTCGACACTTTTTGTTGTGTGGCTTTGTATTTTTATGTTTACTACGTTCCAGATGAAAATGATTTGTCTTTATGGACTGAAATTATTTTAATGAATTTGTCTACTTTCTTTCCAAAGATGTAATAAAATAATTTCTATAAAATGTGTTTATTGAATTATCTTTCCTCAAGAAGAAAAAGATTACACTTGAACTAAGTAGGGAAATAAAAAATTATTTTATTGATAACAATCACACCAATTACATTATCATCAGCTTTATTTTTTAACAATTAAACTCTTTAAAATAAGGAAATAAATGTTAAAATGAATAAGAAAATTCTAAATATATTTTTTCCTAATCACTATGGGGATATTCTTATCCTAATAATTCCCTATTTAATCCTCTCCCTCTCAAGTTGGAAAAGACTGTAGATCATTTTCAACTTAATTACAAGATTTTGTAATCTACCCTGAGGAAGCCCTTGGTGGAAATGTCTGCTATCTGAAGTCAGGGACATAGGTTGTTGTAACCACAAGAACTTTGTCAATTTCAATATGTTTGGTCTTATCATGTGTACTGGATTATGGGTAATGTTCATGGTTGACTTGTTATCTATCTTTATTTTAAGGTCATTTAGTGTAATTTTTATCCAGAGTCCTTCACACACGAGCCTCGAAATTCAGCTTTTGCATTGGAATGAGATACTGTCATGTTTTTTTATTTTTCCATGTTACCAGACTTTCTCTAAGAAGCAACACAGTATACGGAAGTTGATTTTCTTAGTAACAGAACCTATATAGTCTACATCAGTGTATACTTCTGAGATTCAAGTGTCTTCTTTCCTGAACAATAGCCCCTTTCCTGCACTTGACGGGAAGTACTAAAGAATTTTGTCAACTGTTTGGATGTGTTTTATTCTTGGATCATGCAGAAATGGGTTTACCACGCTAACTGCATTACTGTCTGGTCTTGTGTGGGGTAGATAAATGAGTTTTTCTGTCAATCTTTGATATTGGGTCTTTTCTATAGGAGAGCTATATTAACTTCTAATTTTATGATTCTGTTCAATAGAAACTCCTTAAGTTGTACTTCCCAACTTATCTGTATCATTGAGATCAAGTACACATTTTTTCTTTTGGAGATGAAAATCTCTTGTTGGGATAGGCAACCTCTATTCCAAGGAAATACTTGAATTTTCCCTGGTATTTCATTTCAAATTGGCCTGTCAATTATTCCTTTTAACCCCATTTCTTTGTTTCATTCTCTTGAAATAATCATATCATTCACGGAGACCAACAATATAGTAATTTACCTATAATAGTGTTTTATGAATAAAGTATGAACTCATTGGCTTTGTTTTTACCCTAAGGAAATATTTTATTTTCTTCTAAATATCCTAAATCATGCCCTTGGAGATTGCTTAAAACTATATAAGACCTTTAAGAGGCATACTTTAATCCTTCCACTGAGTTTTAGATCTTGAAAGAGTCATCATGTCCACTTCTTATTTTAAAGCTCCATGAAGAAAGTCATTCTTCATACCCAAATGGTGTGTATACACCAAAACTAATTGAGTTGTTAGAGCGATAACAACTGAAATTGTATTCATCTTTGCTACTGGAGCAAATGTCTTAGTCAATTCCATATATTTGAATGCATCCCTTTCCAATTAATCTAGCTTTATATTTCTCTTTCATCCCATCTAGTTTGTATCTCACAATAAATATCCATTTGCACCTTACAACCCTTTTGTCTTTCCATGTTTAGTTTCTTTCTAATATATTCATTTCCTCTCTCATGGCTTGAGTCAAATGTTCACTTTTTCTTGTACTGAGGTAAGAATTTCTGTGACTCAATGGCAGCAGTAAAACTTCTGTTTATTAGAGAGATTGTCCGTACAAACATATCACACGGTGTTTTTTCCTTTCTCAAGATGTATCTACACAATTGTGTATGTTGATGCCATTGTTAATACTTGTAGTGATCACCATGGCATCTCCTAGTTAGAGTAGCACATGTGTGACCTTTTTTAAAGCAAAATATCTTTCTAGACTTTGTATTTCTTAGAAATATAGGAAAGGACAATCCAAGAGAAGTAGTGTCATCTTGGAGGAAACTAGATTGATGAATGACAAACTTGTTCACACTTTTTATTGATTTCAATTCCAAACTTCTAAAAGGTAAAGGCAGCAAACCATTTTAGATCTGGAAAGGTACAAGGGACTGGTAAGGAAATTGAATTATTTCACTATCATTCGTCCATACATAGTTTCTTGACTTTTTGAACAGGATATTGGGATGTAGTAATTGTATTTTGAAATATATCAAAGAATCTCTTATAAAAGGCCTTTCATATGAAGACAAATTTTGGCACTGGTCTCATTCCTTTCAATTTCTACAACACGAGATATGCATAAAATAAAACATCGCACTTGTGTCAAACTAATTAAACTTCAACTATCCTAATTATCAAGCTAATGAATTTTAGTCCACATATTATCAAGCTAATGAATTTCATCGGGACAGAAATAAAAATTAGATATTTTGCAGATGAAGGAACCAATACATTACGCGTAAAAAGCCTTGTAACAATGAAATGAATAAAATACTCAGCAAATGTGGAAGAGAAAATTGCTTTTTACGCAGTAAAATTACTCAAGCAATAAAGGGTACACAATGATGGGGTAAATTTCCTTAAAAGTGTCAAGCACTACCCCTAAAACATAATAGAAGTAAATATCTTTCTACTGCAAACCTGTTGAGGAAACCTCCTTGAAGAAACCATATGTGGATATCCTAACAGGTATCAAGACCTACTAAAAAAGGTTGGAAAATTAGAGAAAGGGTTTTTAAGTATTAATATGGTATAAGACTTAACAAATTAAGTTAAGCATTTACTTCAGCAACCTTACCATTAGAATGAATTTTTGTGTGGAATGCTTAAATCTATGTGGCACTGTAAGATCCAGAAAATTAAGATAAGCAACCATACACTGTGAATGTTCTGCATCTACAAGGGAATGTTGAAATTGTGACTTTTGGCTTATTTTGATTAAAAATTGCCTCTTATTGTGATGTATTATCTTTATCAAATTATAATCATAGTATGATTATGGTAAATAAATAACCTATAGGTCCCCACTGAGATATTGTGGTCATGCTGCATTACTGATTTTGCAATCTGATAGAAATTATTAGATATACTTTGCCACTCTTCAATCATGGGAGATCCCTGTGATTCAGATAAAGTGAGAAGCGTCAATGTTTGTCAACATAGAATAAATAAATGTTAGTAATGTTTGTTCTAATTTCTTCCCTTTGCCCTTGTCCTGTCTCACTACTAGGTTGTGTGATGAAGCTACAAGTGCTCTTGACAGCACAACAGAAGCAGAAATTTTAAGTGCATTAAAGTCCGTAGCAAAAAATCGGACTTCCATATTCATTGCTCACAGGCTTACCACTGCAATGCAGTGTGATGAGGTAATCTCTATCTACTTTTTGTGTCCTTAAACAGTACTTGGTTCCTATATTATGTGTTTCTTAATTTTCACCTATTATAACAAACTTTAAGCCTACATAGATTGCTCCAGAACAGTTACTAATTTTTTTTTTCTAATAGTAATAATATGTATGTGGAAGTTGGACCATCTTTACATTAAGCCAAGACATCATAAAAAAAGCACATTTCATAGCAGTAGATATATGATGAACCCTAAAGAAAATCTGTGTTCTTTGAAGAGTACATTATTTACATCAAAAAGCTTTATTTGCCATTGTTCAGATTATTGTTCTGGAAAATGGGAAGGTGATTGAGCAAGGACCACATGAAGAGCTCTTATCAAAACCAGGAAGATATGCACAACTGTGGGGACAACAAAATAACACAATTGATGCAATTGATACAGCCATTGATGTGGGAGCATAAAAAGTTATAGAAAGCTTCTCCCTTCCTCTCGGTGAGAGAAAAAGACATTGTGCAATGTTAATAGTCCATGACTTCATTACAATTTTGAAGTTTTGGGATACCTAAGTCTGTTGTAAGCCTTTCTTAGCCTCTGTAGTACATTTTATATTTGTTTAGCTAGGTCAATTCTTGCAGCAGGGAATATCATGTCATTTCATGGTATATCAATTCTTTGTACCGACATACGAGAGTTTTTGGTCTTCAAAGGCAACACTTGTATACATCAGTTCAAGATGATTGAAGGTCTTATGAGCTTTCTGCTGACAGCAAAAGTTTGTATTATTGGATTTGAATAATAGATTGTGGGGTATCTATTGTTGCATAAATTAAAGCACTTTCGACTAAATAAAAGTGATTTCTTGTAAATCAAGCTCCTGTCTAAACTGTAACAGGAACAGCTTTTGGTGTAGTTGATTTTCCCATTATGGAAAAGAGGTGTAATTTAAAAACCCATGCTTTTTAGGCATTTATTGTAATGAAAAAATGGTTTTCTGCACAAGTAATTTATGCATGGAATAATTTTTAGTAACGGTTGAAAAGGTATGTTTCGACATTCAACATAGTGGACAAGAATATTAATCATTCTGTTGTCCTACTATAATATAACATGGAGACTAATACATTCTGTGTTTAATTTATAAGTTTTTCTATTCTTTGGTTAATGTAAGTTAATATAATAAAATATGTTGCTTACCATTTTCTAAAGATTATATCTTTTTCCTACAAAATTATGTATTTTTCTTCAGAAATAAAATTTGTAAATTTGCATTAGAGGGGGTTTGGTTTACAAATTTTGTTCTAATAATAAAGTCTTTTAAGAACCAACATTTTCATGCTTTTACATCTTTAAAAATTATGAACCTTGTATTTTAAAACATAATATCTTATAATATTCAATTTGCAATTTTAATAACCCACTATATCACCTCAATTTGCTCTAATAAAAACTTCTATAAGACTTAATTCCCAAATTTAATAACCTCCTTAATGCCTTTAAGTTCTATTTAGTCTTACAAGATACACTACAAAATTTACTTTCTATTCTATATTTAGACAAGAACACAACAAAAACTATTTTCATCAACAATTAAAAGAAACATTTGGAGAGGTGCGAAGAGTGAAAAGGGTTTGTGCAAATAACATCATCCTTGTTATATATATATATATGGGTTTGTTAATTTATGTAAAAAAAATTTTAGTTGATACATTTTAGCAAAGTGTAACAAATTTTAATGGATAAAAAAATCCCATTCAAAGAAAAACATACTTTAAACCCAAGGATATTTTAATAATTTTAATATTTAATTTAAAATAAAAAAATAAAAGTTAGTTATTTACCATCCATGATTTAGTGACTATCTTTTATTTTTTTATTTTAAAAAAAATCTCTAAACCCTAAACTTTAAATCATAAATTCTAGACTGTAAAACCTAAACTCTAAATCCTAAACTTTAAACCCTATCATCCATTATTACTGTCATGTAGTTATTTATCATCTATGATTGTTGTTAGGTGTATTGGTAATTATTAGTTTTTTTTAAATAAAAAAATAAAAGGTAGTTATTAAGTCATGGATTGTAAATGACTAACTTTTATTTTTTTTATTTTAAATTAAATATTAAAATTATTAAAATAATGTTTTTCTTTGAATACAGATTTTTTTGTCCATTAAAACTTGGTACACTTGTTAAAATATACTAACTACAAAAAGACCTTATGTAAATTAGCAAACCCCATATATATAATATATTTATATTTAAATTTTTATGTTGTCAAATTTAGATTTTATCATAATCATGGGATCTATTATGAGTTTTGGCTGGAGTTGTTTTCAGATAATATTTATCCTCACTCCTAATATTAACATCTCAGGATACTTTCTTCTAACATTTTTTTTTTCTCTACTATTATGGTGTGAATCAATAAAACAATTATTTATGAATAAGAGCATACAGAGAAGAGAAGTAGCTGCGGAATAATTGCCATGTGAAAAAAATTAAGGAAGGAAAGGCAAAATGTGAAGATCAAACCAGCCAACCCTAATAGAAACAAAAAAAAAAATATTCAAGAACGAATGCATAATAAAGATAGTTATATAAATTAAATTATGATTTATAACAGTGAATAATTTATTCAGTCACATTTATCTGCTCAAGAATGTTTATTGTGAGTATCATTTTTTCTATTTATTTTTTTGTCATCTACACAATCTAAAACATTTCATACTGTACAGACACTTTTTATATTTTTTTCCAAATATTTATACTTATATAAAGAAATTTTTTGTAGTTAGTATCCAAATTTATTTTTAATTTTAATTTTTAAATAAATAATTTTTTTGAAATTAAAATAATTATTCTATCAATTTTAATTTTTAATTGATCATTTCTTTAAGTTTAACCGTTTTTCTAAACTTAATATTATTCTTAATCATAAAACTACATACAATATAAATAAAAACAATTAATAATAAAATTATAAAAACAATTTTAGTTTTATAATATTATAAGAACCACAATAATAATTTTATTATTTTTTATTATAATTAAGAAAATAAATGTGAACACTGCGTAGTTGCTTCTAGTATGCATGACTTTGCACAAAGGATGTTAATCCCACGAACACAAGATGCTTGAAAAAATGAAAATAATCATCACTTTTTTCGTGGTGAAATTATACTTGTATAGTCTTCACAGAAGGTTTTTGAAGATGTTCCGACCCTTAACATTTTCAGGAAGAACTTTCGAGAAGGGGAAGAACGCACAGAACCGCAGCAGAGGATGCAAATTCCTAAATTTGCTGGTAAGGAATTCTGGTGTATACTTAACCTTCATATGTAGTTTCTATTTTATGTTATTAGGCTCCATCTCCTGACAAAAAATGTCTCATGGTTTCTCAGTTTCAGAAGCATGGACACCTCAAAATAGTCTCTGTGTTATATGTTATTTTTCCTGAATTATTATTTTACTAATGCTGAAGCAAAATGTAATAGCTAGTTATTTGTACAGAATCAGTTATCTTATTATTTCTGTCACTTACAACATAACATTACCATGTTAGTAACTAAAATACTAATATATAACCCACTAAAATTCTATAATGATAGATTTAGATCATTTGTACCTAATAAAATAATTAATTAAATTGTACCAAGTTTGACCTTCTAATCAAATTTATGCCATTATTAAAAAACTAAACTAAACTAGAGATCCAATAAACTACGACACAAAACTGGATAAGTGTATCTTTAGCTAATTGAATTTCTGTAACGAATTCAAGATTTGTGATGTTTGCTGCCTTAGTTTTTCAATTGAAGTGTTTGCTAAATTCTTGCAGTTTCTTTGTTAAAGAATCCATGATCATACAATTAACTAAAATGTTTTTTAACACTATCTCTATGTTTGAATGATTAAGTGCAACTAATTTTATTTTCTATCCTTGATACTGAAAACAAAGATATGAGACACTTGAGGAAGAACATGGAAACAATTCACTGTATGGGACATAAATGTTCCCGAAAGAAACTCTACTACTCTCGTAAGTGTCCTAAATGTGTTGAGATATGTTCATTTTATGGGACTGCTAAAAATCAAGATATAGAACTAGTAGAAAACATCCTTGTTCGGTCCAGATTTTGAAAGACATGATAGAAACTTACCAAACTCATTCTAGATGTATATTTTACACTCTAACATGCACTTGATCTACTAGCTTCTATAAACTATTGCATAAGTTGTAGAATTATATATATATAAATATGAAGTGATTGAAATTTCAATAATTATTTTTAAGTGCTCTTTAATTAAACTTTTATTTTATATATCATTTGTAAAAATGCAAACAGGGGTGAAATACATGCTGTATCCATTTTGCTGCTTGTGTAATTTTATTTTCTGTACCTTTTTAATAAACTTCCAATTTCCGATATTTTAAAACTAGTTATAAAAACCAACATAACTATTCCTCACATGGCATGCTGATTTTGCAGTCAAATATCAAAGAGGATCTTCAGTGTCGGCAGAAAAGTCAGGAAGCAGCAACACATCTCAAGTTTTGGAGGGAAGAACTCCATCACCACCCATTACTGAGAAGACAAAATTGGGAGATGCTAAGGCTAAGAGAGTAGGCAAAGGTAATATGTCTGTATATTCATCCATAACTGCTCAAACCTCTTGCTTTCTGAATCTGGAAACTCCTCAGCAGGCTCTACTCTTCATTTTATTGTTTCAATGAAACTAGACCCATCTGTACATGGAAATTCGGAATAAATGTTTGGTCCAAACATCAACCAGTCACAAGTTTCCAACCATGTACAAGTATTGAATGTGACACAGCCATAATTAGGCTAACTATGCTCAAGAGATTTATTTGGTGCTTAGACTGACTTTGGCTTTGCTGTTTTATTGAACACAGTTTTATGGATCTTGCCAAAACTTATTTCTATTATGGAAAATGACACTTGAACAACCATTTTTGACAACATTTAGACACGCGCACACGTGTCAAAATCTGAGTGGTCCAGTTGGAAAAATTAAATGAAAATGGACCACTCAGATTTTGACACGTGTGCGCGTGTCTAAATGTTGTCAAAAATGGTTGTTCAAGTATCATTTTCCTTCTATTATATCCAAATCTTTTGCTTGCTTATGGTTGCTAAACTTAATATAATTATATATATTTTTTTAAAATCTCATGTTAAGTATTATTGTGTATTTTTACATTTTAGTTACTTTGACACCCTTATTAAAAATAAATATAAGCATGGAGAAAGAAATCAAACCCATATAAGCAAATAAAACTTTTAAAAATATTATACAATTCTGAACCTAAGATGATATCCATTATAGAAAAAACCTAAGCTTATACCTGGTTGTAAACTATAATACTAAGTATAATATTTTCTATTCACTAAAGAATCAATTTTATCTGGAGAAGAATGATTATCCTTCCAAAAATTATGAAAAACTCAAAATTACGTAAGCATCTTCTGCATCTTTCTCTCAACTCCCAATACACAACTAAAATAGAAGAAAAAGTTAAAATACACCAAAAAGAAAAGTTCAAGAAATTAAAACACGCATATACTCTACCACCAAAATTACCCATCAACTCTTCATGACTGGTTATAGTTTGAACTCTTCATATTTGGATAAAGAATGAATGTGTTCTGCCTTATCTTCATAGGATTTGTTTTCAACAGGTATACTTTCACATTATTTAGAGTTATGATTCATTATACAAATTCAATCATGGTTATACTATTAAAAGAGATTAAGGTGTGATTGGATAAAGATTGCTATTTTCCTGTGACATAAAAAGTGAATGGATTCACCGTTTCCTATTATCTATTCATGTTGAATCCGATATTTAAGTTAGAAAAAAGACAATAATAATAATTTTCAATTGTACAATTTTATTCATTACTTCTTCTACACACATTTAGACTATGATTTTATGAACATTATCAAAAATACATTGTTAATAACTTAACTCGAATAATCTCATCAATTTTTTGAAAGAAAAAAAAAACAGTACAAGAATTTCTTTTATATGTAGACAGACTCTAATTTATGAAAAACATACATACTTTATCTATTAGGAGTTCTTACATTTATTCAAATAAAATCTAAACATTTCAAACTTCATTATATAATAAAGACACGTGATTCACAAGTAATGCTTAGATGTATTTTAGACCTGAAAGAGGAAGATAAAAATTCCATTGTTAACTAGCAGTATAAAACCAATGCATGATTTAAACTATATGTTTAATGTAGCAAAAACGATATATTATGGAAGCAGATTGCCAGTGAAAGATTCAAGTTGTCCCCTATTAATAATTAAACATTAATTATTCAAGTTCCATAAATGAGTTCATTTGATAGGAGGAAGGAGTAGTGTGCAGCTAAGAGGTTAACTGCATACAAGACAGAAAGTATAATTCTAGTGACATCCACCTTAGCAAAATAAATTCTGAAGCCATGTTGTCTAGATTTTTGTTGTCTAGATTCTCCGAAGTTGATTGGAAAATGATACTTGAACAACCATTTTTTGACAACATTTAGACACGTGCACACGTGTCTAAATTTGAGTGGTCCAGTTGGAAAAATTAAATGAAAATGGACCACTCAAATTTAGACACGTGTGCGCATGTCTAAATGTTGTCAAAAATGGTTGTTCAAGTGTCATTTTCCTTTAGAATAAACATAAGCTTTCAGAGACTATACAGTAGCAGTGACAAGGACAGCTCAAAAACACTAGTTGAAGGTTTAATATATTATAAATTTAAAACCTAAAAAAGAGTATAATCCAAGTGAATAACTTCCCTTGCCCTTTTACCATATTTATGCATCATTGATGGCCCAGCTGCCATCACACTCAGCAGGACCACACCACCACAGGTGAAACCCCACACTTCAGTATTTAATGTACTGGCACTTGGACTGAGAGTGGTGTCACCATCCTCAAGTCTCTTCGTGAAAAACGAGGACTCGGGCCATGTTAGATTCATGGACTCAGACAAAATCTTCAAAATATTACAGATTATTATGAGTTAAGACTCATGAAGAACATCATGTGACTTCACAATCCAGTGTTCTTTCTAAATGGACTCATATTCTGACTACTATCAGCATTAACCCTGCTCTTACTAATGGTGCTTCTGAAGGCCTTAAACCCAAAAGCACACACAACACTAGGATATATATTAAGCACTTCAGAAGAAGAGAGATGCGATAGTGGGTCATGATAGTTCAGTCATCATCATCAAGCCCTTTATTGGCTTAAACCCTTATATCATTTGAGAAGAACTCTAGAAAATTAGCAGTGAAAACAAACCACTGTTCATGGCACATGCAATGTACTCCATAATGGGCTTTTTATTTATGTTATACTCTATTATACTTATTGCTTTTCTTTGTCCTTGTTCCCTTATTGTTTGTCCTATGGAATGCAAAACCCTCTCCACCAACCTTGTTGGTTGGCTTTTCAAGCTCAGCTTTCTCAGATAAATCTTTAGTGATTGGAAAAGCTTTCTGAGACCATGCACCCCACTTGCATATGTACCAGAAAACTTGTTTCACCATCTCTCTTTCAAGAATTCCAGCATGCATATGATGCCAGACATGCACTCATCATGTGAAGATTCAACATCGCTCACTATGCAGCAGGAATATACAATAAACATCATTCGTTCTTACTTTGGACCACTCTTGATGGAGGGTTAGTGTGAGGAGCTGCATAATTAAAGTATTTACAAAAAGCCGTACCACAATGGAGACAAGTGCCACTTTTGTATTATTATTAAAAGAATTAAAAACCTTTAACCAATATAAACTCTTAAAAATCAAATTATCAAATGGTTTTTCAACACGTGACATGAAATTGATTATAAAAAAATAATGTATGGGGATTCTAACGTATGGACAAAAGGGAATAGGAGGAAAATCCACTTCAGATTTAAGAGCACTTCATGACTTTTAACACATCACATGCCCATTTTATCAAGATATCTATTATTAAATGAATAGATAAAAAAGTAAGAGATTCAGTTCAATTGTACTTTCATCTCGATCTCCTCAAGTAACTAGCCTAGTTTTAGTCCAGTTATACACATGCAAGCCTATATAATAATAACATGTCCTTTTGGAAGTATCCAGGAATACACAGTTTATCATTTCTTAATATGAAGCTCCTAAGTATATGAAACTCCTGAGCTGGGGTTTAAGATGATACTGATACTGTACTGTGACATTATCCTCAAAAACACATTATAAGTAATGTAAACAAACATGAAACATGGTTAAAACTTCTGTCAACGTTTCCACTGGCCCAGATTTTATACAAACATGAAACATCAGAATAGTGTAATACTATTAGATAGAAATATTTCCACTGGCCTATATTTTATACACTTTAAAGAAAAATAAATTGAAAGTAACAAGCGTATCAACAGTGCACGATATTTTAAGAGAAAATTAAAAAAAAAATCTTCCGAATGTCAAACAAACTAGAAGGTCCTAGCTCCAAGTTCCAATCAGTAGCTAGAGTGCTAGACCCAGCCTAGTGAACAGTAACGATACACAAAAGGCAGGGTCTGTGGCGCCGATTGCACGGCTCATATTTAATCATATTTAATTAATTTCAGGCACTGCAAAACTGGTCAGAGTACAGAAGATTGATCAGTTATGCAATTATTATTACAACAACGTTACTCCAAGAAGAAAATATGAAAAAAGAGCATGACACAGATGTAGATTGTCAGTCTATAAACAGCTATATAACAGCCTCTTTCTCATGTAGTAATATCATCACATAGTATAAATTAGTAATTTATAAGATTTTTTCTAAATATTATAGATTATTTGAGTTGTTTCCTTCATCTTTTATGACAGTTTTCTGGTAAAAGCACTACCTGATAAATGACACATAAATATGTAGTCCCCTGTAAGCAGAATCATCACCATTAACTTGCCATCACGACAATGACACATTGTTTGCCTTCAAGAGCCTCCTCCTATGAGATAAATGCATGAAAAGGCAAATCTGTTTCGTGTGACCAATGCAATGTTTTCATTTGTTTAGTCATTTGGGAATAAAGTGAGATTCACTGCAATTAATGTTGGCATGTTTCTAAGATAAATTTGAGAGTTCACAGCCTGCAAACTAAACCAAGTGACCCAACCAAAATGAATGTTCAAAGGAGAGATGTATAATGAATGATAATGCACCTCCTATTCTCACTTTTTCAATTTCTAGTAAAAATATTAGTGTGTTTTACAAGTAAAACTCTTTCTCTGTAAATACATCCAATCAGTATTTTCCCTTGATAAAAACAAATTAACTATAATCTATAATATAATTTAATGGTATACAGTCTACCATTTTCTCCACCTTTGACGTAATTTATAAAATACTTACAAAAACCAATGAACTGATGTTAAGTTTTTCTACTCACTCTCAATATGTCAAAAATACATAAATTGTTTTTTCGATTAACAATTGTCCAACTACCCCATAAAAAATCCATCCCTTAGGTGTTTTCCCGTGTTCTGTTTAGTAGAAGTAAAAGAAAAAAATATATAAATAAATAATTAAATGAATGAAAATTAAAGATGCTCAGCAAAACAAAATTCATAAAAATAAGTTAAAACTAGTAAGTAGTTGAATTTAAGTCCAGAGTTTAAGTCAAGAGCTTTGTTTAATTATATTGCATATATAAGACGAAAAATAAACGTAAAAGATGTCAATTTCACAAGTAAAAATTCACTTTGTAGGCAGGCAGCTATTTAACCACCATATAAAAAATATCCCATAAGTAATGTGTTAAACTTATAATCCAAAAGAAACATAGATAAAATTTCCAACACAAAATGAAGTGTAAGGATTAGATTAGTAAAATGCATGCAACAATAACCAGGAAAACAAAAAACAAAATACCAAGGTTGCAGCCCTGCCAAAAATTTGCTAGAAAATAAATTACTAACAAAAACAAATTAATTAAATGATTATTTGTACAATGAGAAATTCGATTACGGTTTAGAATGAGACTGAAAACATCTTCCAGAAGCAAGATTATGTCAGGTGAAAATATATATTCATATATTTAAGATTATAAGGAGAAAGAAGAGAAACTATCCACAAGATATCATTATAAACTTATAAACAGTTAGAGGGAGCTCCCTTCAGTCCAAGCACAGACAAGAAAAGGAAGAAATTTACCTCCTGCATCATTCAAACATTCACAATAGCATACCATGATGTCAGATCTATTGTGTTTGAATGAATGAGTCAGCAGCTAATTCAAACCCCTCACCCATCCATGAGTGGACTGAAGGAAGCTCTCTTCAACCATTTCTAATAATAGGTCCATCTTAAACATTTATCTAATAGCAACTTTAATAGCATATGTACACAGTCTATCTAACAACATAAAACTTATCAATACTGTTAAAATATTTTAGAATACACAAAATCAAAACACAGCCATGGATGATGAGTTAATTTTCAACCACAACTTTGTAGAATATATTTAGACTTCAAAACACCATGGATAAAAAGTTAGATCTTTACTAAATAAGTGAAATTAATCACACTTGTCACTGACACAACAACAAAAATAATAATTACAAAATATAATTAGACTATGAAACAGAACTATTAGTATCAACAAAATCTTTATAAGTGAACTCACTGATAATTTCAAAAGTAATCTAATCAGTTTAATCAAATAAAGTTTTTTAGTCAGTAGAAACTACATGCAATCTTTAATCATAGCCTCCAAGTAATATGTAATAATATGAGATATTTCAGATGTATTTCATAAATTGTTTTGGCTTGTGTATTTCTGTAAACCTTACTTGTTGAAGGTAAAATCAGATCATTTCACAAGAGAACGAATTATATTCTGCATAGAACCCTCATCCTTCCCATTTGAATATATGTTTATAAATTAGGAATTACAAAGTAACAGCACCATCAAATGACAGAGAAAGTACTGTATTTTATCTGAATCAGCATCAATTTTAAAACTTCAATTAAATGACTTTCAAAATATTGAAAGATGTACTCCACCAAGGAACCCTAACCCTAAGTGTTAAAGGAACAGACAAGAAAATCTGGAGATAACACATTTTCAAAAAAATTCAGGATCAATTTCTCCCCAAATAATAGAATAGTGTGTACCCTTGTTTCCAGCTGATCCATGCACAGGTGAAGCACCAACGCATACATATTACGAATGTGACCAATTAAGCAAAAACCAGAGCTTCTTTTCTCTACTTGAACACGAATGCAGTGTTATAATCATAAGCAGAAAAATTAAAAGGTAAAGCTGTGTGATATAATGCAGATAACATGCAGATAGAAACAAATAAACCAACTACACTGCATCTTGCACTTACACCTTACCATTCCCATAAAGTTCTACAATCTGAAGCTTGAACTTAAGGAGGAGACGAGAAGCACGGCTAAAAAATGGGAAGCAATAGGGATGAAGAAAACAGAATTAGAAGAGGCAATGAGTTGTAGAAGTAAATTAAAAAGCTAAATAAAAGAGTGGAAAAGTGATAAAAGAGAAAAGAGGAAGAGAGATTTAAAGGGTCAGAAGCAGAAAGCAGTGAAGAGAAGAGAAGTGAAGGTGTGTGAAAGAAGTAGCAGAGGGAGAGAGAAAAGGATGGGAAGTGTCACTGTCTTCATTATAGTCAGAGAAAGGAAAGCGATTGGAGATCTCATAACCACACATACAAATCTGGCAAAGCACTGTTTCCAAAAGAAAAGAAAACAAAGGTAAGGGAAAATCATCTTTATCTTTTCCCAGCAAGGGAATTCTTTTGCAGTTGCAAACATGATAAGATAGATATAGAGAAACACAAGTAGGGAGTTTTTCTTTCTTGTTTCTTCTTCCTTTGTGATAAGAAAGTGATGAAGCTCCTCCTCCTCTTATACACACACCCTCTTTCTTTCCCTCCCTGAAAACTGAAAGAGACTCTTACCACACACACACACACATAAAATCCAACCTACCTGTACTGTTTAAGTACTGTAAAGAAAGAGATAAATAAATAAAAAGAATAGTGGGAAGAAAGGTGGGGTTCTCATTGCCCCTTTTGCTCATTCTCTCTCATCTTTTGTGCCACTCAACTCAACTGTGCTGCACTATTTTCTATTACATCAATCCGACACTATCCATTATTATCATATTTTTCCAAACACTTTGTTTCCATCCAAAAGTTTGGTAAAACCTACATTTTTATAACAATTCTTTACTTTGTAATTCTGAAATTGTGGCTTTGTTTAAAAATCTTTTAAACTTCTCCATATTGCTTCAATTAATATGCTTTTAATCTCTGTAATGGAAATCCTTGAATGTTTTATTTATTTTTTCAAAACACTTATCAATTATATTAATTTTAAAAATGATCCTAAGTAGTAAACTGTTTAAAAGCCTACAAGTAGCAACTATCTTAACCACACTATTAGATAAGAAAGGAATGTTTTTTATTACAAATTATTATACTAATATTTATCATTATAATTCTTTTATGTTCTTTATTAATGTAAGATAAACATATTTTAAAAGTTGTTTCCAACAATATTTTTTAAAAACCATATTTTAATCATTTGAAACCAATCTACATTATCGTACTAAAAGACTAATAAATGTTGTTGTAATAGATTGTTTAAAACTTGTTTGAATTTATTATTTATTTAAATTTGTAAAATAACTTAGATGCGATTTATTCTAATTTATTTTTGGCTTATTATACTAAACTTTAAATCATTTATAAAAAAAAACTTAGAAATTGCATAAAGCAATTAATGTTTTTTTTAAAATACTTAGTCACAAATCTTACATATGGCATGCATAGGAGCTATTCATTTTAATTATCAAATAAACTAAAGTAAATTACACCACCCACCAAGTTTTGCCATATTTTCCCTTACACTTTAATTTTTACATTAATCTTTTTAGTTATTCAAAAGTATGGTATCAATGATCTTATAAAATAATATATTGCCATAAAACTTTAAAAAATGACCTTTAAAGTGAGAAATTTGATATGAGAAATTTAAAAAATATATAATATATTTTCGTGTTTAATAATATAATATGGAATGATGTGCAACTTTTTTGAGTCTACTTTTTTGTACAGAAAGAAAGTGGTTGTACATAGGGAGTGATGCTGAAAATTGATGGGTTTGATTTGAAGTCACTAATTAATCTGGCGGAGAAAAAAAAGAAGCAACAGAGTACATAGAATTGTCCAATTTAAAATAACATGACTCAGCTACCTGCCAGGAATCATCAACACTTCTTCTCTCTCACTCCACTCACAACACAACATATTACCATCTTTCCCACCTTTACATTTTCAATCACTGCTTCTCCAACCCAAAAATTATTTATTTAAAAACAAAATGTTATCATTTACGATGAGGAATTATGTTTTTTGCCAAATTCGTTTTAAATTCAAAATTTGATATATATAATCTTAATTTCCTTTTATTATTAGTATGCTCCCCTTTATAATTAATTATTTTCCTGGAATACTTTGAGAATTAGTCTTCTCGTGGTTCTTAATTTTGCTTGAGGTTAAGTTTGAGTTGTTTGAGGTTTGGTGGGGGATGGGAGTTGTGTTTATTGAGGTTGTTGGATAAATGAACTGAAAAGGAAAGGGGTAACATCTTTAGGATGATTAGAGGAAAAAATATATTCATTTATGGGTTTGCTTGAATCAAGCTATTCATAAACATTAATTACCTCATCTATTTATTTAAGTTTGTAGGTAAAATAGTTTCTTTTTTCTTATTAACTTTGACTTGACTAATTAGGTATCCTACATTATCTTCAATGATTGCGTTGTACACACATTTTAATTTATCATCTATTTCAAAACTCTCATTTTTGGTGTCATTAGACACCACTGGTAAAATCATCACCTCCATCCAACTTGGTTAACTCCAACAAGATCCAAATCTTCATCAACAAGTGTAGAACTTCATTGACTTTGAACACAAGAAAATTTGTTCCTACAAATTCATTTCAACCAATTATGAACATAAGATAACATTTTAAAAGTAAAATAATAAGATGAAAACAACGTAGATTTGTTAGAACCAATATATACGCAAATAAAGAGAGAAATGCGAAGAGAAAATAAACGAGGCAAAAATATTTATTATATTCAATAATTTCATATTTCGATTAGATATATTATTTTTATTTTATATTTATTTTTTATTTTTAGTTAAATTGTTATTATTTTTTATTATAAATACATGACTCTAAGTGTATACGAGGGACATTAATCTCATACACAGTTTTTACTATATTCAATATAGTATCTAGAGTCTGGTTCTTTTAAGAAAAAAATTGTTGTCGTCTTTGTCATCTACCATTATCAATGGCGCCTTCATTTACTGTCATCGTCTACTGTTGTCACTATAAGAGTTCTAGTTTCGACCATTGATCACATAATTTTGATCACCTCGGCCAGGCGACCATCATGACATCAACGACGCCTTCATTTAAGCTCCTATGAATCTCGACGCCTTTTGAAGTTGTAGATCTGTTCCCTTTTTCGCCGTGCATGGTGACATGTCTCGTCTCTTCTTAAACAACGATTTAGAGTGTCGAGGTTTTTTTTTTCCTTTTTTAGGTTCTTTATGCATGGTCACACGTCTTGTCTCCTCTTAGGCAGCTATTTAGAGCGTTGATGTCGCTCTTTTTCCTTTCATGTGTCATGATGGGAGAATATTAGATTTTTAAGATTTCTCTCTCTTGTTCAACAATGGCTTCTTCCGTGTTCTAACTTCCCTTTTGTCACCATTGTGTTTGACCCATCTATATATGTTTATAGTCGTGATAACTCTTCAACAATGACTTCTTTACCCACTGGATGTCAATAATGCATTCCTTAACGACGATTTATAAGAAAAGATTTATATGGAGCAACCACTCATGTTTGTTGCTGAAACGAGTCTTTTGGGTTGGTATTTGGTCTTCTACGTTGTCTTTGCAAATCATTAACAATTTGGTGTCAGTAGAGTACAAAAACAGATATTTTCACTAAGTCTTTATTGCACCAGGTATAGGGAGCGTTAGACATTTATCTTTATGTTATATTTATCTTTTATCTTTAGTTAGTTTGTTATTATTTCTTATTTGTATTTTGGATTTGACTCATATTTCTTTTATTATAAATAGAAGACCCTATGTATATTGGACGCAAGAGAGATTAATTTCATACATATTTTACTATATTCAACAATTTTAATAAGTGAATAATTAATAAATTAGAACTTTCATAATAAATTATAATTAAGTGCTAGTGATATGTTAGTTTACTCTTTAAAATTAATTATTACATGTTTTCTAAATCTAAATTGGTTTTAACCAATTTTTCTAAAAAGTATTTCTTTAAATTGATTTTGAATAATATTTATGTGAAAAATACTTTCTAAGAGGGTAAGTAGATATAACAAATAGACTCTCATCTTTTTATAGGGGGAATTCTTACTGACTATATATATATATATATATATATATATATATATATATATATATATATATAGATAATATTTTGTTGCTATTATTTGGTTAGTAGAAGAGGTTGGACCAACAACCTCTCTCACAATTCTTCCCTGACCCTTTACAACCTTTGTCGCACTTTCTTCTAATTTTTAAGAAGTTAATATATTTATGTTTGTCTTGCCATGAAATCAATTCATATCTTTAAGATATCTTCTCTCTTATTAGAATTTTTGTACATTTATGTTCAAATGAGGTATGTAAATTAAATATTTTTTATATCTAAAATTTGAATATTTTTATTCTTTTTTATATTTTTATTTATTGTTAATTTTTTTCACATGAGAATGTTTAACTTTTAATTTAAATGTTTAATAACTTAAATACTTGATCTAGTAGGTAATATTCTTTTTTTTCTTCTTTATTCTTTTATACTTAATTTTTGTTCCATTTGAAAAATAATTTTTATTTTTCATTATCTTTCAACCGTTTGACTAATTTGATATTGGAAAAGTTTTCTCAAATCTCTAAGATATTTCATCTTATCACACATTTAATTATACATTTGTTTTTCTTTATATGATATCATCAACATTGTATCAAATGATTTATAAGACACACATTTGATTTTTTCTTTAAGATTTTTATTTATTATAAAAAAATTCATTTACTATAATATAATAATTTAATGTCATTGTGATGAATTTTGTTTATCACCATTCAACATATATTGAAGTTTAAAAGAAAACAATCTAAATTTTAATTATTATTAGTTTAAGGTGTCCATTTAAGTGGTGTATTATAATTTTTATTAATGTACAAAAAAAAAAGATATTTCATTAGAATTTAGGTTTAAACCCTCGTTTGGTCCTCGTATTTGTGTGTCAATCTCAAGTGGGTCCTCATTTTTTTCGGTCTCAATCGGGTCCATAAACTCTTAAAAATGAGCCAATTAAGCCCTCTCCGTTAAGTTATCATTGTCATCGTCTAACTGTGCTGAGTTGTATTTTTTTTATATGGTGTGACATTGTATATTAAATTGAATGGGTGATGTGTTGTACAATCAACAATTCCACATCTGTTAAATTTTTATACTTTTTCTACTGCCATCGGAAACCCTCCCAGAATCGTCCCACAGGCCGTGGCGGCCTCTTCTCCAGCCGCCACCCACCACTGTCGTTGCATAATCTTCAGCAATAACCCATTTTTCATACGGTTTCTTTCACTAAGGAAAACCCTTTGTACTTATTTCTTCAAAGCAAATTCACTCTCTTTTGGTCCTCAAATAATATTTTCGTATCTCTCTCTGTCTCTCTCATTGTTGCTGGGAAGAACACACACCCCTTTCTTCCATTGCGAAGAAATCTCTCGCAACCATTTTCCCTTGTGACTTCTTCTTTTGCCTTATAATCTCAGCTCCCTTTCTTTGCAGTTGCAGACACCACCAATGTTAATCGGATCAAGGAGTATTTGGGTGACAAAAAAAGAAAAAAAGAACGGATTTTTGGAAAGTGGGGTTCCTTTGCTTGCTTTGGGCTTCTTCTGTTCTTACAATTGGGGCTGTGGAGCTGGGTCGACATCAACCTACTGAGAGAATTTCAGGTGGGGTTCTTTAAGTGTGTGTGTTCTTGCCATTTGGCCTGAGATACATCGACCCTTTTGTGTGTTTCGTGTCCTTGCTCGGTTCTGGGCGAATTGATATGCGAATTGAAGATCGCGACTTAGGATTTTGATTTGGGGATTTTCCTGGATCTTTTGTGTTGTCTTGGTTGCAATTTGAGTGGAGGCAGCGCATAGATATTGGAGAGGTTGGGGTTTTAGGGTTCTTCGTGATTATGAGTTGGTGATGAAGGCACGACGTCATGGTGAAGAAGATGATTTCGCCATTGCGATTTGGGTTACAGGTGAACTGCGCGAGGAGGTGATGGTTGCGCGAGGTGATGGTGGCACTGTCCTAGGGTCTGGTGGCGGCAAGACTGTGGTGATGGCAACGCTCGTGGTTCATGGTGGAGCGATGAGGTTGCTTGCGATTTTGGGTGTGTATGGTGGATGTTGTGTCGCTCGCGGCATTAGCGACAAGAGAAGGATAGGCAGTGGCGTGATTCATTGTGTGGGTGGTGGCGCGTGATGGAGGATGGTTGTCCAACGAGATGAGCATGGTGGTTGGCCGTGGCGGCGATGATGGTGGGGAATGACACTGTTGCGGTGGCTAGCTTCACCTAAAAAATTTCACGTAATATAATACTGACACATCATCATTTTAAGTGTGCACCACGTCATCACAGTTAGGCGACGTCAGTGATAACTTAACGGAGAGGGCTTAATTGGCTCATTTTACAAGTTTATAGACCCGATTGAAACTGAAAAAAAAAACGAGGACCCGCTTGAGATTGACATACAAATACGATGACCAAATGAGGGTTTAAACCTTCATTAAAATTTAAAAAATGTGGATAGAGAGACTTTTAAAATATTTTTAAGTTTGAATATATATATATATATATATATATATATATATATATATATATATATATATATATATATATATATATATATATATATAGTTTTTGTATCATTTAAAAAAATTATCAACTTTATTTCACTAACATTTACAAATTAAATTAAATTTTGGTTTTCATTAAATTTAATTTGATATTTCAATTTGAAATATATATAATTATAATTTTTTTCTAAATATTTGATATTGAATAAACGATAATCCATTCTTTTCATATTGAATATTTGATAATATTATGTTTTCTTTCTAACAAATTTTTATTATTTTATAAAAAAAATTAATTAATATTGAAACAATAAGAAATCAAGTATAAGCACTAACACAGGGATCTACACCCGTCAATAGGTAAGTATGAATTTTTTTTCTTTGAAAATGATATGTATAGAATAGCGAAACTTGTTTCCACCCATTATCATTTCCTAATTCAATATTTTTTTAAATCATATGTCAAAATAATTATATTTTTGCAAATGTACAATCTTTAAAAAAGAGTTACAAAACTTTATAAAATTTCCAATTTTATATACTTTTCAATCATTGTAATATGATTTTTCAACAAGCAACATATTATATATATATATATATATATATATATATATATATATATATATATATATATATATATATAATATTACAAAGCATCATGCGTGTTCTAATTTTTTTACAAAAGAATGACATACTTGTGTTTGTGCAAACATAATCCCTATTTTAGGCATCATTCATCTAATCATAATTAAATATTCTATATATTTATCCATTTTTACAAATTAAGCTTTTTATAATAGATAGTTTGAAATTTACTTCATTTTGCAAAAAATTCACTGTGAAATCAATCTTCTTTGAAGAATTTCAAGAATGGACAGTAGGAAATCCAGTTTTTTTTTATGATGAGTCATGCATATCCATTATGTTACCACAACTTTGCTTTGTGTATGGCGACATTAATTCATCTAGCTTACCTCTCAAATTTGTTAAGAGTTGTATGAAACATAACTCATCCAAATTTACTGCAAATACAAAACAAAACTTCAAACTAGAGTCTGACATGGTTAAATTATTTTGAAAAAGATATAGAACATAACGTTAGACTCTCATTTTTCTTGGTCCATACTCATTTCCTTATCAAGTCCACATGTTGTTGGTATAATCAGTAGATTTTTGTCAAATCCAAGTAGAGAGTATTGGAATGCTGTGAAATGGATTTTAAGGTATCTTTGTGGTACTAATGGTTTGAAGCTTTGTTTTGGAGGTGATAAGCCTACTGTGACAGATTACTCAGATTTAGATATGGTTGGAGACATTGATTCCAAAAATTTCACTTCAGACTATTTGATTCAGTTTGCAAGGGAAGTTGTGGCTTGACAATCAAAGTTGCAAAAGTGTGTAGCGTTGTCTACTATTGAGGTATAATTCATTACAATTACTAAAGGTTGTAAGGAGTTTTTATGGGTGAAGAAATTCTTGTAGGAGCTTGGTTTTGTGCAAGGCAAATACTTGTTGTATTATGATAGCCAAAGTGTCATCAATCTTGGTAAGAATTTAACTTTTCATTTTAAATCCAAACATATTGATGTGAGACATCATTGAATATGTAATGTTTTGGATGCTAAGTTGTTGGAGTTAGCTAAAGTTCATACAAATGATGATGGTGTTGATATGATAACCAAGGTATTGTCAAGAGGAAAGTTTGAAACTTGTTGTGAGATCTCCAGTTTGGCAGATATCTCCACATAGTCGTGATGGGGGTATTTGTTGGGTTATTAATAAGACTAAATAATGTAGATCATTATCTCTCACTTTATTTTAGTGGAGAAGGGTCAGATTAGTAAGTATCAAAAAAGTCACTTGAAAGAAACAAAAAAAGCCAAAGTGAGAGAGAAAGAAAAAGAGAAAGTTTTTCTCACATAACACAAAGTCTGCACTTGTGCTTTCATCGTTGTGAAGTCGTCCACAATTGGATCGGGTTTATTTTTGGACAGTGGGTTTCATATGTATGGTTTTTCATTCTGATCGTAATCGAAGGTTTAGCTTGGGAGAAAACAATTTTGCATCCACAACTCTGTCGTGGAGAATTTTCATCTTCTTTGTTCTCATTTGTAAACATTTATGCTTAGTTAGTTTGGCTAATTGAAAACACTATTTGATATTTTTATTAGAAACTCTTTTGTACTCTATTATTGATCATAATAAATTTTTTTCTTTGGTTTGGACGACTCGTGGTTTTTATCCTTGCATTGAGAACTTGCATTGAGGATTTTTTTACATTAAAAATTGTTAACGTCATTTTATGTTTTAGACTCTATTACTGTTTTATTTGTTTGGTGTTCCTCACATATTGTGGTAAGAAAGAAGATTGAATTTTGACCACGCTATTACTCATATTGTTATGAGAAAGAAGATTGAATTTTCGCTTCACTGTTACTTATTTGTTAACTTTGTTATAATTTTTTGGTCATTTTCCAATCACAAATTTCAATTTCACAAACAAAAACTTATTTAATTTTTTTTAAATCATATTATTTATAATTATTATTAAATAACTGGTTTTTTTTGTCGGTTTTTTAATTTTTTTCATCTCAATTTTTTTCCTTGGATCCTATGATAATTTTAGTTTTTTTTATACTAAAGAAAACAATTGATACAATTTTAGATGCACTATAATGATTAGTTTTAATGAATATAAAGTTTTGTAATTTATAATCATTTCTTTAACATACTTTTTCTTTTAACTCCAGTTACAGTTTTTTTTTACGTAAAATTTGGTTTTTTTAATGCTAACGAAATTAACTATTTTTAACCAAACTTACAAAAATAAAAGCCGACTTTGATCATTGATTAGTAATCAATTACACTTATTAATAACTATTGAATAAATTAATTTTCACAATTATCCTAAATATCCATTTCTAAAACTCTGACACAGCAAAATTGACCTCACACACCAGGTTAATAGGATACCCTATAATATTAAACTATCCCAGACCATTGAATATATCTTATTCTCGTACTTAGATTAATTATTTGTCTGTGGTTTAGGTTTTGCTAACTGGATCAAAAAAGTATATCCAGGGAGACCTGGTTCCTGGATTCCTTATCCACGCATGTGATTATTAGTCATCAAATTACATGAATAAAGTTTCTTAATTTCCTAATCATTTTAGTCCAAAATACCAACACATCATGTGTTTCTTCATCACACATATATACAGTCCAAAGACACAAATCTATTCTCTTCAAATTAATTATAGTTTATTAGGAGATTATGTTTTAATTATTATGATAATCCGACAAAAAAAGGGTAAGTATATGCTACCCATTTGTTTTTGTCTGTACAACATCAGACCACAACTTGCGATGCTTACCATCTAACTCTCTGTCATGTGCATAATATGTTTAAAAAAACATAATGTATATAGGTACTGATTAACGTCTCTCAAATGTTTAACATTATGGGTATTTTAGATTAAATAAAATATAAAAATATGGATTAAGAGAAAATTAATTTCTTGGGCCTTTTGTTCTCTTGCGGAGGAATAACTTAGGGGCTGCTATGCCTCCCACAATACTGTTTTATAAGGAACATAAATAAAAAAATTAAATACAATAACAACTAAATTACAAAATCTTATAAAAACAAGTACATTGTAAATAACTAGTTGTTAATTAATAGTGTACTATCCCTTTTATAAGCTTATAATATATCATAACTGCCAAATTTTCACATATATTATCAAAATTTAATTACAACATAATTAAGAGCATGATATTTTATATAAAAGTACCTAACATAAGTATATATCATATTCAGCCAGTTTGGTTAGATTCAAACCAAAACAATAACAAATTCAGTTTTTTCTTATTTTTTGGTTTGATTGATTTTTTTTTATCGACTTTGCAATTTGAAACTGTTGATTTCAAAGTGGTAAACATCTTCACTATAGTTATAAATATTAAAAGGGGTTTAAAACGTTCAATAATTTTCTAAATTTAAACATTTATTATTATTATTATCTCTCTCCGTATGTGTTTATATATATATATATATATATATATATATATATATATATATATATATATATATATATATATATATATATATATATATATATATATATATATATATATATATATATATGAGTTGGTTTTAGTAGACAAAAATACACTTATATATCATAGATTCTAAGTTTTAAGGTTAAGGGTATTTTAATAATTTTCATTCTCAAAACTAAAAAAAAAGAAACTCTCAAACCTTTCTCTTTCATCTCTCTCACTCAACATTTTATCTGTAGCCCCAATTGAAAAAATCAGAAACACTTGCCGTTAAACAATCTTACAACTAATGATTTTATAATGAGTTTTCATTTTATAATTTTTGTCTTATCTAATTTTATCCAATTTTCACAAGCATAAAGGAATTGGTAATTGACGTGGAAAAAATCAGAAATACTCGTTGTTAAACAATTTCTTACAAAAAAAATGATTTTATAATGAGTTTTTATTTTATAATTTTTGTCTTATCTAATTTTATCTAATTTTCACAAGCATAATGACATTCGAAATAATTGGTAATTGGCCTGAAGGGTTTTTTTTAGAGATGATGATTCAACATATGTAGATGATGAAATTAGAGAGGTTAGGGAAGATGGTGAAATTGAAGAGATCTTAAATGAACCTTTGTATGAAGGTGACTATGTCAATGACTCAACTCTTTACAAAGACAAATTGTTGGCAAGTGTTTTTGATTTTTTTCAATTTGGATTATAGTAGGGATGACAGAGAAAATGTTGGAGTAAGAGATGAAAGATAAAGGGTTGAGAAGAATGAGAGAAGTGAGTAAGGGTTTAGGGGTATCTTTTTTTTTTTAGTTTTGGAAATGAAAATTATTAAAATACTCTTAACCTTAAAACTTAGAATCCCGGTACACATTGTTAAAATGTACCAACTGAAAAGCATTACCAAACCCCATAAATATATATATATATATATATATATATATATATATATATATATATATATATATATATATATATATATATATTGTATGTATGTGTATAATCACACGTTCATTTCTTAATTTTGAAGTAACGTGATTATCAATTTATTATTTTATTTTTTTAAATTGTATTCCATTTAAGGTATAATATGATAGAATTTATCGTCTTTGTAAGAACTAAAAATAGTAATTGACTAATTACTCGAAGGCAGATTCTTTTAATTTAATATATAGGATAAATACTTTTATCAGATTAATTTAATATTTTATTTTTTACTTTCAATTTGGAAAAACAAAAAATATTAAATTAAACGGATAAAACATTAAAAAAAGTAATTTCATTTTTACACACTATCTATTGTAAAATTAAAACTGATTAATTCGATTCATTCATATGTTATGTGAAGATTAATTATATACTAAAAAATTAGGGTTTTTTTATGGCGTATCGATTAGAATCTGTTATGTAGTAAGGATATTTATGTAATAACATAAATATCTTAGATATTTTAGACAGTTAAAGCCACTAACCACATTTTTAGGTAAGATGGTTATTTTTATTTTGCTTATAAATACAGTGACAGGACCAAAGTCCAGGTACGTTCTCTTTATGCTCTAGAGACCCTAGACAGTATCATAATCACTCTCTTGAGAGCTGAGGCTCCATAATTCACATCTGACTTGAGCGTCGGAGTATCTTTGCAGGTACCTCTCCCTCCTTTGGCGAGTATGAACAACAATGATGGGAGAAAAGCACGCGTCCCAGACAAGCAGCAAGCAACCCAGACAGCCAAGAGCAACAAAGACACACGTGAAAGAGCAACAAAGACACACAGGAAAATGTACACTGAAACATTTTGGCGCCCACCGTGGGGCCGAGGGCCATCCCAAGGAAACCACAAGAGGAGCCTCGGCCTCTACCAAGCATTTCGTAGGATAAGACTACTCCATCAAGATGAAGCCGCCGCATCACCGCCAGAAATCTCCTCCGTGAGTCATTAACACCACCGTAAGCACCTCCGCGAAAGCGCACCAGTGGGAACCTCAGCAAAGTCACACCCCTCTGCGGGTCAAATCCAGCACAAAAATATATCTGTTCTATAGGCTTGTATCAGCAAGCCACTGTCATTGCCAGATCGAGTGACGCCTCCAGCGAATTTCTCTCCTTCCTCCGCCACCACTGATGTCGTCTTTATCAGGATACAATTCTCAGGCCAGCACCAATTACTGCGACAATTGGTTCGGCGTTCTCTACGACCATGACTCTCGCTACCACGGCGAAATCATCCTCCATCGCCGCCTCGACTCAGACAAACGCCGCCTTCACCAGCGGCAACACCAGCACCTTCATTATCGCCACCCTTCAGCCACCCAAAACGCGCAATCAGATCCAACACCCAAAAACCTAGGTCTTTCTCCCAAAGCAGCTAACCAGAGGTACCCCACCCAGTCACGCACACTCGCCACTGTCTCCTTGCGCGCGAGAGGGATAGTTGTCTCCTCCATGAATCGCTTCTTGGGCGAACTCAGCCACCGCGCCGATCAGGGTCGCCGCTCTCCGTCAAGCTCTCCCCCCACCATCATTACGTTGCCTGCCACCACCAAAGGTTCTGCCGAGAAAATAATTGGGGTTTTCCTTCTGCATTTAATTGATGTATGAATTATCAGAATCAAGACCGAGAACAGGAAACCCTAAATCCCCAAATTGAACTCGGTCACAGCCACATCAGCAAACTCGCCGTTTGCGCGGAAGGCTCCCACACGAGAGATTGCCAAGCAGAGATCGCAGACCCATTCTCCACGTCTTCCGCAACAATCGCGCCATCCACGCGTGATTCGGTTGATCGCAGACCCATTGCTGCTGCTGCAAGGGTCAATTCATTTGGTTGAGCCCCCGCGTCATCGGCCGTACAGAGCTGGTGCATAAAACTAGGGTTTCTGGTCAAACCCATTCTCCACGTCTTCCGCAACCATCGCGCAATCCACGCGTGATTCGGTTCTGCCTCCACGTCATTCAACCCAAAGTCTATTCTCCAAAATTCAACCATTCGGCAATTCGACGCCACAGCGCTCGGTTATCCGACCAAACTCACGCTCAGTTACGGAACCACCATAACGTTCGGCCACTATTCTCTCTGGTGGCCGTTCGGCCTAGAGCGTTCGGTTCACGGACATTCGACCCCATTGATGGTCCGCCATTCGGTGCAATTAACGTTTGACCTTAGTGACGATCGGCCATTCCACTTAACTTGCTCGACCATTGATCCTGACGTTCGCCCTTTGATTTCGAACGTTCCACTCGGTCCCCGACGACGTTCGTCCACTCCGCTCTCAGTGATCAGCAACGTTCGCCCTCGACGTTCGGAAACGAACGCTCGACAATCAGTATGTACGAGCGTCCAAAAAGCCGGGCATTCGTCCTCGCCCTCCGGACTTGAACGCTCGACATTGCCTGTGGACGAGCGTTCAAGGAATAAGCGGTTCGTCCTGAAGCGCCCCAAGTTCAGACTCGCGTACGTCAAGGACGTTCGTTTTAAATGTCTCAAGCCCGCCTCGCGTACGTCAAGGACGTTCGTCCTGAGACGTTCCGCAATCAGCCTTGCGTTCGGCCTTTCGGTTTCGAGGACGTTCGATCTCTATCGCTCGACCAAACTTCAACACGAGCGTTAACAAACCGCTCGACAAGCCATGTGACGAGCGTTCAAACCGTCCTCACGCCAAGCCGCTCGACACTCCACTTGGACGAACGTTCAAACCATACCCGACGTTCGTCCACTCCGTCACCAACGTTCGGCCATCCAAGGCCTCAACCATTCGGCCATTCGTTTCAATAGCGTTCGGCCAACAATGCTCTCTCGCTGACGTTCAGTTCCAAACGTTCGACCTGGGCCGTTCGTCACTTCGTTCGGCCAGGCTCTTGTTCGGCCTCTGTGCATTCGGTCACTCCATCTCTCTAACGCTCGTCCTCAAACGTCCCGCACTCAGCCTCGGGTACGTTCGGCCTTTCGGCTACGAGGACGCTCGAGCACTCGACCACACGTACCACACGAACGTTCAAGCAATCCGCCGTTCGACCTCGGACCGCTCGTCCTCGCCCTTCGGACTGCAATGCTCGACAAATCCTGTGGACGAGCGTTCAAACAATCAGCCGCTGGTCCTCGGACCCCTCGTCATCGCCCTTTGGATTCGAACGCTCGACACTTAAGGTGGACGAGCGTTCAAACAAAAGATTGTTCGTCCTCGCCTTCTGTATGTACGAGCGTTCAACAAAGTATGTGTTGAGCGTGCAAGCAATCCTCACGCTCAAGGGACGAACGTTCAAACTGTCCCCGTCGTTCATCCCCTCGATCTCCAACGCTCGTCCACTCATGATCGACCTCCTGACGTTCGGCACCCGGCCTTAACCATTCGACACTTCGATCTCCCTGGCCATTAGCCATCCGGCCTCCCTGGAGATCAACCATCCGGCTTGTCGAACGCTCAATCGGTCTCATTTGTTCAAACATCGTTCGTCCGCTTGCCTCAGTTCAACATATAGGTCTCAGTGACGTTCGGTTGCCTGGCCTCCACTCTTTCGCCTCAGTCGTTCGGCGATTTGCGTCTCAAGCATCCCCGCGTTCGTTTTTCACGAACGCTCGACCTAAAGTGTTCAACACTCAGCCTCCCCAACGTTCGGCCATTCGTGGCTTCAACCATTCGGCCACCAGTCTCAATAACGTTCGACCGTCCGTGACCCCAACCGTTCGACAATCCGTCATATCGACGTCCGACAGCTTGGCTTGGACCGTTCGGCCTTTCGGATTGACGTTCGATCTGTAGCGATCGGTCATACATGGTCTCACACCACTCAATCGTTCGGCAATTCGATCTCATTGTCGTTCGGCAATTTTCAGCATCAAGCGTCCAGTAGTCGTCCTCAATGACGTTCGGCCGGTTGGCCTCCAACCTTTTACCTCGATCTTTCGGTCATTTGCATCTCAAGCATTCCAGCATTTGTTCTCACGGCCGTTCGGCCTAGAGCGTTCGGCACTTCGCTCGTCATTAACGTTCGGTCTCTAGCGTTGAGACAGTCCTCACGTTCGACCTTATATGTCCAACACTTAGCCTCCATGACGTTCGACAACTCCCCCTCTACGGCTCGACCATCTATCGGCACACCCGCTCCACCATGCGATCCTATTGACGTTCGACCGCCAGGTTTAAAACGCTCTATATTTTCATATATTGTATATCTTATGCAGGTCACAGTAGACGGCCAACAGAAAACCGAGCGTTCTACGGGATACACTCCCTCTGGTAGTTGTTCGCCCAAGAACACCCAGAACATCAACCGCTCGACAAACCATGTCCATGAGCGTTCTACGGGATACGCTCCCATGGGTCACTGTTCGCCCAAGAACACCCAGTACATTCGGGATACACTCCCATGGGTAACTGTTCGCCCAAGAACACCCAGTACATTCGGGATACCCTCCCACGGGTAACTGTTCTCCCTTGAACACCCGATATACCCTTACTCGACCGTTCGGCCTCAAAGCGTTCGTCTTTTGGCTTCACTGCTCGACCATCAGTGTCAACGACCGTCCACTCAGTCAGTCGTTCCGCCTCAACGCTCGACAAACAAATGTCAACGAGCGTCAATTCAGTTAGTCGTTCCGCCTTACCGTTCGGCAATCAAATGTCAACGAGCGTCCAAACATCGCTCGACATTCATTTTAACGAGCGTTCAGGAGCCGCTCGTCAATTCATTTCAACGAGCGTTCAAGAAGCGCCCGCCAATGCATGTCAACGAACGTCCCAACATTTGCTCGACATTCCACTTCAACGAGCGTTCAGGAAGTGCTCGTTCATCCATGTCAACGAGCGCTCGTCAATTTCTATCAACGACGAGCGTTTAGACACCGCTCGGCAATCCATGTTTACGAGCGCTCAAGAAGTTGGCCGTTCGGCCTCCAATTTGTTCAACCTTTTGGTTTTAAGCGCTCGACAACTCATGTGTACGAGCGTTCAAAACAGTCGGCCGTTCGACTTCCCTTTACTTTCAACCACTCAGTCTCACATGCCACTCGACCACCCGACCTCCTATGTGTCGAACGTTCAAACAGTCGTCATGATCGGCCTCGCATGCCACTCGGCCTCGACCGCTCGGTCATACGTATCTTCACGTTCGGCCTCACTTGCTCCAGCTTTTTGCCGTTCGTCTCCTTTTGGTCCATCAAATTCGTCATCCTTGTTTTAACACGTTCAGTCCACACTTGAGCAATAACCAGGCACACGCTCTCTAATTACAGCGAAGACAGCCTCCCTCAAACTCATAAGTCCTATAGTTACCACGTTCATAAAACGGAACGGTTAACTCGGACTTGGGGGGCATGTTATGTAGTAAGGATATTTATGTAATAACATAAATATCTTAGATATTTTAGACAGTTAAAGCCACTAACCACATTTTTAGGTAAGATGGTTATTTTTATTTTGCTTATAAATACAGTGACAGGACCAAAGTCCAGGTACGTTCTCTTTATGCTCTAGAGACCCTAGACAGTATCATAATCACTCTCTTGAGAGCTGAGGCTCCATAATTCACATCTGACTTGAGCGTCGGAGTATCTTTGCAGGTACCTCTCCCTCCTTTGGCGAGTATGAACAACAATGATGGGAGAAAAGCACGCGTCCCAGACAAGCAGCAAGCAACCCAGACAGCCAAGAGCAACAAAGACACACGTGAAAGAGCAACAAAGACACACAGGAAAATGTACACTGAAACAGAATCGAACACCGAATTTAGTTAGGGCTTGCTTGCTGCGACTGCTTCAGACGTGTTGACTTGTCTACCAAAGAGGTGACCAATTTCCAACAACTAATTGCCACCACTTTCATTAGCAGGTCCCAATTAAAAATCTTATTTAAATAAGTTTTTGAAAAATATGTTTGTATATAGGTTTTCTATATAAATATAAAAAATGTTTATTATATATTATGTATATACCTAAAATAAGTGAATGCAAATAGATTAAAATTTCAATAAAAAAACCTCTCTCATTTAAGCACTTATCTTTCATAAATCAATTTAGATATTTGTTCATACTCTTCGCCCATCAAAAATAGATAGAGTGATATAAGTATATACACATTCACCAATACTTCCTTGAAATGTGTGTAATAATTCAATATTCGCATTATTATAATTTTAGTCTTTTAAGAAAGAAAAATAACTACTACGATTTTTATTAAAATATTTATTATTTTCGTGTAATTCGTCTTGTTTTTCGATAAATATAATTATTAACAAAAGTGATTATTTTAATAAAAAGATATATTCATTGTTGATTTCAATCTATGGAAAGAAGTATATACAACCAGAGTCATGGTGAGACAGACAAAGAGAATAATAGTCTGGACTCAGTGGCTACAAAAAATGATACTAAAAATAGTCCATAAGACTGTATGATGAAAAAAAAATTAAGAAAAGATTATAAATAGTTTGTGGAAAGAATAAAAGAAGACGCTGTCTTACTGCATTGGAAGGATGAGGCATGGGAGGATTTGTTGTGAAATGGTAGTGTTAGGTTGTTTTGTCGGGGGGTTTGAGGTTGCAATAGAGCATGGGATTTGGAAATGTTGCAGAGAAAGGGAAAAAGTAGTGTAGACACAACCTTAATAATATAGGTATAGTATTTGAAGATGCACGAGTTGTCGTGAAATGAAAGAGCAGTGTTGAGTTGCAGTGGGTGGTGTGAGTTAATGACGTGGGGTTGGAAATTGATAACAGAGAAGAAAATATGGTTGAATGGTCAATTACCCTTTATGATGAAGCAATTTTAGCATGGAGGCTGCTGTGGTTATTCATAATCCCTATTCGATATTCAATATTCAATTATGTTCAACACAGAGCTGCAGTAGGAAAGAAAAGAATCGCACCAGGTGAAGTTGAGTATAAGAAAATCACAAGTTCATAAACAAGCTCAAAAGGTTAAGATAAAACAAGCTTACCTTCCTTCTTTTACTACTTTCAGAATTTCATGTTTTTCTCATAACTGAATTCTTAAATTGGTATGGCAAAATTAGATTATTACTTTGTAGATTTTTTTAATCTAGTGATTCAGTTAAATAGAAATAAAAAAATGTTGGATATATATATATATATATATATATATATATATATATATATAACTGTGACACTAATTTTAACTCTGAATAGATTTTTGGACCAAACACTAAAATAATATTTTTTTCAAAACTATTGGAATGGTACAAATTTAAAAACAAATACAAAAATAAATAAGATGTATTAGTTTTGCATGACTTTATTATAAAAAAAATCATATTAATTTCATATTAACTTAATAAATTATCTCTCAAAAACTAACACGATTTCAATTAAAATTAAAAAAATAAAATTATAACACACTAAAATTAAATCAAACAGATACAATTTTAATTTATATTATACTAAAGTTATACTTTCTTGTTTTTCTAGGAGACAAAATACTATTCTTGCACTTCAAATTTTGAGCACTTTATCACTTCACATGTGTAATGTGTATGATGTTTTTCAATACTTTTCTTCGTTTTATTCTTGCTAATGTTCTTATATTGTTGTGTCTTCGTTTTATAAATGTCCAAAATGATCCTTGATGATGCATGCTTTTTGAAGTCATTGTTTGTCAACTTTTTTTTTGTTATCGGCCGTGGTTTTCTTCTAACGTCCTTTAGTTGTTGTATTTTGGTGGTTGAAACATATTTATTTTTCTTTGTGAATAATTATATGTCATTGGAAATTTTAGAAATAATTTCCGTACATTTATAATTAGTATTTGTATTAATATTTTCATTCGATAATCGTTGTGGGTCAACTATAGAAATTTAGAAATTACAACATCCTAAAAATGTGCATAGGATAACACTATATTTATTTTGTGTCTATTATACTTGGCTCGAGTAATCTTGCTATTGATGTTTGTTGATTAGAGGAGCCACATGAAGGTTGTCTAATTGATTTTTTACATATACTCATGTTTTTATAGTTTAGTGTCTTAATGAAGCATAAGCTAGAGATACTTTATTTTGATATTCTTCTTATTTTTTTCTTGTATACATCTAACACTTCTTGAAAGAAGTTTGTTCTAATGTGGTTTTATCAAATTTCATTCTTCTTGGCTATAAAGACACGTTTCATGTCATGAAGATAAACTTTCGAAGACTTAGAAAATATGGTCATTTGTAGATGACATGACCATCTAATACTTTTTTTTTAAAATTTTACATTTCACGTTTTTCTGTACTATCGTTGTGTCATGTATGACACATTTAAAAAATTGTCTATTTTTGTAGAGTTTGTCTTCTTTTTTATGAACAAATTCTAACATGGTATCGTATTGTCTTTAGTATTTTAATCTTGACTTATATGTTGAAAGGAAGACTTGTACACTAGATAATATCATGGTTGCACACTTGTCTTGGATACTTCAATCAGATTAAGTATCATTTCAAGTATTTTTTAAATTTTACACACTAGATAAATATATTGAACACATAAATATGTATTGTTTATTATAATTAAACTAGATAAATATAATGAAGACATCAAATTTGTCTTGTTTATTATCAAGTATAAGTATTATTGTCAAACAATAAAACGTAAGATATTTAAGATTTTCATATATAGCATATAAACTCATACTGACATTATTAATTATGTTTAATATGAAATATCTCAATAGTTCAAATTTAGGAATATTTTCATTGCATAAACTTAACAAGACATGGATGATAAACTTATAAACTTGAATCATTAAGGAGGAATGTGAGTTGTGAACAGAAACATACATTAAGATATACACCAAAATACATAATTAAGATATGTAAGAAATTACATAAAACAATATTCATTACATTCAACTCCGACAATATCAACTAATCTAAGACACTTGAAACAAAAACAAAATAACAAAAAATAATTTGTGAAATTTGAAGGTCGGAGTCTTTTCAAAACTCTTAATGTAAAAAACGTCGTATCATTAATATTTTCAAATTGAGTTATAAAATTGATTTAGTAGTAATAGTAATAAAAGTTGAAAGAGATAATAAGAGAGGTTGATGGTTCAACTCAAACTAGCATTTGAAAGATAAAATATTTGTTTAAGTTACGAGTTCAACTCACCTTACTCACAAAAAATCTATAGTAAAAAAAATATTACTTTCAAATGCAAAAATTTATCTCTCTAATAAAATAATTTTATTTCTACTTAAATTTAAGTGAACTTTCACTCAACAACACAAACAAGACAAAATCAATTATGCACTTGATTGTTTTTTTTAATTCATGTATTACTTTCAACAATTAATACACTTGCCGAATACGTCTTTTCAGTAATGAATTCTTTTATTTAGTTTCGAAACTTCTAACTCCATGAAAAAATGGAAAAAATTAATGATATCCCCATCATTATTATGCAATTACATAATTTTCCTACAAAAATATATTTACAAATAAAAAATATAATAAATGTAATATATTGTTAACATAATATATATTAGGATTAATTATTTAATGTTTAAATGTAAACTTTCGTACAACATCGATTAATATAAATGGTAATGAAATAAATTATTTTTAAAATATGAAGGATAAACTTACATACAGACTTAAAAAGTTGATTATTTTAACTTGGTCATGGATTATATATATTGAATTATTGACTAAGTATATCAACAATTTTTATATAAAATGAATTTATTGTCCAATTGTAGATTTTTTTTTTTAACGTTATGAACATTTATTCCATTTTTTAACAAAATTAAGTAATAATAAAGAAATAATTTATATTTCAATATATTTTAAAATTATATATTATGTCAAATTCAATCTATATGAATGAGATATGACAAATACAATAATGGAGAAAGAGAGATGGTGAATTAAATTTATCTTAAATTAATTATAAGAGTTACTCTTTATCTTAATCATTCATCTTTTTAAAATTGAATAGTTTTCATGAATACCCAGTATTAATTATTAGATTTGAAAAAAGTTTGTGATTATGGGAGTAATATAATTCAGTGTTCTATAGTATCTTGGAGACTAGTTTTAAGATAGTTCATTACATTTATCTTCGTGTTCCATCCTTTCTAATTTTAAGAAAATTATGTCTTTGTTTGCCCTTCATCTTTTAATACAATGCTTCGAACAAATGGGTTTTAACATTTTTTTTTGTACTTCTATTTTTCGTTTTGCACCCCTCCTTTACAATAATGTAATGATAAAAAGACTTTCGAGTCAATCATTTAAAAATACTTCGTAATAAAATTGATCCTTGTTAAATAATATTTCTAAAATAATTTAAACCAAATTGCAAAATTTTGTTTATGAAAACATAAAATCTAATACTTTTAACAAATTTTTGAAACAATAGATATGGCAGATCCAAGGACATTGAAGAAATCTATTTTATGCTTACGCTATAAGTTCCCTCGTTACAGTTTTAGGATATGCAAGATTGAGTAGTATGAAATAGGAGGTGCAGGAAGTAATCATGGAAGCCCAAAAAATAGTTATCTTTTCCTCTTCAATTAGGGTTGGGTGTTGCTCCCTCCACCACCACACCTTTCTCCCTCCACCTCCCCTTTACTATTTGTCCCTCAGTAAAATATTTTTCTTTCATTTAAATATTATATTTTTTCCTCTCTTTCTTTCGTCGTTGAGATACTACAAGTTGCAAAGGTTGGTGGTGGTGGAAAGAATTATCAAGCAGTCTCCCTCTCATGGTGCAGTGCGTGTCGTGCTTCCTCGTATTCGAATAAACCTTGAAATAAAACCCTAAAATAAAAAACGTAAACGGAGGTGACATCCTTCCGCGGATGTCAACATCCTTCAGCGGATGTCAACATCCGTTTAACAAAAAACGGATGTCAACATCCGTTTAACAAAAAACGGATGTCGACATCCGTTTTACCTTAAACAGATGTCCGTTGAAGATGTCACCTCTTACGTTTTTTATTTTAGAGTTTGTTTTATTAGGGGACATCCGTTGAAGGATGTCACCTCCGTTGATGTATACTTCCTCACGCTGGTTGATGCTCTGGATGCTCCTCGATGTTCCTCCACACCACTACGACGACGCTCCTTCACACCACGGCGGCAATGGAAGCTTTCAAACCAAAAAAAAATTGAAAAGAAAAAGGAATGGAAGTGCGGGAGGTGGGGAGGTGAAACGAAGATGGGAAAAGGGGAAGAGAGTTCCGTGGGTGGGTGCTGGAAAAGTAAAATTAGGGTTTCAAATTATTTAAAATAGGGTAAAAGTAAAAATCTTTTTAACTGATATTATTGTATTTAAAATAATGTGAGGGAGGTGGAGAAAGTATAGGGTGGTGGTGGAGGGAGCAATACCCATTAGGGTTTTATTTTTGAAGCTCACTGGACTTCTTTATCTCTGACATCTCACCATGCACTTTCAACTATTTCACTTTTAACCTTCATAAATATTTTTTAATTTCTTTTTCTTTTTTCTTAAAATTACTACGATTTCAAAATTTGATTGATAATTTTTTTAATTTTTTTATATTTAAAATTTAATAATAATCTAATCTAATTTAAAATTTTATTATTTAATATACATTTATATCTTAATAATTATTTAATATATATTTTAAGATATTAAATATATATTAAATAAATGTATATTTAAATAAATGTGTATTTAATAACATTTTTAAAAAGGTATACTAAATAATTATTAAGATATAAATGTATATTAAATGATATTAAAAATTTAAATTAAATTAGATTGTTATTAAATTTTAAATTTAAAAAAAATTATGAATCAGATTTTGAAATCCGTACTAAAAGAATTTTAAAAAGAAAGAGAAAAAATTAAAAAAACATTTATAAAGGTTAGAAGTGGAATAGTTAGAGGTGTATGATGACATAGACATGCAGAGTCAAACATCCATATAAGAAACACTTTAGGTTGTTAAGCTTTAGAAAATATTAATAAGGTAAAGTATTAAAGCAATTGAATGTCTAAAATTTAATTAAACATGTTTTTTTTTATCAAGTGCGTATAAATATGAGACATCGAATTTGTGCTTTATAATTATTTTTCTCTGTAAATGCAGTTGCTTTTAATATCCCTTTCATGAAATACTTTTTTTAAGCATATTTAAGGTTATAAATGGTAATCATTCATTAAGAAAAGATAAATGTTAACTGATATTTTAAAGATATTAATTAAGAAAATAGAAATAGAAAATTATTAAAGAGCATTTATCATATGAGTTTAGTATTTATTTAAACAATTCTATACACCCAAAAATAGAGATGATAGGCATTCTCAGATCATTCCCTTTTTATTATAATAATTAGTTGTTCTCTCATTGATTTTTATTTATCACTCTTTAACTTCATTTAAGTGTTTTACTTTCTTGTCCATATCATCGTTTTTCAACAAATGCAGATACATATTTTTAAGACATTGGCGAAAACAACTTTAGGAAAAGCATTAAAACATTATTTATTTAATATTAATTGATTTTATTATTAATATACTTTTATATTAAAATTTCATTAAGATATTACCAAAATATGTATAAATTATTTAATACTTGTCTTTTTAGAATACTTACAAATATTATATATATATATATATATAGTATTTTATTTGTAATTGTATTTGAGATATTATGAAATACTAACTGTAGTTTCAAAATGAAATCCAAATTTTAAATTAATCTATTTTATTAAATTTATCCTCGCTAATGATATAAAGAGTGATCTTTTACTGAAACAATTTTTATACTAACCATTCATCTTTTATACAAAACAATAATTTTTTTATCGGGTAAATACATTGTTAACAACAAAGTTCTTAGACTAAAACACGAGAAATTACTCACACAATCTTTTTCAAATACTTAAATATCTTCAGAAATGCAAAGAAAAGTAATATAATATCATATTACCAAGCTATAAAAAAGATCGAATATTAATATATTTTTAATCTTTCTTAATGTATTTACTTTTTTAGTTTCTCTAACTTTGAAACGTACTATTTTTTTAATTCTCTCTGTGATTTAAATAGCGCTTTATTAAAAGGTAAATAAATTAGTTTTACATAACGGTTAAAAAATGAAAAGCATTTTTAAAGGCCAAAACTAACAACTTTTTTTTTAAAGAATTTAAAATAATTTTTTAAAAGAAACTGAACTTCAAATATTTATTAATAGAGAAAAAACATATTTTATCCTTATAAAAAGTAAACTGGAGGCATGTATTAGAGTGACTATTACTCTCATCAACTCATACCCACATGGCCTCCTAAATATTGATACTTCTCCAACACCTTACTTCCATTCTTCTACATTTTCTTCCCCCTCTTTCTCTCCCTCTCTCTCTCTCTATTTCTCTTCCCAAATGTTCAACTAACAAAGAGAAATCCTAATCAAAGATTAATCTTTTTTCTTTAAACTTGTCTCCTTTAAATTTTAAACACCAAACTTATTTCACAATAATTTTGAACATTTGATCTTAAACCCTTCTCCACAATTGCCAATTAACTAATCTAATGACTTTGTATAAGTGTTCATTTGATAAAATGAATAAGATCTTGAGGAAAGTCAAAACTAATAATTTGTTTGTGTTATTCTTCTTGATATTTCTCCTTTATTTATCACTTTCGAGTGCTCAACTCTCACCTTATGTTGTTGTCTCACCTCGTTTATTAGATGTTCATCTTCAAGATTTGGCCTTTAAGACTCTTTTCAATCCAAGAACTGGGGTGTCTTATGATGCTCGTGTCCCCACCAACCTAACAGGGATAAAAGTTTCAGCAATGAGGCTTAGGAGTGATAGTTTGAGGACTAGGGGAGTGCTCAACTACAAAGAGTTTAAGATCCCAATTGGGGTTGTTGAGAAACCTTATGTGGAAAGGCTTGTGTTAGTGTACCAGAACTTGGGAAACTGGTCTGATACATTTTACCCTTTACCTGGTTATTCATATTTGACTCCTGTTTTGGGTCTCTTAGCCTACAGTGGTGATAATTTGTCTGCTTCAAGTTTACCTGAATTGAATATAAAGATTGTTGATAGGTCAGTTTTAGTTCATTTCCTTGATATGAAACCAGTACCGATTGGAGCATTGGCCAGGTGTGTGTATTTTGGTTTGCAAGGTTCTGTTCACTTTGACATCCTATTACCTGGGAATGTGTGTTCAACAATGCAGCAAGGACATTTCTCCATAGTTGTGGAGACAAATGCCCCATCACCAGGACCTTTTGGTTGTAGGAAAGTTCAATCTGGTGAGAAGAATCATAAATATATGAAGATTGTGTTGTTGATTAGTGGGATTTTGTTGGTGGTGATTATTTTGGGACTATTGGTTGTTGGAGTGATAATACACAAAAAGGGATCATCAAGGGTGCAAGAATTGGATCGTGAAGTTGAAAACAATGAAATTTTTGATATGACTTTTATTGGTGACATCAAAGTACCATTTGCATTTGGGACTCGAACACAACCAGTGATAGAACATGAATATTTTGCTTAAATTTATGGCATTTTTGTTTCTTCTCTTCTAAATATACATTTTTATTCAATATTAGTTCCAATTGATGTCTTAAAATGTTTTGTCGAGTTTCATACTTTCAATTCTAAAAGAAAATAGAATTATATATTTCACCTTTATTTATTTGTTAGTTTATGCATCAAATTTTAATTAAACATAAAGTTTTTCACCATCTTTTACTTTTTGTAGTTGCTTATTATTTTAATAAAGAAATTAATACAATTAATTTCAAATGTTGATTTCATTCTAATGGTTTCAACTCATTTGATTTAATGGCTTAAATTGAAATGTAAGATTTTTTTTTTATCTCTGATATATAATGCTAGCTTAAATATATGAATTTCGTATATCAAATTCTAAAGTTTTGAAATATGACATAAGATTGTTAGTGTAAATGGTTTTTGTTGGATAAACAACCAGTAGTTATTTAATATTTATATACTTTTAAAACATAAATATAACATAATCTTCTATTTATTGATTTATATGGGTATGATATTGCTTTTACTTATTATGCCTGAGGAAGGTATAGAATATAAAAAAATATAATAGTGTATTCAAAGTCTCTGATCACTAACAAACGACTAAATAGATAATAAGGAAGAAATGAGTTCATGTACCTAATCTACATGTGTAAGGGTCCATCATAGGTAGAAACTCCAAGATTTGAGGATTGTGCATTTATCACACTGCAACTACATAATTAGGATCAACAATCATTTTAGAAAAAAGTGAAATTATAATTTTTTTATTTAATCTATTAAAAATTAATCAATACCATTAATATATTGTTAATTATATGCTAACATATTATTAAAAACCATATAAGAACAACGTGTATTAAAGTTAATTATGATGTACATTATTAATATCTTACCTAAATGAGTAAGTATATATACTTATTTATAGTAGTTCTTTTACAAGCAATTAAATACATATTAATCTTCAACTAAAACTCTTTAACTTTTAAAAACTCAAGAACCAAATCTATAATTAAAATTTAACAGGATTTAAAATTGTATATTTGTGAAATTGTAAGAATAAAAAGAGTAAGCTAATATAAATAGGACTTAGTTTAATATTGAAAACTAATACTACTCTTGTTTCTCTATTCTTGGTCGAAATTATTATATCCAGTTTTCACTCGTTACTAACAATTTTACGAATAAAAGATAAAAGGTCGGTTTAAAGGCAAAAGTGTGTGTGGGTATATATATATATATATATATATATATTTGTTTAATGAGAAGAAGTTAAATAGGAGAGAATAGAGATAGATAAAATTCTTTATTATAACTTTTAATTGAATTATTATTTGTGAATGTTTTTTTCACGATGGTAAAAAAAATTTTGACGTCAAATATTTTTGACATTTAATGTTCAATCTAGATCTAACGTTTTATTAGGAGACATCAATTTTGTCGTTGGATTCCCTTTTTTGACGTTAATTTTGCCGTTAGACCCCTCCTAAACTGATATCCATTTTTTAAAAAATCAAATTCTTTTTATAGTATTACCACACCTGAATTACGAAAAACGATCCCAACACATCATAAAATTGTATATACTATGAGTTTCAAGCAATCGAGAATGACCACTCAATGTTGCTATCGAGATTTGTCAACTCGTGCTCAAAACTACATCATAAGCCAAAATTAATCGGTGCAAACAAAATTTAATTGGTGCAAATGAAATTTAATCGGTACAAACTAAAGTTAATTGGTGCAAAATAAATTAACTGGAAGAAAATCAATCAAACATACTTTGCAACAACAATGGCGAACGCAAACGAAATGGAAACTCAAACTCAAACATGAAAGAAAGTTTGGCTCATGTTCTGAGTTTTTGGGGTTTAAAAGGGCATTTGATGTTAGTCTCCTCTTCCATCGACATCTAATTGCTAAAAAAATTCATTATGGCACTACTTTTGTGGTATTTTCGTAGCTTATTAACGTTTGGGGAAGGAGATCCAACGTTTAATGTGTATTAAACATTGGCCCCTTCTATGTGGGACGTTTAATGTCCAAAAAAATGACTTTTCAATTCTGATTTTACAGAGGATTTGACGTCTAGTTTGGGGTATCATGTCTAGGTCGTAAAAAAGTTAATATTGACGCTTAAAATGAGATATTTTCGGACATATTTTATGTTTGTAAAGGGGGGAGTCAACATCTAAAGACAATAAAATAGTGACTTTTCAGTTCTTTATGCAGACCATTTGACGTCTGACCTTGGGTGAGTCGACATCTATACCTTATTTGACGTTAGGGACCCATTTAATCGACTTTTATAATGACGTTTTATTTACAAAACTGCCACTGGTTATTTTTTACGTTGAATTTTCTTTCGTTAGACGTCAAATGCGTGTCGTTAAACTCTATTTCTACACTAGTGTGTTAATGTTCTAAGATAGATATCTAGTATAATGACTAAAGAGAATGAGTTGTTAGAGGTTTTTAGAGATGGGTCTCAATATAGAAGTAAGATAACATTAAAAACACATGGAAATATGTTATTGTAGTTGGATATTGTAGTTTGGAAATGAGATAACTTTTCTATAAATTCTGGTACCTATTTTTCTTATACAATTTAGATATATAATGTCATGCAAGTCATTGTAGATAAATTGACAAATATTATTCACTGCCAACTCGTGAACTTCAGGATATTCGTGCAGAATTTGACAAAGATGTATATTAGTGAGACTCTGAGACCACATGGAGTTCTTGCAAGTATTGTATTAAATCAAAATCCTTGGTTTACATCTAGGTTTTGAAAAACATTGTAAGAAGTTTTGGGAACATGGTTAAGATTTAATTAATTCATCATCCTTAAATGAATGAATAATTAGAGAGAACTATACATATGTAAAGAGATTTTGAGATAACATGTTTTGGATATATTGGGAGTTGGAATGAGATATTGCCTTTGGTGGAGTTTACGTATAATATTAACTATTAGTTACGTATTAGGATGACTCCATGCAAGGTTTTGTATGGTGGGATATGTGGACATTGTTGTGTTGGTATCTTGAAAGTAAGACTATCTAGTAGGATTAAAGTTGCTAAAAAAAATTATTGACAAGGTTAGACAATACTTGATCATATAAAGACCACTCAAAGTAGGTAGAAATCCTATAGAAATAATAGAAGGTTTTGGAGTTCGTAGTGGGTGACCATGTATTTATTAAGGCTTCATCAATGCAATATCGATGATGCCATTAGGTCTAGAAAGCTCACATTATTTTTCAAAGGATAGGCCGAATAGCCTATGAGATTGTTTTACCACCTCATCCTACTAAGTTGCATAATGTTTCTTGTTTCACAATTGTGAAAATACATTCCTACCAAACTTATGAAAAGTTCTTAAATGTAGATGCAAAAAATAGATTTGAAAATGTAAATTGTTGGAAATTTCTTATGAAATCTATGTAGGGATTTCTCTCAAGTGGATTGTTGCTTAAGTGATGTATTATTGCTTAGGCGAGGTCCGACAAGTGTGTAATCATTACACCCAATGTCTTAAGTCACTCAAATAATTAGACTTATGTATTTAACAATAAGTTATAACTTAAGTGAAAGAGAGGTTGAGACGATTCTATTTCCTTTGAAGGGTTGTCACCCATGCATTAGACAAGACACTCAAACAATGTGGTTTAGCTCAATAATTGATTTTGAACGCTTAAACATGATGTTGTGACAATGGACAATGGCGTAAATATATGACATTACATGACACATAGCTTGGGTGCTTGAGTACTACTTATATGCTTTAATGTTCTAAAGTTATGGGAAAGTTCTCTATAACATATTGTATGATGTTCCAACACATGGTTGTTGCATAAGTGTTGGTTGTAAAAGTCAAGCAATGAACACTCAAGAAACAAAGTGGTTGTTGAAGTGAGCAAAATTCTACAAGGGTGAAATCTTACATTGCATTTCAATCAAGCGATAAACATATCACTCAAGTGAAATTATTGATGCTTTGTTTATATTGATGTATTCGCTTAAGCGAAAGAAACTCGCTTAAGGAATTTTTGTTGAAAATTGATGATGTGGTTGTATAAGTATGTGTATGTTATATACTTTTATACATGTTTCATTAATGAAATTATACAAACACTATTGTAGTTTTCTTTTTAATGACAGTTAAGTAAGATTTTAAACACAGTTTTTTAATGACGATTAAGTATGTGTATGTATGTTGATTGTTCGCAAAGAATGCATTAGGTTTCACGTGGACCGCTCATAGCGGTTTGACATTGCAAAAGGCTATTAATGGAGACTGATGCAATATGGTGAGAAGGAGTAATGAGAAGTGTGTGGCGTGGTGTAGAGGAGCTTCATGGGATGCAGAGGTTGCACAACACGATGAGGCAGAGCCTCATGGATTGCAAAGTGCACAATATGGTGCAGCAGAGCTTCATAGGGTGCTGAAGTTCATGTTCGCATGGTGTGGGGCGTGAACTAACGACAACAAAAGTGGAGTGTGTGAACGAACAATGACAAGAGTAGAATACGTAACAATGACGACATGACTAGAACACATAGTAGCGTGTCACACAAATCCATATGACGATATAATTAGAGGCATGAGTGACAATGACAAAAGCAACGACATTAGACTAAGCGAGCGACAGTGATAATCTAAATATTGAAGAGAGTATATAAACGAGAGAGAAGAAGTTTAAAATGAGAGAAAAAATAATGCATATAGTTGTGAAAAAAAAATGGAATATGAAAAGTTACACCAGATGATTGAAGTAATACAGAAACATCGTTGTTTTTTCACTACGCCACTTTAACATCAATTGTATAAAACAATCATTGTCATTTTTTTACTATACCACTTTGAACAATGATGGTAAACAAACCAATATTAAAATATTCACAAAAATTATAAAAATGTCATCATATTTTATTTGGCGATATTTATTTCTTAGTCATGAATGTGGTGAAAATCCATTTTCACACTGGTGAAAAGATAAAATTAATTACATATCTTCTTCTGGACAGATATATGATTAATGCTGAAACGTATAATATGATAAATGCATCACTCAACCGTGTAATATGATAAATCCATCACTCAACTGTGTTTTGCGTGACCTTTGTGGGTGATGAATTCTATGTTGATTTCTCGTATACATGACTTATGCTTTCTCTCTTCTTCTTTTGCATCAGGGGCTACGATGATAGTGACGGTGATATTTTAGGTCTTTTCTATTAACATAGAGTGTACTTGGTAATGATGGGTGCACGAAGCAAGAGCCTCAAAGTTATCATCGCTAAGCCTGGTCCAACACTCACGTTCCATTATTTCATTTTCTGCTGCATGCACTTCTCAGAGTCCTTAGAAATTAGAACCCAGTGGTACCTTTATTGCATGGCTCATCGGAACATAATTATTAACATTAAATTCTTAAAACATGTATCCTAATCAACACGATAATGAAAATAACGAAAAGACGTTTATAACCATGCCTTTTTCACATTTAATTCAATTCATAACACTAGATGACAACACATTCAATCAAGAATACTTAGTATATTATATGTTGATTCATAAAGTATATATCATATATTATGTGAAGAGGAAAATAGAATGAATGAAAATATCTCACCTATTCTCTCATCACGTGTACTTGCAATCAATTTAATTTATGATATCAAAACAAATTTAAAAATTATATAATCCCTGTATTATAAAATTATAATACATACATATATATATATATATATATATATATAAATATATATATATATATTATTTTATTTCCAAAGACTATGAAGTATGAATAAAAAGAAAATTGCACTGGTAGGTCGATAGGGTTGGTTCGAATAAGACAAGATATGGGTAGAAGGTTGAATAAAAACAAATGGCATAACATTTATGGTATGATATTTCAAACAAATGCATACAAGTTGATTTTAGTAATTAATTAATAATAGCAATTAAGCTGTCAAGTTAATAACTGGGTTTTGGAAGGGCAAATTATCATTAAATTTGCTAACAATTAAAATTTGTGAATAAATATTATTATAAGAAAAAGAAAATGCTAACAATAATAAAAAATAATTATAATAATATTACTTATGTTATGTTACATAGTAAGTATAGAAGCGTGAAACATGAGGTGATTGGTTTGAAATAGCAGAATTGATCATGATCTGGTGCCATTGACCCACATAGGTAACCCTACTCTGCTATATTTGCTAGCTTCTTCTTTGTTACTGGTTGAACCTAATCCATCTCCACGCACCCTTATTGGAGCGTGCGTGCATGAATGCTTCACCATTTCAATCATTGCTTTGCCATTTTAATTACCATTCTCCACCTCACAACTCTCATAGTCACATCACCCAAGCAAAGACCCCTTTGCCTTTTGCTCTTCCAAAATGCAATGAAGATTCAAGTCCTTTCATATCTTTTTTCACTACCCCACAACGCTTGATTCAAAATTTACTCATTCTTAAAAGTAGATACCTTAGGTTCTTTAGAAAAGGTTCATTTTTTCATAGAAGTAAATACGTTATTGATGTAAAGTTTTTCGTGATCAGAAATTATTATTGAAATCAAGTGTATCTATTTATCATTCATTTCAAATTGTTATGGGATAAATGTGTTAACATCTATCTGTTTGTTAAGAACAACTGTCCAATGATCCAACGCTGCAAATGCATTAGAAGTCAACAAAACAACAATTAAAACACACCCTGAGAGGGATAGATAGATAGATTGAGAGAAACCCTTTAACTCTTGCTTTTACTACAGAGCAACAGAAGGTGGCCCTCCGTGTATATTTCTAGTTTTTGTACCTTTCCTTCTTCCATTACTGTCTTCTCTTCTTCTCTTTCAAACATAAATAAGTGAGCTGGTTCTGTGTTTTTCTAATAGGATATATGAGGCCAAATCCCATCTCAATCAACCCTTTATTCTCTCTTACTGCCTTCAATTTTCTTTAGTCTTTCTGTGCAATATTGCAGCCCTTATTCTTCAAGAATTGATGTCTGGTTTGTATAATCAGATTTCCTCACCTTCAACAGCGAGGGCCAATTCACCAAACATAAACATGAGAAGCAGTTTTGATGTTGAAAGGTATATGAATTTTGTTGTGAAACCTTTTGATTTCTTTGGTACCTATGTTATATGCATACGCATATATCTGGAATGAGTTCTTCAATTAACTTCCGTATGCATGTTCTTGTTCACGTTTTTATAGTCAGTACTTAACGGAGCTGCTAGCAGAACATCAGAAGCTTGGACCTTTCATGCAAGTCCTACCCTTATGTACCAGGCTCTTAAATCAAGGTTGATTATTCTAAATCTATGTGTCAATGGTTTTAAATTGAGGTTGTAATTAAGTTTTTGTTGCGATCCTTGATATTGTTTTGTGGGGGATACCAGACAAATTTGGATGATGCGGTCGTAATTGGGTTTGCAAATAGTAAATTACCTTGATGTTGCGACCAAAATTGCGATCATAGGCTGTTTCTTACAACCTTCCAATGTTTCTGTTGTTGAGAATTTCTTCTTTTTGTTGTTCCATTTATTGCAACCAACCTCTTCTTTCAGATGAATTTGGCCTAATCTTTAAAAACCCAGTTTTCTGTTACATGGACTAGTGTCTCATTTTCCTTTTGTATCTCCTTCAAATTGCATTGAATCGTCAAAGTTATGGTCTTTTCACCGGGTTGAAGTATAGAAGGATTTTATATCAATTTACTGGTTGATACTTAGCTCTGTTATGACTAATAGTTGTTAAGGGAATTACAAGTCTATATTGTTGAACAAAATACATGTAACTTGAAAACAGATTGGTCTCCTACATATGTGACCATAGCAAACTTCAACATGGTTCTATAGAACTCTTATCTGTATATAAATTCAACAAAAAGGAATCAATCGTATTAGGTGGTGAGTTTCGGATAACATAAAAGCAATGACGAACGAAAATGTCGAGAGGAAACAAAATCCTTATGTTGTTCAAAAACACGTTACTCTCCTCAACAATGAACAAAATGCTTAGTTGAATTGAAGACACCCCACTATAGTAAAAGAAATAAATTAGGCATGTTCTTTTGAATGATTAGAGCAAACTTCAACCGATCAGTTTTACTACTAATGCTTGCTAAAGCATTTTGTTTTCATAACCATGGTTTCGATTTATGTGTTTGCTAGTACGGTCCTACTCCTTCATGTTCATTTTTGGAAACTTACATTAGTAAGGTCTTATTCCATGTTCTCATTCTTATATTCAATGTTACTTCATTATCAGAGATTTTAAGGGTTTCTGGAAAGAATGGATTGATGCAGAACCAAGGGTTCGGAGACTATGATAGAGTGCAGTTTGGAAGCCCCAAACCCAACCTTATGCCTTCTTTAGACGTACAACCAAATTTTACAGGTTGGAACAGCATGTCGCATGAAGTAAGTATTTTAGTTTTCTGTTTTATAGATAATCCTCCGGTACTCTTTCCTGTTTAGTTCCTATTTTTTCTTGTTTCATTGTTAACCTATGTGCTGTTGTTGAACTGTAAAGAAAATGTATCTCTAAGCCTATCACAACTTCAGGCACTTAGATTCTTAAATTATCTGTTTGCCGCTTATTTGTAGGTGACAATAGTTACAAATATTTTACCAAAATCATTAATTTGTTTTCACCCTTTATCTAAGACTTTAAGCTTTTGGATTTTTTTGTTCATGAGAAGGTATTAAATCCTCTATAACCAAGTGGTCTTACTTGCGCATTCTTTTGGTAAAATGTTTAATTTCAGTACAAGGAAGGTGAACCTATGATCTCTCTTGTGTGAGGAGGCATATGAGTTCATCTAACATCTGAAACTTTTGTAATTGTTAATTTACGACATGAATTTTGTCAATATTTGTGAAATTTGCGTTGGTCCCTTAATCCTTATCAGTTGAAACAGAGCAGCTACAATTTGATTTCTTTCCATCGAGTATCACGATCCCTCTTCCATTTTATTTATCCTTTATTCTTTTTTCTCTCTTTATCCTCTGGTCATTTCAATTGCTAAGAGGTTATGTTCAATCTTAAATTAGGGTTTAGCTGGAGTTCAGGGACTAAACGTGGATTGGCAAGCAGCATCAGGTGTACCAAACTCTAACCTTGTGAAGAGGATATTGCGCCTGGATATTGCTAATGATAACTATCCAAATGTAAGAACAAGTGTAGAGCATTTTAGTGCATTTTCCTGCAACCTTATGCAGGTTCATGCCATGTTCTATTAGTTTTATGGTGTTCTACTCAGAATTGAGTCACTAATCTAAGCTTAAATTTCAGTTCAATATTGTTGGACGGCTTCTTGGCCCTAGGGGTAATTCACTGAAGCGAGTGGAGGCTACCACAGGTTGCCGTGTATATATCAGAGGGAAAGGTTCAATAAAAGAACTTGATAAGGTGTCATCTCTTCTAAAGTTTTTTCTAGTTGCAGCTCCTTGGATCTTAATTTAATGTCACAGTTGCTTTTCCTTTCAACTTGTTGATAGTTTCTTTTGCTGTGATTTTCTCACTACTTATATTGTTTTAACTACCTTGTTATAATATAAAGGAAGAGTTGTTAAGGGGAAGACCAGGCTATGAGCACTTAAATGAGCCTCTGCACATTTTGATTGAGGCTGAATTACCTGTAAATATTGTTGATATAAGGCTGAGGCAAGCACAGGAGATCATAGAAGAGCTACTTAAACCCATGGTATCTCTTCATTGTTTAGCTTTGATGCTGAACTCAGAATTTTACTTACCAATTACATATTCTGTATCTACTTTTCTCCCTAGACATTTATTTTATGCAAGGAGTTATCAATTATATCACATTGTTATCATTTATTGCAGTAGCAGAAATTGCTCAGATTTAAAAATAAGAAAAAAAGTTTCAGGTTATCTTAGAAACTTTACTTTCTTTCCAAAAGTTCTGTTTAGTTTCTATTCTGTTCTGCACATCTCTTAAGGTAATCAATCCACTAAAAGTGTTTATATGCTAATAAAGTAGCTGTATAAGGGAGAAACATGTAGAAAAGTGGGTTTTCTTTGCAGCAAAGTGTTTCATGAGTCAAGCTGAAGATCACTCACCAAATTGAGATTAAGTGTAAATTGTTGTGGTGTATAGAAGCACTTCTTATTCTCCTCCATTTGATGTACAGGATGAGTCACAGGACCTATACAAAAGGCAACAACTGAGAGAACTTGCTATGCTGAATTCCAATTTTAGAGAAGAGAGTCCTCAACTCAGTGGCAGTCCCTCCACATTCAACTCCAATGAAATGAAACGGGCCAAAACAGACCAATAGTGTGTCTACATTGCCAAAATGTGTCATTTGATGTCAGCTCCTGCATGTAAATTCTGTGAAGCAGCAATCAGAAAACTTCACAAAAAGACTGAAACAATACCGGGGTACATATTAAGTCACAATCAATTGCACCAATAGGCTTGTAAAACTAGGAAAACTTCATTATTATTATTATTATATATTTTGACCGATTGATTAGTATATGTATGTATATCTGCAATGTCTATAAACACAACTCTGTTGGGAGTTATAAACTGATCATCATCATTACTATTATTGTTGGTTCATGATTGCATCGAAAGAATAGTTGCTACGAGAATATGTATTCTTCTGAGCACCAGCACAATAACAGTGTTTTGTTAAGGATAATGTGTATTGTTGGTGGGACCTCTGAGGTTAATGCAGTAGATGTGGACGCTGTTGTCTGTAGCAATACTGAGCCAAACTAATCCTGTTTTGGTTTGACTTATTAACGCATGTCTTTGTAAAGTGGAACTATTCTAGATTTCTACAAGTCCATCGTGGGGCCTTCATATCCCTACCCACCACCACATTCTTCATCCTTATGCTAAACCACATCTTCCTAAAAAAGTAATCATAGAAATATTCATGTTTTAAACTACGATATTATTATGTATTCGTTTTTGTTTACTCATAATATAAAGATTTTAATCCTTTTAAATTTTTATTTTTGTTTTAATTTAAATTATGTAAATTAGCAGGCACACGTAATAAAAATATCAACGAATTAATGGCAGTCCACTTTATCATTTTACTCAAGATCTTTGGAAAGATAGAGCTTAGTACCATTCCCACCATCGATAGTAATTTCTTTATCCAATCATTGTATAAAATAAGCTTAAGGTCTGCTTTATAACTAAATAATGTCAATAATTAAGGCGAGTTGATGTATCATCATTATTTTAGTATACTTTTTGTTGTCCCCGACTATGACAGCATTTTCTATTGAATTTATTCTGTTTTAGTTGTTTCATACACGAAACTGTGATTTTGAAAATAAGAACAATGATTGAATGGAATACCTTCTGTTATGAGTTACTGGTGCGGTACCCGAGTAATCATCGTATGGGTAAGGTAAATATTTGCGTTTTTTTTTAAAGTAAGCAAACGATGAAATGTATATTTAATTTAAATATTGAGTTGATAATAATATTATTGTTTTTTTTTCTTTGTAGTATATTTTTGACAAGCTAGAACGATGATAGTAAATTATCTCTAAGGAAACCATCACTTGTCTATAATTTAAAACAAACATTCTAATAATAATCATTTTGAATTAAAATGAAGCTAAATTACAATAATTAAGTTATTTGAAATCCTTCACTATTTATAATAGACTACTTTTGAAAATAAAATATAAAATACAACATACAAAATTGATAATTTGTTTAAAATTCAACCAAAAGGAAATTATTTAATTCAGCATCAATTAATAAAGAAAATAGAAAACTTAAATACATACTGTAACATCTCAAAAATACATTATAAAATTATACCATATTCACAGTTAACAATATTATAGTTCAGTTCTGAAAGAGAATAAGTACGTTTATGGCCGGACGGTCTTACAACAATACTTCAGAATAAAAAATTTTACAAAATCTACAGTCTAGACCAAACTGTTTCCAAAAACTATGCTTATACCGAACGGTTATACAAAATGAAAGTCTCTAAATGCTGAACAGTCTTAAGGTTCAGCCTTAACCTCCACTTCTTCCAAGACTTCTTCCAGCAAGCATTCTTCCCCTTCTGCTAACATCCACTGGATGATCATTGCAACAGGAATAACAACCAAACGGACAATACAGACAAGACAGGAAATAGGGTAAGCTTATGTAATTTAATTAATTCAGTAAAACCTATATTTCTTATAAATCTAACATAATTCAATAGTCAATCATGCAACAACAAATCATGCATTTCCAACCATAACCATACATCAATGCATGAAATGACCGACCGCTTTACTCTGATTGTCCGGACTGTGTGAATTTTGTGTAGCTACGATGTTTTTCACCTGGGTGATGTAATACCTGGGATGCCCTCAACAGCTGCCACCCGAGGTTAGTCCGTTCCGTCCAAGTTCACCTTATGGACTAGGACCTCTTGCCATTCTCACACATGACTTACTCCTCTCTACTTGAGAATGAATAATCACAGAATATCAGGATAAACGCCAGCTAAGCATAACCATGTTCATACTCTACCATTCCATAACCCATCATGAGATATTCCTCCCTGGAATACTCTTTCATTTTCATATTATTCCATTCATATCACATTTTAAATACCATCATATTTATTCATCAATACAGTCAAACCGAACCAATAGAAACAGATCCCATCTTAAACCAAAACTGAACAATAACCTCCACCCCAGAGATAAGGCCGAACGATTTGAATACTTTTTAAACTACATAACCGACTACTTAGTGTAAGACCGAACAGTCTTCCACTTATACACAGAACAAGACCGAACGGTCTATTCTGAATAAGACTCATCATAATCCGAACACTCGTGATAATATTTGGACGTTTACTAGTTACTCAACAGTTACTACAGAATAGTATTTTAATATACATAACTCCTAAGAATGCACCGAATACTAAAGAATACATATAATTTAGACTTAACCGAAAATCATAATAACTTTTAATGGAACCTGAGAACTTAAACCGAACCCTACAAGCTTTAACCAAATGCTATTTACTTGGACCGAACACTCTTAGTTCAAATATAATACAAAATGAAGTATAATAACAATACCGAGCGCTTGGTTCAAGACCAACCACTACTGAGACCGAGCGTTTGGTTCAAGACCGAGTACTACTGAACTTATATCAAAATAAAGGAATATATATATATATATATATATATATATATATATATATATATATATATATATATATATATATATATAATTACACAACTTATTTTCAATGAAGGATAAAGATAACATCTACGACTTTAAATATTATAGAATACATTAACTAAACTGATTAGGAAGCATAAAAAGGAAACTATACTAAGTGTATTGAACGCTTACTTACAAGTATACTAAGAGAAAACCGATTGGTCATTAACTGAAATTCTCCATAGAAGAAGAATCCAGTCCAGACCGAATACCCAAGGATAAACCGAGCGGTCAATAATGACTCTCGGTGACAACACGAAATTACGCAGCATACTGTGGGCTTAAAATCAAAACCCTATATCAATCCAGTTTCTCATCATTTAACTCATACACTCATACAGCCAAACATACAGTAACAACAATACTTCATTTTCGTCCAACGATCAGCAAACATGCAACCATTTAAATAAGAATCATAATCAAATTATATAAGCTTCCGTTACCTCGAAACCCAGAAAATTGCTATGCTTCTACAATATTGCCTACTCCGTCAGAACCTTTATACCCTCCTACAAACCTCTGATCGGTGCAGAGGAACCCATCATAGAATCAAAGGAAAACTAGATTCAGAGGAGAGTTTGATGAATACATGCAAGCTAAGCAGTGCTTGCATGTAACAGAAAAATACATAAATCCTAAAAGGATGAAGGGGTTTAACTTACAAATTTCAAACATCCACTTGATCGGTTCAAAAGTGAGAGCTTGGCACCAAGATTATTTAGGTGCTGCTTGAATGATGATCAGAGAAAAGGAAAGATAAGAATTTGTAGAGAGAAGATGAAGATTGTAGAGAGAAGAAGGAGAAAAACTCAAAGTTTTGAAGAGAGAGAAGATGCATGCAGAAGTGACTCAAACTTTTAAAATTTTTTCTTATATATTACCCAGAACAGACCAATCGGCCACTCAGCCCTGCACACCTGTCTTCCACTTTCTTCCACTTTCTGAAATTTTAAACCCTTTCTCCTACACATGACTTCCACTAACTTAGGGTTTTTAAGGATTGTGACAAATACCATCCACATAAAATATTTTAATTTATATATTTTTTATATCTTTGTAGATAAAATAAAATTATTCGCATAATTACATTAAATTAAACTAAATTTTGGAGCTTTTGAGATGTTAAAATTAAGCAAATACTTAACATGAATTTATATAAAAATGAATAATAATTTAGAAATGAGGAAAGGAAACTTTGAGAGTTGTTCCAGTGTTTTCTAGAATTGTGGAGAGTTTGAGGCAGGAAATTGTGGTACGCAGTCTTATTGGACTGGACTGGGCACGAAGATCCGATCCAATTCGAAACCCAATACGAGAGTGAACTGGATCTAAAAGTTAGGTTCATCTTTTGTTTCTTTCATTTCGTTTCAGGTTCAGATTCTTTGATCTGTGTTGCGTGGTTGTGCGGTAGTTGAGAAGATGGGGAAACAGATTGTGCCGGTGAAATCGGTGATATACGCTCTCTCCCCTTTCCAGCAGAAGGTAATGACGGGTCTCTGGAAGGACTTGCCCACCAAGATTCATCACAAGGTCTCCGAGAATTGGATCAGCGCCACTCTCTTGCTCGGTCCCCTCGTTGGAACCTACGCGTAACTCCCTCTCTCTCTCTGTGTTAGGGTTTCCTTTTTACGCCATGATTATGTATTTTATGTTTATCGTTGTGAATTCAATCGAGTGATGATGGATAGCTAAACATTTTCTTGTTGGTTTTGGACCGGAATTACTCTGTCCCTTTGTCGGCACCCGCAGTAATTCTCTCTACCTATCTATCTGTGTTAGGGTTTCCCTCTTCCTATGTTTTACGCCATGGCTATGTATTACTTGTTCATCGTTGTGAATTCGGTCGAATGACGATGAAAATTCAAACTTTTTGTTGTTGGTTTGGACTGGAATTGGTCTGGAACCTTGCTAGAAGAAGGCGATGTGTTTTATTTGCCAGGGAAAAAAGGAACGCATATGTTTCAATAAATACTGAATTTGTTGGTGATGAGCTTAGGGTTTATGGTATTGAAACTGGAAGGGGAGGAATAGTATAAACGCATAACCTAAAGATTTTGTGACTAAAATTTAATTAACCTCAATTTATAATCTAATCATGGTTATAATAGTATTAGTCATGAATATAAGACAAGTAAAACTAGAAGACACGGCCATAACATCCACAAAACTCGCAATCAAGACTTTATGGATGCTTTCCTGAGGGTTAAAGATTGTAATTGACTAGTACTCCTGGGCCTTATTCCGTACATGTTAGTTGGTAAACTAAAAAACTCAGTGGGTGCTTCACCAGAGTCAAAATACAGTCACTTCCTGATCTCAATGTAACATCCACCCACCCACCCACAAGTCAGTGACATGGATGCAGGGCAGAGAGCCTTGATGAAGCCCTGTTCACCACCAGCAACTTAGTCTGATTGTTTCTGCTTTGGAAACTCCATTTGGGCAAACATGGTTTTACGCGTTAGTGATGTACACTCAGGCTTGGGGATTTGAAGAGACAAATGGGGTATGGGAGTAGAGATAGCCCTAAGACTAGGCACCCTTGAAAGGGGCATAAAACTTCTTCTGGTCCTTAATAAAAGATATCATTTAGAAGATATTGATGGTACTTTATATAAGCCATCTTATGATTTCTCGGAGGGATTTAATATATTATTTTTTCTCCATTTTTCCCATATTTATCAATTGGTGCATAGTGATTTCAAACTAAAATGTATTCACATCACTCACAATGGTCAATAACCAGCCAACTTATTTTTATTGGTTGCCCAGTCCTGTCTCTTAAATGGCAACGTGGGTAGATTTGAACCCCCCTGTTTGAGTGATTAGATAAGCTTGCTTGGCGTTGGTATAGTTTAAATCTGAGTCTGTGGGGAATAATTGAATTGAAGCTCCCACACGGAAGTGCAATATTATGCGATCTCTTGAGGAAGATTGTAATCTTAACAACATTGGCGCTATATGTTACTATTAGCAGTGCAGTTGTGCAAAATTTTTTGTACATTTCCTCCCATGAAAAAAAACTGAGAAAGAAAGAAAAAGGATTTGGGTGGAATGAATTGGTTCATTCCAATTCATCCTATTTTAAAATCAATGTATGTCTTATTATTCCACTGCATTATATTCCCTTCCCTCAATCTGATGTTATCCTCAGCAACCATTCTGCAATTTTTTTTCTATTAAAAGTTATGAGTAAACAAAATTTAACTACATTTGGTATTGGACTTAAAATAGCCAGTAATTCTATGGAGAGGTGGATTTGAAGATGAGAAAATGAATGCTGGATTAGTTTGTCTGTGATATAGAAAATTACGCTAATCATATGGAAAGTTTCGTTAAATACACTTTCTGCTTATATTAAGTTCTGTAATAAGTGTTTAGTGTAATGTTTTTCAAACAATTGCGGAAAGTTAGTGTAATGTAATCGTGGTGACAGATAATTTTTTTAAACAATTAAGGAATGTTAATTTATGGCTTGAATAAGCAAACAATGTATGTGTGTAATTTGACAAAATTCAAAGAGTAGTTAGTATAGTTTACTCTATAATATATCCTGTCATGAATCTCTAAGTGCATTTCATGGTGACAAGTTCAACCTTTTGAGTGATTCACCTCTCCATTAGCTGAGTAGAGCTTTGATTGACCAACCATCTCTCTGATGCTGGTTAAGTTGTATGTCTGATATAGTTTTGGATGGATGCAGGTATGTTCAGAACTACCTGGAAAAGGAGAAGCTTCATCACAGGTACTGAGTTCTTGCAAGAGCTGATTGGATAAGCTTCAAGTTTGTTGCCTTGCACTTGTTTACGCACCTAATAATGTGACACAAACTTGCTCTTACCCTTGTTTTGAGATGTCTCGAGTTTTTAGCCTAACTTTCAGTGTTCATTAATGTTCTATTTCATTTTCCTATTTTATACTACTTTATATTTTGGAAGGCAATTTACGTGTTTTGTCAATAATGCCAGAATTAGTTTGTGTTGTATTTTTTAATTCCATGCATCATGAAAATGTGATAGCTGGAGTAAAAGATAAAAAATTATTGATCGATATCTTATTTAAAGATCGACTGGGATAAAAATTACAGCTTAAAATTTGTGAATGTAATTAAAATTGAAGATAATTAAAAGAAAACTAAAATTGAACGTGTATATTTGTAAAAAGAGTAAATTTTAACGAAATTAACTACTCTTTAATATTTTTCAGCCAACGAAATTTCAATGCAAAGGGAAAGGGCATTTGTCTCTTTTAAGATGAAGGAATGTACTTAAACAATGCTATAATTATTGATTGATAATTTGATGATTAATATGGCAATATATTTTAAAACACGTGTATGACATTCTAAGTTATTATAATTTAAGGATGTAACTTTCTAAACAAAAGACTTGTGACAAGAGGTTAACTAGTTTTCTATGCATTTTACATTTATTTTTAAAACCAAGGAAAATATTTTTTTTAAATTTGACCTTTTGTATTAAAAAAAGTATATTCTCTTTACTACACCACCAACATATGGGCATCATAGTCATATTTTAACTAAAAATGAGAGAAGAAAAAACTAAAATTCTATTTTAAAAACTACAAGTTCATTGATGTTTTTGAAATTGGTGAAACTTACAACTAAAAATCACGCTAAACAAAAGCTTTAGTTCATAATTATAATCCATATATACATTGTTATTTTACGGGAAAAAAAAAAAACTAAACTTAAGAAAGAAAGAAGAAACAAAATGATGTATCTTGTTACATAAAATTGAAAAGGACAAGTGGTAGGAGGTTTAAGTAATTTGTGTAACGTTCTATATTTAAGTTCCTTGTTGCTATTGTCGTAAAATATAAAACCCTCAACTTTAAAAACTGCACAAGACATTAAGTTCTTCTGTCACATTGAAACCAAACTTCCTAAAATAAAGGAAAGCAGATTGTTACTTTTATTTTTTAATTACACCACTCTCCACATATATGTAGAACACGAACAGTTTAAATCTTCCATGAAATCACTTCAATTCTGTTTTTCAAAACGAGAAAGTGCTGTCAATATAAAGGTAGAATGATAAGTTTTGGTGTCAATTTCTATAATTAAGGGATTAAATTGATGAAACTTATGATTTGAAACAACCAATCTAGTCAACTAAAAAATTTTTTATTGAATCAATTACTCTTCATTTCGTCATCCGTTGTTTGGTTCAACTGCAACTTAAAAAATGTTCATGTATGGGAGCACAACACAAAGAAAGTATAAGTCAAACCTTCCAAATTTTAATAGTTTGCAGCAACCACAGCAGTGACAACATGGGGCATGCAGCATTCAGCATGCTTGTTCCCGAGTGTCATTGTTATTTGGTCAAATGCCCCACTTTGAATAAATTTCTCAACAAGCAAGAGCTTGTATGAACAGCACCAGGAAGCATGATGGGTGGTTCTACAAGGGCTGTCTGATAACGTTAAAGTTACTTTAGAAACCAAAATCTAAAAGCTGTGAATGAATGGATGAGAATAACAGTTCAAGGCCACTACTGGGGAACCAGAACCATGGTGGAAACTCTTTTAATTCCCTTAGAACAACTTTCTTGTCCAAGCTTCCTGATAAGGTCCGTTGTGGCCTAGACTTTGAGTCTCCCTTTGAGTTTGATCATAATTTCTCCAATACCACCCAGTTAACCCAAGGTATCTCTCTCGGAAATTAGACTTGTATGGTACCATGGCTTAGTCTTTTAAGCATACATTGAAAACAACCTTTTTGCAGATTCAATGTTGTGTTGTGCTCATTCTCAGTGGAGATTCAATGTTTTGATTGCTTTACTTTGTCATAGAGCCATGATCTGTATTCCAAGCATAAAGTTTTATCTTCTTTGAAGTGATATGTTTTCCATATTTATAGGAGAGAAAGAATATTATGAAAGGCAATTTGCTACTCTGAAGTCATTTGAAGAAGTTGACTCCATAGTAACATTGGACTGCACTGATGCAGAAGACATTGAAAAACAAGCCCAACATGAACGAGCAATGAAGATTTCTAATTATGCAAATGCAGCTTTATTGGCATTGAAGGTGATATATTAATGTGATGTAGATATTCATTTATTCATGAAACTTCGAGTAGTTTTTCTGATAGATAAGGCTTGCTGTTAATTAGTCCAGGTTCCATTAGTTATAAACCTATGTATCATCGTTAATAGGATTCACTTCATGCAAGTGAAATTTCATATGAAGAAGTTTCTGACAATTGATTAGTATAAGTTCCTTTAATGTTTGTTGTTTTACGTATCATAGTTGTTTGTACTGTTTGCTAAATAACTATATATTCATATACACATCCAGATTTATGTGACTATAAGGAGTGGATCAATAGCTGTTGCAGCATCAACGCTGGATTCTCTGCTTGATTTCATGGCTGGTGGCATACTTTGGTTCACCCACCTTGCAATGAAGGATATAAACATGTATAAATACCCAATTGGGAAGTTGAGGGTGCAGCCAGTGGGAATAATTATCTTTGCTGCAGTCATGGCGACACTTGGTGAGTTGAATTGATTTAGCCTATTCCTTGCTTCCAAACGGTTCATTTATAAATGCTTATTTAATGTCATTATCTAAAATATTTCCTTCTCCAAACAGGTTCATGCAGCAAAGTTGTTTGTGTTTCAATCATTTGATGCTTTCATCTACATTCTCTTTTTCCTTTGATGAGTATGCTGGATGCAGATTACAATGATGAACTCATGCAAAACTTTCCCATCTTGCAATTTCTAAATTCATTTTTGATACTTCAAGATTAATTAAAGTATTCACAAAGAAACATTACATGCTCAGCTTTCTGAGCTATTGCTGATATGCATAGAATCTGACTAGTTGGGAGTTCTATTGTTCTTTGTAAACATAAAGATCATATCCTTTTGCTACAGGCTTGCAGGTACTAATCACATCTACACAACAACTGATAGAAAACAGTCCTCCTGAGAAGATGTCTTATGATAAACTGGTATGGTTGTACTCCGTTATGATATTTGCAACATTGGTGAAGCTTGCACTCTGGCTTTATTGTAGAAGCTCAGGAAGCAAAATTGTCCGTGCCTATGCAGATGTAGGTGTCCTTATCTTTTTATAATAAACTGCTCAATGAATAATGAACTAAATCAAGAGGTTGCTGTAACATCTTACTTTAAGTACGCTGTGAGCTTTTTCAATAGGAGGTTTTTATCTTGTGGACTTTTTTGACCCCAACTCACTTGAATCAGGGCCAAGCCCCATGGAGTGTGCCAAATTGACATATCTAATCTTACAAATGCCAACTTGCAGGATCACCACTTTGATGTTGTAACAAATGTGATTGGATTAGTTGCAGCTGTTCTTGGTGATAAATTTTACTGGTGGATTGACCCGGTTGGTGCTATTCTACTTTCAATTTACACTATCACAAATTGGTCTGGCACTGTGATAGAAAACGCAGGTAAAAAACTTAGACATAGTTCTTTAAGTATTTTTGCTTTAGTGTTGCTTAACCAGAACTGAGTTTTGCTTCAATAACCTGTGCTGTCTATGATAAAGAATTGAAATTTCAATTTTGTTTAGAGATCACTACAGGAACTGCAACACAAATGTCCTTTTTTTGATATATAGAAAAGTAAACATGAATGGTTTATATGCAAAATTAATCAGTGGAGGTTTCATTTTGTTAAACTTACAGTTTCACTAGTGGGACAATCTGCATCTCCTGAAGTTCTGCAGAAGCTGACATATCTTGTCCTAATGCACTCTCATCAAATTAAGCGCATTGACACTGTCCGCGCCTACACATTTGGTGTTCTATATTTTGCGGAGGTATAAATATATATATAAGAAAAGAAAAGTATTGTGAATACAGACATTACAAGAAAGGAAAAATCATGAGAGCAATGGTTCTCATTTCTTCTATGTATATAACACAAGGGGGTGTGCGGATTAAAAGCTACGGCATAGAATTTAGTATCATAAGAAGGATTTCTTAGACTTTAAATCTAACTTAACCTACAAAAATCAACTTGTAAAGTAAGATTTACACTTATGTATATAAATTAATCTTATTTCTAGTCAACGTCATTTTCAACATTTCTCTTCGGAAGTTCTGAAAGGAAGGCATAAAAGATGTTATAATTTTGGTTCTATTGGTTTCAGGTTGACATTGAACTGCCGGAGGATTTACCCTTAAAAGAAGCACATGCCATTGGAGAGAGCCTTCAGATAAAGCTAGAGAAACTTCCAGAAGTTGAGAGAGCATTTGTTCATTTAGACTTCGAATGTGATCACAAACCAGAACACTCAGTTCTTAGCAAACTTCCAGATACTCAGCCTTAAGTGCATTTGAAGACCATGTAGAATAAGTGTAAACTTCTCAAGTTTAACCTTCATTTGTGGTATTAATACAAGGAATAAAAGATCAATATACACTTGTATGTTTCTATGAAAATCTCCAATTGCATCTTACATGAGTGTAAAACGTTATATTGTTGACACATCCATTATCTATATCTATATAATAAAAACAAAGACATTAGTCCTTCAAAAGTCTAAGTTTCTTGAACTTCTATCATCAAGCATGTAAATAATTTAACACATTATTACGCCTTCTTGTAAAGTGTGTTTGGAAAGAACAAAAACTATTAACTTATATGACAAGGTTATATATATATTAGACCAAGAGGTGGCAAAACGTTAAGACTAAGGATTTAATCTTTATTCTCGAAATAAAAATTGATTTTCATACCTTAAAATTTTTATCTCATCTTTATCTCTAAAAAAGCGAATATATTCCAAAGCCAAATATGAAAAAAGAAATTATACATGTATAAAAGAGTTAACAATAAATAAATATAAGTTTTTATATTACTTTATAAAATTAAATATATTTTAATAATTTTAAATAGAAATAAGAAATATATATATATATATATATATATATATATATATATATATATATATATATATATTCATTTTCATCCTTCTCGTCATATCCAATTTAAAAAGAATATATATATATATATATATATATATATATATATATATATATATATATATATTAAAATGAAGACAAATATATACATTGTTAAAACCAGGACAAGTTTAATCACTATCCAGATGTTGGGATAAACTTAAATTTCAGGAATTTATTAAAATCTTATTTTATTAGTTTTGGGTTTAGTAATATTTAGTTTTATTTTGATAGAGATAAAATAGATATAGGTAGTTTTGATTTTCCTTTTATTTAGGAGAATATTATTTTATTTTATTGATATAAGATAGAGATAGATTAACTAGATTTTATTTTAAATTAGTTGATATTTAAAGGTTTCCAAGGTTTAATGAAAAGTAACCTTAGTGAATTGAAGAATATTATTATTTGTGTGGGTCACATTTTTCCAACAACAGTGGTATCAGATGGTTTGTCTTGGTGACCGGCTCAGACGAGTATAATGATCACTATACCGAAAGTCTTCCTAGCAAAGGGTATCCAGGTAAGCAAGTTTCGTTAAGATACGACGGTTGGAAAGGGCTACTCGTAGTTGGGGTTGGTTGGGAATGCTTCCGTTGGAAGGGGAATTTGAAAATTTGAAGGAGAAAGTGGCAGATCAACTCAGCAGAAATGGAGAGTCGCTGCCTCCCAGTCGAGTTGTGGAGAAGAGTTTGAAATCATTGATAGATGATTTCGAGAGTTTTGTGTGCGTTATCGAGGAGTCGAAGGACCTATCAAAGCTCATGGTTGAAGACTTTGATCAGGTTCTGGAGGTGTACCGGCAACAGAGATTTGCCACTAGTTCAAGTGCTTCAGGAAAAGTTTCACCTGAAGGGGAGAAGTTCGGAACACTCAAGGCCTAGATGATCCTGGGAGTAGAGGTCAAGAATAAGGAGAAGAGGTATGGGAAAAGAGGTCAACCAATCTAAAAGATAGAAGGGCCATAAGGAAAAAGAAGAAGTCAAATATGATTGAAAGAAGCAAACCCGGAGTGGGATGATGCACATGGAAAGCCAAATGGAAGAATTTAAGTTTATGGGGGAGTTTGTTGGGATAAACTTAAATTTTAGGGATTCATTAAAATCTTATTTTATTAGTTTTGAGTTTAGTAATATTTGGTTTTATTTTGATAGAGATAAAATAGATATAGGTAGTTTTAATTTTCCTTTTATTTAGGAGAATATTATTTTATTTTATTGATATAAGATAGAGATAGATTAAGTAGATTTTATTTTAAGTTGGTTGATATTTATTGTTAGTTTTTATTATTTGTATTTGGCCCAAGATCCTATTTGCATCTATTTAAAGGTTGCCAAGGTTTAATGAAAAGTAACCCCAGTAAATTAAAAAATATTATTATTTGTGTGGATCACATTTTTTCCAACACCAAATAGCTCATTTGTCATCTCTTATGGTAACTTTGTTTGAAGAGCTCATATTTTATAAGCTATAAACTACTTAACAAGTTAAGTGTTGTTAGCTTATAGCTTTTAACATAATTAGTAACTTCCTTAATTTTCTTTCATTAATATCATTTTGTATTTTAATATATTTTTGAATTATCTTTAATTTATTTTTACCTATTTTCAATTAGATATATGAAATATTTATATTAATCAATGCATTATTTTTAGTTTATGTTAAGTTAGGTTTTAATTGTTTACAAGAATGTGGAAAATTAGTTGCCAACTGTTTAGTGTAAAACATTACTAGAGTCGATTTAACCAATTTTAATTTAATATTATTTACTTTTAATTTTTTTTAAAAAGGCAAAATAATAGTTAGTGTAAATGAAGTTAAATTATTTTTAAAAAAACTTAATATTGTTACATAAAAATCTTATTATTGGTTTAACAAACAAGTTAATATATTTTATGTAGATAGGAAAATGTTAACGTCCGACTAAGTCGACGTTAAAAAGAATAAAATATTAAAAATAAAATTTAATTACTTTTTTGTTCCCATTTTAGTTAAAAATTTGTGAGTATGTTCTCAATTTTATTTTTGTTTCAATCAAGTTTTATTTTTTAAAAAACTAACACATTGTGTTTTTTAAGTGTACAAACAACATTAAAGACATGTATTTTTTTTAAAAAAAAAATTGACTTAAGCATTCAAGCCTCTGATACTCCAAACAGTTTAAAACCTCATATTGTCTACCATCTCAAACATGTCTAATACTCTAAACGTGTTTAACATCTTAGACAGTTTAAACTCTAAACAGTCTAACATCCTAGGCGGTCTAATACCCCAAGCAGACTAACACCCTAGAGGCGTCTAACACCTCAGACCGTCTAACACCCCAAACATGCCTAACACCTCAAATTGTCTAACATCCCAGACGATCTAACCCCATATGTGTATAACATCCCAACTAGTCTAACACCCTAGACACGTCTAACGCCCTAGACGGAGGGTCATATGGGGTGTAACTGATTGTAAGACGATGGATGGTCTAGGGGGGTATAATTGAGTTGTTAGACGATGGGTTGTCTATGGGTGTAACTAAGATGTTAGACAATCTGAATGGGTCACTTGGGATTTAGGATGAGTTGTTAGACGATGGGTAGTCTAGGTGTTACGAAATGTTTTATAGTTTACTCATGGCATCCTAAAATGGGGTGTTACAAAAGGCGTGAAGAGCTCAGCCTTGGAAGAGCTCGGCTGAAGGAGCTCATTCTTGGAGAGCTTGATCTTGAAGGAACTTGGTTGAAGGAGCTCAAAGAGCTTGGTTGAGGGAGTTCGACCTTGGAGAGCTTAGTTGGCAAAGCTTGGTCTAGAGGAGCTCGACTTGGAGGAGCTTAGCATGGGGGAGCTCGGCCGGGGAAGCTCGGCCTACAAGAGCTCAACCTAACGGGAGCTTCCCAAAAGGGACCTCGCCTAAAGGGACCTTGGCCTATGAGAGCTTGGCTTGGAGGATGTACCAGCAGGGACCGAACGCCGTACGGAAGGACATCCACATCATTGGACCACCAAACGGACCGGCCGCCCACATCACCATATGGGACCCAAGAAACTACCCTTCTACTTATTGTTGGGAAGAGTTATGCATGGCAGGGCGGACGCCCATGTGCCCAAAATCAAGACTCGCCCAAAGCCGGCTGCCCAGGCCGTGGACCCGTCAGGGCCGGCCGGTCAGGAGGATAAGTCACGCGAGGACGGCCGGCCGCGTCACTAATCAACTTAGCTTAAGGTAAGTAGGGGTTAAAAGCTATTGGGCTGAATTGGGCCGTGATTAACTTTTCACTAATCCCAAGCCCATAGCGAAAACTATAAATATAGATCCAGGGTGAGTGGTAGATATGTTGCATTTACTGCACATTTATTACTGTCTGAGAAAAATGCCATAGCTCTCAACTGACTTTGGCATCGGAGAATCTTTCGCAAGTCTCCCACCCGCGGACTGAGGAGAAAATTGAGGAGCGAATACGGAGAATCCGACATACGGAGCGCGAGTAGGTGAAGACGTGGAGACGTTGGACGAACACAACCCTCCACATCCGAAACAGAGGAGTTTGACGTATCAAAAGCTCGACCTAGAGGAGCTCGACTTAAAGGACCTTAGCCTAAATGAGAGCTCGACCTTAAGGAAGAACTCAACCTTGATGGATAGTTCAACTTTGAGGGAGAGCTAAGCCTTAATGGAGAGCTCAACCTTAAAGAGCTCGACTTGAAAGAGATCTGTCTAGATATCTCGACCTTAAGAGCTTACTTGGAAGAGCTTGACCTGGACAATTATGCTTAGAGCAATTCGGCCTAGGTGACCTCGACCTAGGGGAGCTTGGCTTGGAGGAGTTCAACCTCAAGGAACTCGGCTTGGAGGGGCTTGACCTAACAGAAGCTCACCCTAGAATAGGTTGGCGTGAAGGGAGCATGACCTAGAAAGCTTGGTCAAGAAGAGTTCGGTTTAGGAAAGCTTGACTTAGAGGAACTCAAACTAGAGAAGCTTAGCCGGTAAGAACTAGGCTTATAAAGTTAGGCCTATGTGAGCTCGTCTTAATTATTTAATTATTCGTATGTACTTTATTTTACATTGAAATAAAAAGTTATATTGTAAGGGTTAAATAATTTTTTTTTTAATTTTAAGTGATTTTTTTTTTTAATTTTAATTTAATTTTGCTTTTTAATTTTAGAAACATATGACTCTTTGAAATGTTTTTGTTTTAATGATGATTGAAAAACGTTTTAAGTATTAAATAAATTTAAAAGAATTTTGTTAAAAATAATAAATTTATATATTTATAAAGTTAAAGAAATAAATTGAATCAAAATTTTAAAATTAAATTAATTTTAATTTTTACAAGACAAAATCACATTTAATCTTATATTTAAAAATATTAATATTTTAATCGGCATTTTATTTTATAGTATGCTGTTATAAATAATTTTGAAACAAAAATAGTAAAAATAGTTAAAAGGTTTCTAAAAATAATTTTCTTTGTAAATACTTGACAATGTATTAATAGAGGGTCAAAGTTGATATCCACGCCAATTTTGAATATCAAATTCCCACTTACTACTTCCCTCCTAAAGAAGTTCTATTCACTCCACGGGTTTTTTTACTTCTCTTTTCGGTAATGATAATTTCTTCTTTATTATTTTCTTCAATTTCTTTGGCAGCCTTTCTTCTACTTTCTTACTGTGGGTTCTATGTTTTGTGCGCAAAGCTTCACTGTAATATATTTCACAACCTCCATCACTTCCAATTTGTGAAGGATCCATTTTAGTGACTATCCTGTTACAAAAGTTATTGCAAACTTCTTTTCCGAATAGAAAGAACTGAAAAAACATAAAAAGCTTTCAACTTTTGTCTTTTTATAACACGTCCTTGGAAAATATTTGTGTTTTTTTTTCTGATGGGTAATAGTTGGTGAGTTATTTTGGGTACATGACAATTGATGTAAGTTGTTGCATTGTGTCTTGTGCATCAGCAGATGAGAAAGGGTGGCACAATCAACACTTACGAAGAGGCCAGAAAACAAAGACTTGAAGAAAACAAGAAGAGGTTTGAGGTAATCACCATTTTGTTGCAGATGGTATAGTATTAGCAGACATTGTCATTCATTTTTTATATAATATCTTAATCTTTCTCAGCAGTATATGTATGCTTGTGAAAAGTTAGATTTTCATGTTTTTGAGTTGAAATATGCATACCTTTGCTTCTTATTGATTTTATGTTTTGAATTTTGATGACTGTTCATTTATTTTATTTGGTTTTACCTTTTGCTCTCAAGGATTTGGGAATTTCAAGGATTTCAAAAAATTTGACTGAGATCACGAGTTCTGCAAAGAAGTCAGGGGTAAAGTTGTATTTTATTTTGTTTCTCTCTGCAAAAAACCTGGATTTGATTTGATTCATCTTTTTCATCCCGTGCCTGTGCAGCATCATGTTCATAAACTGAAACCAAAGAAGTCAAATGGTGAAGTGGAACCTAGGCGATCTTCTCGTGTGCGGAACCCAGTTCCTTCGTACAGAGAAGATGTAAGTAATTTTGTCTATCAAACTGCTGCAGGATCAAACAACAAACATGGGAGCCAAAAAAGAATAAAAAATGAAATTAGGTTGGAAAATGGATTATCTTAACTAGTACCACTGATTATAATATCTGTTGACAAAATGTCCGCACACACCAATAGTTGATTGTTGATGATAGGAAAGGAACACACACAGCACGCCACAATGAAAAACTATAGAAGACGCCTGATTTTGTGGTTCAACAGCATCTGCCTATGTTCATGGAAATATGCCAACGAAATATTCACCATCTCAATAAATTTACAATTCTTTTAGAAAACTTGAAAATCTCATCACTCTCTAGTTGACTCTCAATGCTTGGAAATTATATTGAATGGGCGGGATTATTCAACTCTTAACAAGCTTTCTTTATGCAGTGGTGGCGTTATTGTTTTTCTCAGAAATAATAATTACTCTTCACTTTTCCAAGGTGCATGTTGGTTGTCTAGAGTCTAATATAACTTTCAAGAGCATAGTAATTAAGTATGCATGAGAACCACCAATTAAGAATTACCCAACAATTCCCCTAACATTTTTTATCAGTCAATCCCATCTATTCGGTATATCTATTTATTAATGATCAAAGCTATGGTAATGAATGAACATCCATATTTGCCTCTCTAGTGTTATGTGGCTTAAAAACATTGATTTTTGTCACTCTGTTTCTGAGGTGTTGGTCCAGCAGATATGTGTAGTTCACAGTGTGTATGTTCTTTCTATCACAGGTGAGTATACACCTTCCAGCTTTGCGGAAGAGATCAATATCTTCAACACGGGGAAGGTGGTTTACTTACCTAATGAATTTTCTAGATTGCTCATAAAATATTAAAAAACACAGTAATGGGATCCTCAGTTACACTGCGAGGCCTTTAGATGAAATCAAAGAAGCTACAGAAGAGGAAAGACTTTATGCTCTGGAGGCTGCGGAGGCACTCCAAATCAATTTGAACTCTTCATATCCCTCATTTATCAAGTCGATGCTTTGGTCTCACGTTTACAGGGGCTTTTGGTTGGTAGGTTTAATTCACAAAATCTTTCTTTATGTCCCGCACTTAACCTGCTGCTGGTTCTTTTTGATTATATTGTTAATAAAGGTAACACAAGCTAATTTTCCTGCTATATTATTTTATCTTTATTTTGCTAGGGTCTTCCTTCTAAATTTTGTGAGGAACATTTTCCAAAAACTGTGTGTGACATGGTTTTAGAAGATGAAAACGGCTCAGAATACAAGGCTGTTTACATAGGCAACAAAAGTGGACTTAGCGGTGGTTGGAGAGCATTTGCATTGGATCATAAACTGGATGATGGAGATGCCCTTGTTTTTGAATTGATTGAACCATCGAGATTTAAGGTAATTTTTGTTAGCACTCTTGTAACACTACTTTAAACCCTCAAATTGTTATGCCAACTATATCGTCATTACTTCAAGAATGATAACTGACGAATTTCTGGGGTGAACATGAAAGAAACCTGGTATTTTAATCCAAAGAAACAGATATCTCCCTTGAATATAGTGTCTAAGTCTCTAAACTATGACGGTCTTGCATCTACCAATGCCCAAATTCTCTCACAAACGACAAGACAACCCTCCCTTTCGATCTTTCTTATTTATTATAGGTAATATGTCTTATTTCTCTAATAATCCCAGCCCCAACTAAGTAACTAACTAATATAACAATTTGAGAATCAAGAGCTATCTAATAAAAATAGATAAGCACCAAATTCTTATGATAGCACTGTCGTGGTCGGTGGCCCACATCCTACGAAAACACTTCACTTTGGAACAAGGGAGGGGCTCTCTTGTTGTGAAAACGAGAATGAGAAAGGGATATACAATAAGGGGAACGTTATTTTTATTTGTATATAATTTTTTCCACCTTTTAAAGTAAATGTGCATTTCATGATGCATCTTTCATAGCTTTGTTAAAATTCAGAGCTTAAGCTTTAATAATTTAGAGGTTTCCTCTCTTTCAACTTACGATTTTCATAACTCTTCATGTGACATTTTTGGTACGTTAAATGAGTAGTTGAATTTGATAAATTGGACAATTGGGGTATTACATATTTCTAGCCCTTTCATAACTTCATCAAGTTACAAAAGTTCACCATTGATCATTTAGGCTTTGTTCACTTGAATGGATTTGGAGGAGAGTGATTGAGTGAATTTGAAGATAATTTTTGTTGTTGTTTATTTGAGTGAATTTGGAGATAGGTGAGAGTCGATTTGGAGGTAGGTAAGAGTCGATTTGGAAGTAAATTTTTTTAATTTGTCACATCAATCAAATCCTACACTAATTCTCATAAAAGTTGCTTCCAAACTTACTCTAACTTACCTTCAAATTCACTCAAATAAACAACAAAAGAATTTATTTTCAAATCCACTCAATCACTCTTTCCAAATCCATTCAAGTGAACAAAGGGTTAGAGATTTTGTATCTAGTGAAAAATCTTAAACATTTCGTTTTTCTTAACACTTCACAAGACAATATTTCACTTTCTGTTGGAAGTCTCATATCGATTAGAGATAAGGCCAAATTATAATATATAAGTGAGGTGTAAACCTCACATTACAAGCCGATTTTGTGGGGTTGAGTTAAGCTTAAAGTCCACTTTTAACATGACCCACTTTCTAATACTTTCCATCTGCCAGTGATTACTCCATGGAACTCATCATTTCGATTTTTAGTTCCAATCTGCTATCAAGATCAAATTCTACACCATTTGGTGTAGATATTGTCTATGGTTTGTTATTAGATGTCTAAAATCAGGTAGTGTATTTTAATTTGTAGACATGCCTTGTATATGACACGAACTGAAATGTGTCAAAAAGAATAATGAACCTAACCAGTTATTGCTGCAGATTCATATTGTAAGAGCATATCCAAATTTAGTTGAAGAAAAGGGAAATGATATTTTAGTTGGAGAAGGAAATATGCATGCAACTAAAGTGCGGAAAGCAAAATGTAATCTTGAGTCAGAATCCAAGACTAAAAAGCCAAAACGGGCAGCCTCATGTGAAACTAATGAATCAGAGAGTTCTCAGGAGCATATCGACAAAAATGTCAAGCCACAAGGTGTAAATCCAACTAAGCGAACTAGAATCTCTAAGAAAAAAACACAAAAGAAATCTATACTTTTGGCTACCACAGATTTGAAAGGGAAAGTGCAATTGAAAACTGAGAAACCCGTGGTGTCTCTAGTGCTGTCAAAGAAGACAAAGAAGTCAAAGGGTATCAACGGAACTCACTACTCAGGCAACTTAGAGAAGAAACTGTGTTCATGATGCTGATAGCAAGTTAGAAAAGGTTGAAGAAGCAAGCAAGTGTAGAAAAAAACCAGCTTCAAAGTATTTCAGAAAGAAAGCATATGTTGGAGCTAATGACTAGTAAAAAATTGTTATAAAGAGCATATATATATATATATATATATATATGGAGTGTATTATGATATCTTCTATTGTATGTTTGTCTTTTCTCCTGTAAAGGATGTGTTAGGTCGCAATCTTGACACTTCCATCTATGAATGCTGGAAGTTGATGAAAACTGTTTCACTGTTTTTTTGTACTAAACTCTAGTTCATGATTTATCAAAATGTAGGTCCAAATATTTATGGATTAAGCCTGAATTATGTTAATAAGACGGTTTTAAGTTTAATTCAACTTTATAAAATTAATTTGTAAAATAAAATTTATATCTATTTAAATATTTTAAAATTGACATTTTTTTTCTTAGTTCAGGTGAAATTTTCAACATGTTTAACCTGAAACTTACCATGACATTCTCATGAGTTGCTAAGATGCATTAATTCATAACTATGATACAGAAACTGCAAATGAGCTACACCTTAAACGAACATGATTTGTTGTCTGTATCAAGATTCAAGAAAAACTTCGCATCAAACAAGGCTAGGAGTGAGTTTCACTACAATTGGGAGACAATTATGGCCATAGATCTATTTGTTTTTTATACAAATCAATGATATGTTTTACCTGTACCACACGTCCTTTTTAATTATTGGATGAATTTTTGAGATAGCAGACAGTACGGATAATTTGAAAACCAAAATAATTGAAATGCGATGTATTCCAATTGCAGAGACACCAAACAAAAGGTTAAAAGCTTTGAAATCAAAGTGCTAGTTATATACTTTTATTTGAAAGAAATGTTGACTGAACTGATTGTGAAGCTTCTCTGCGAAAATAAAGTAATGGGAAGCAAAAGTTGACAACAAAATTCTCATGTAGGTAATCAATTTTAAATCTTTGTTGAGTGAAAACTTTATTTCATTCATGTTATATTATAAGTTTATGATTTATAAAAGGCCATGGTTAATTTTAATGTTATGTGTCAATTTAATGAAATAATAATTGAGTGATTTACTCTCCCCTTATACTTTCGAGTATGAGAACTTTGTGAAAAACTTTCAGTTGTTATGGCTCACTTCATAAGTTCTACATATTTGAACATTATTTAACAGTCCAAAATAGTTATAGGGACCATGATTGTGGAGGTGTTCTTCAGTTGAAAACTTTGTGAATTTAGTGTGATCCTATTATTCTATTATCTCTTAATATTGAATTAAATTAGCAGCAATATTTTCTAAATGTTACCTGACAAATCCATTCCAAATATAGGTTGGGCTACAATTTCCACAACTTCGGCCATTTACCATGTCTAATATGAGGGGATTTCTTTATGCACCCCATAGTCTTAGTCTAATGACTTACTTATCCTTATTAAAAAAATAATTTAAAATTCTAATTTCATTTCAGGTTTCTCTCTTGCTCTGTTCACCACAATTGGCTCATCTTAGTGTGACAAACCCCACCTCCTTATCTCCATTGTATTTTATTCTTAATATAAAATTATACTTTAAAATCTATAACTCATAATATAAAATCTTATAACTTACATTATAAATTGATTTTCAGACATGTATTACAGATTAATAATCCAAAATATAAATTTATATGCAAATTATATAAATTTATATTTTAAATTATCTTTTAAATTTACATTATAAATTTCACAATAAAAAATATAAATATTACAGATTATAAAATCTAAAATATTCATATCATTTATTATTTCTGAATAAAATTCAATCTGATAAAATAATTATAAAATGACTAAACAACTTTAAATTTTTCATAAAAATAAATCTGCTGGTTTACCTCACTGAATTCGTTATTTTGTTTATAACGACAACAGAATAAAATGTATATAAAATCAATTTTCTTTACATAAAAATTATAAATAATAATATAATAATATATAAGTATTAATAACACGGATTTTTACTGTTAGGGTTAAAGGCCACAGCTGCAACACGGGAATTTTGAAAATTAAATTGTCACTGCTTCCCTCCCAAAGCAAGTTCTGTTCACTCCCTTGACTATTTCACTTCTGTTAGTTTCCGTTGGTAATGACCATTCTTCCTCTATTTTTTTTTTCCTTCAAACCTTTCTTCTACTTTCTTAGTGTGATTCTATGCCTTGTGTGCAAGCTGCACTCTCAGAATATTTTTCACAACCTCCCACTGTATAAAAATCCGATCTCTTCCAATTTGTGCAGGACCCATTTTAGTGACTATCCTGTTACAGAACTTATTTTAGATTTTTTTCATGATAAAGAGCTGAAAAAACTTAAAAAGCTTTCAACTTTTGTCTTTTTATAAATGTCACTGAAATATTTTTTGTTTGGTTCTAATGGATAATAGTTGGTGAGTTATTTTGGTGACATGATGTAGGTGGTTGCATTGTGTCTTGTGCATTAGCAGATGGCAAGGCGTCCCACAAGCAACACTTACGAAGAGGCTAGAAAACAGAGACTTGAAGAAAACAAAAAGAGGTTTGAGGTAATCATCATTTTGTTGCAGATGGTATAGTATATTAGTGGGCATTTTTTTTTTCAATTTTTTTTATAATATCTTAAATTTTGTCATGTATGCTTGTGCAAAGATAAATTTCATATTGTTTGAGTTGAAACATGCGTAACTTTGATTTTTATTGGTTTTCTGTTTTGAATTTTGATGACTGATCAATTTTCTTGGTTTTACCTTTTTCTCGCAAGGATTTAGGAATTTTAAGGATTTCAAAAAATTTGACCGAGATCACAAATTCTGGAAAGAAGACACGGGTAAAGTTGTATTTTATTTGTTTACTCTCAGCGAATAACCAGATTTCATTCTATTCATTTTTTCAGTCCTGTGCCTGTGCAGGATCATGTTCCTAAACTGAAATCAAAGAAATCAAATGCTGAAGTGGAACCTAGGCGATCTTCTCGTGTGCGGAACCCAGTTCCTTCTTACAGGGAAGATGTAAGCAATATTTTCTTTCAAACTACCATAATGCAGGATCAAACAACAAACATGGGAGCCAAGAAAGAATAAAAAAATCAAATTAGGTTAGAAATTGGTTTATCTTAAACTGGAACACTGAATATATTATGTGTTGACAAAATGCATGCACACATCAATAGTTTACCGTCCATCACAAACAGCACGCCACAAAAAAAATGATGGAAGAAGCTTTGTGTGGTATAACAGCATCTGCCTATGTTCATGGAAATATGCCAACGAGATATTCTCCATCTCAATAAAATGACAATTTTTGTTGAAAACTTGAAAATATCACGATTCTCTAGTTGACTCTCAATGCTTGGAGATTAAATTATATTGGAAATTCCACATCGACTAGAGATAAAACCAATTTAAAGTAAATAAATGAGTACAAACTTCACTTTGAAAGCCTGATTTGTAGGATTGAGTTAGGTTTAAAGTCCACTTCTTAACTTGGTATTAGAGTTGGGTTAGAGTCTATCATAGCTATATTTGTTATTTGTTGGACATATTGTTCTACCCGCTATCAGACTACTATTGGACACCCATTAATGTCTAATTGGCATGAGGGGAGTGTGTTGGAAGTCTTATATCGACTAGAGATAAGGCCAATTTAAAGTATATAAGTAGGTGCAAATCTCACCTTAAAAGCCGGTTTTGTGCGGTTGAATTAGACTTAAAGTCCACTTGTTAACAAATTGGATGGGTGGAGAGACTGAGTTAGGCTTAAAATCCACTTCTTAACAAATTGGATAGGTGGAATTTTGTTACTTTTAACAAACTTTCTTTATGTAGTGGTGACATTATTTTTTTTATCCAGAAATATAAATTACTCTTCACTTTTCCAAGACCTTTATCTTGTTTAATCAAGCTTTTTCTAGTCTCTTCATTACAATTTGCTGATGTATATACAAAGGCTTTTTTTCCTGCTGTGTTCCAGACTATATGTTCCAAGCTGGAAATGCTTAATATCCATTCCTAACTTTCGTAAATGTAATGTTTCTGTCTGCATAGCTGTTAGTCTATTACACTTTCTGTTGGATTGCTTTTAGTTACACATATACTTTCATCTTGTACATATACCTCTTCTTTCATTCATAATAAATACACAGCCTATGTTGATAATTTCTAGCTTTCTTGCTTTCCCGAGTGCTCTACTTTGCTATTTTGTTTAAATTTAAATTTGGGTCTGAATGCAGATTTTGTCTAGAGTCAAATATAACTTTCAAGAACATGGTAATTAACTATGCATGAGAACCACCATTGAGAAGTACCCAACAATTCCCCTAATTTTCTTATTAGTTAATCCCATCTCGTTCAATTTATCTATTTATTAATGATTAGGAATGGTAATCAATGAGCATCCATATTTGTCTTTGGTGTTATGTGTAGCTTTAAAAACTGATTTTTGTCACTCTGTTTCCGAGGTGTTGGTCTATCAGAAATGTGTAGTTGACATTGTGTATATTCTTTGTATCACAGGTGAGCGTACACCTTCCAGCTTTGAGGAAGAGGTCAAGATCAAATTCTTCAACATGGGGAAGGTGGTTTACTTACATAATGTTTTTTCTACATTGCTCATCAAATATTAATAACACAGTTATGGGATTCTCAGTTACATTGCGAGGCCTTTAGATGAAATCAAAGAAGCCTCAAAAGAGGAAAGACTTTGTGCTCTGGAGGCTGCAGAAGAACTCCAAATCAATTTGAACTCTTCAAATCCCTCCTTTATCAAGTCAATGGTTCGGTCTCACGTTTATAGCTGCTTTTGGTTGGTAGGTTGTAGTTCAAAAAATCTTTCTTTATGTTGTGCACTTAATCTGCTGCTGGTTCTTTTTTATTATATTGTTAAAAAGGTAACAGAAGTTAATTTTCCTGCTATAATATTTTATCTTTATTTTGCTAGGGTCTTCCTTCTAAGTTTTGTGAGGAACATCTTCCAAAAACTGTATATGACATGGTTTTAGAAGATGAAAATGGTTCAGAATACCAGGCTGTTTACATAGGCAACAGAGCTGGATTAAGCGGAGGCTGGAGAGCATTTGCATTGGATCATAAACTGGATGATGGAGATGCCCTTGTTTTTGAATTGATTGAAGCATCGAGATTTAAGGTAATTTGTTTTAGCACTCTTGTAACAGTACTTTAAAGCCCTAAAAGTGTTATGCCTGCAATATCATCATTACTTCAAGAATAACTGACGAATTTCTGGGGTGAACATGAAAGAAACCTTGTATTTTAATCCAAATAATAACAGATATCTGCCATGAACATAGTGTCTGAGTCGCTAAACTTTTCCAAATGCCCAAATTCTCTCAAATGACAAGAAACCGCCCTATCTTTCCATCTTTCTTCTTATTTATAGGCAATATGTCTTATTTCTTTGAAAATCCCAGTCCCAACTAACTACCTAACTAACTAACTAATATAACAATTTCACAATCAACAACTATCTAATAATAATTGATAAGCATCAAATTCCTATCATTCCACTGCCATTGGCGGTGGCCCACATTCTGAAACACTTCTCTTTGCAACACTATTACAATTTAGTGAAACTTTTCGAGAAGATAGAGATTAAACTTGGAGGAAAATAAACATTGAAATTCATAAATGAGAATTCCTATTTATAGGCTTACCACAAATTCAAAATCCCTTAAAAATAGGACAAACCACAAGTTAAGTAACTTGTAAATAAAAACAATATGCACGTACATATTTAATCTATTCAAATGTCAGAAACCACCCACCATGATACAGAAATATCAAAATATGTGTGTATACACACACATCAACAAGTATAATGTAGTTTATGAACAATAATCATTCATATATTCTCACAACATCATAACTTGCAACATATACCTGTCTATAGACAACTATTTTCTACATCTCAGGATAAAGAGATTTCATTCTCTATGAGTATCTTTGAGTGTATATCTTTTATCACTATAGCTGCATGAATGGAGTTACCAAAATGTACTTTCCATTATATTAATGGAGGCTTACCAAAAAGATCTACAAATCTTTGGGTAAGTTTGTAAATCTTAGGAAATCAGCTACTCAACCGCTTGTGTATCTGAGGGAAAAAGAAAAGAAAAGAAAAGGACTTAATGTGGATATGAAGGAGAAACAAATATAGCTTGAATATTTTTCATTCAAAAAGAATTACAATGATATTTAATTAAGTGGAAAATAAATGCATATCGTTTTCCAAAACTAATATTTACTTTCTTGAAAACTAAAAAAATTATATATATAAGTAAATTTAAAATATAGATAACTAAATATACCACAAAATATCTCTTTGTTGCGGTGAACAAATAATATACCACATAATATCTTTGTCGTGGCGAATGGAAAATTGTATGTCATAATCAAATTTATTATGAGCAAGATATTGATGATTTAGAAAAAGAAAATCCAAATTTTTAGAGAAACACTAGATTTTTAATAATTAAAATTCTTACATCTAATGCACAAACCACAATTAATATATGAACGCGAAACTATCTAACTTTTACATCTAACCTCTCTCAAAGAGATATGAATTGTTTTCCCTACCTCATGATTGTGGAACCACAAGGATATAGAAATTTGATGAGTTTTGAATATTGGAGAGAAAGGAAAAATAAGGACAATGACACAGAAAGTCATGAGAGACCGATAGAAGCAAGGATTAGAGAAAGCAATGGAAGAATTTTAAACAGGGGAGGAACTATAGGGTTGTTGAAAAGAAAATGAGAAAGGGATATGCAATAAGGGGAATGTTGTTTTTATTTGTGTATCTTTTTTTCCACCTTTTAAAGAAACGGTGCATTTCATATTGCGTTTTTCATAGCATTGTCAAAATTCAGAGCTTAACCTTTAATAATTTAAAGGTTTTGTCTCATTCAACTTACGATTTTCTGAACACTTCATGTGACATCTTTTTGTTAAGTTGAATGAGTAGTTGAATTTGGTAAATTGGACAATTGGAGTATTGCATATTTTTACACCTTTCATAACTTCATCAAATTTCAAAAGTTCACCATCACGTTGTTATTAGATGTCTGAAATCAGCTCTTATATTTTAATTTATAGACATGCCTGGTATATGACATGAACTGGTGTGTCAAAGAATAATGAGCCTGACATGTTATTGCTGCAGATTTATATTGTTAGAGCATTTCCAAATTTAGTTGAAGAAAAGGGAAATGATATTTTAGTTGAAGAAGGAAACAAGCATGCAACCAAAGTACCGAAAACTAAATGTAATCTTGAGTCAGAATCCAAGACTAAAAAGCCAAGACAGGAAACATATGAAACTAGTGAATCAGAGAGTTCTCAGGAGCATATTGACAAAGAAGTGAAGCCACAGGGTGCAAATCCATTGAAGCAAACTAAAATCTCTAAGAAAAAAACGCAAAAGAAATCAATACTTTTGGCTACTACAGATTCGAAAGGGAAAGTGCAATTGAAAACTGAGGAACCAATGTTGTCTGTAGTGCTGTCAAAGACAAGGAAGTCAAAGGGTATCAATGGAATTGATGACTCAGACAAGTTAGAGAAGAAAATTTGTGTTCATGATGCTGATAGCAAGTTAGAAAAGGTTGAAGAAGCAAGCAAATGTGTGGTACAGACAGCTAGAAAAAAACCAGGTCCAAAGTATTTCAGAAAGAAAGCATAATGTTGGAGCTAATGACTAGTAAAAAATTGTTGTAAAAAACATACATGTATGAGTGTATTATGATAACTTCTATTGTATGTTTGTCTTTTTCCCCTGTAAAGGAAGTTGATGAAAACTGCTTTACTCTTTTTTTTGTACTAAACTCCAGTTCAGGATTTATCAAAATGTTGCTCCAAATATTTATGCATTAACCCTGAATCCTAACAGTAAAATAGTTCATGCTTAACCCTGAATCCTAACACGACATTGTCATGAGAGTTGTTAGTTTGCATTAATTCACAACTATGATACAGACACCACAAATGAGCTTCAGCTGGAACTAGCATTCGGGATCACATTCCTTGAGCAAACAAGAGCAAAGCACATGTGACGAACAGGATTTGTTGTCTGGATCAAGATTCAAGAAGCCCTTGCATCAAAGAAGGCGAGGAGTGAGTTTCACTGGAATCACTATAATTGGGAGACATTTGTGGCCATAGATCTTTGTATTTTTTTGTATACAAATAAATGGTATGTTATATCAGTGCTACACATCCTTGTTAATTATTGGAATTTTTGAGTAGCAGACAGTACAAATAATTTGAAAACCAAAAGAATTAAAATGTGAACTATTCCAATTGGGGATACTAAAACCGAACAAAAGGATAAAAGCTTTGAGATCAAAGTGCTAGATAAATACTTTTATTAGAAAGAAATTGTTGACTGAACTGATTGTGAAGATTCTCCTCAAGTGAACAAAATTTAGTACTGCAATGCTTGAAGCTTCTCTGCGGAAATAAAGGGGAAGCAAAAGTTGGCAACAAAAATCTCTTGTATATAATCACTTTTAAATCTTGGTTGAGTGAAAAGTTTATTTAATTCATGTAATGCTATACGTTCATGATTATAAAACTGAAAAACCAAGGGTGTCTCTAGAGCTGTCAAAGAAGACAAGGAAGTCAAGGGGTATCAATGAAATTGATGATTCAGCCCAGTTAGAGAAGAAAAGTTTTGATGCTGACGGCAAGTTAGAAAAGGTTGAAGAAACAAGCATGTGTGCTACGGAAAGTTAGAACCCAAAAAATATAAACTCTTAAAAAGAGCAAAACGTATAAGTAGAGCTTCAATTAGAAACTAGTCATTTTGAAAAAGCTCCCATGTCACTCTAAAGCTTCCCTCTTTTAGCTCCTTGACTCCTTTATGCAGAATCTGACCTTTCCTCCTCTCTTTTCCTAGAATCGAGCACACCACTATAAACCACACGGCAAGAGCAACAATTTCAACAAATCCGTTCACTTTTAGGGTGAGTTTCGTCTCTGCTCCATTCTTGCGTTAGGTTAGATGTTGCATGCAAAGGAAATTTTTTGCTTGCATGTGATTATGGGTGTGTTTTCTATCTTCCTTAACCTGTTGTTGTTATGAGAAAAGAAATGATGAAAAATGTGTATCTTATTTTTATCATATAAGGAAAGAGTACAATTGATATATATAACTGTTTAAAACAATATAAAAATATAATATAAATATAAAAACAGAATATAAATATATGAACATAAATGCACATATATGAACGAAAAATAAATTAAATTCAATATTCCCCCTCAAGCTGCAGCATATATATCCTTAATGCTCAGCTTGGACAACAAATATTGAAATTGTGCTAGATGCAAAGCTTTAGTATGAATGTCTGCAAGTTGGGCTGAAGTACAAATGGGCAGGAGCTTAATTACACTAGCTTGAACTTTATCCCTCATGAGATGACAATCAATTTCAATATGTTTTGTCCTCTCATGCATGACTGGATTCTGTGCAATTTGTATAGCAGATTGATTGTCACAAAACAGAGGAACTGGTTGTGGTAGAGGTTGTTTCAAATCATGGAGCAAATACAAAAGCCATTGAATTTCACATGTTGTGGAAGCTAAGGCTCTATATTCTGCTTCGGTTGATGATCTAGATATAGTACCTTGCTTCTTGGATTTCCAACTGATTAAGGATGCACCATATAACACATTAAAACCAGTCACAGACCTTCTAGTGTCAGGGCAAGCAGCCCAATCCGAATCACTAAAAGCCTTGAGAGCATGTTCTGTGTTGGAGGGAAAGAATAATCCTTGTCCTGGATTGTTCTTGATATATCTCAGGATCCTTATTGCTGCTGTATAGTGATCTTCCAAAGGATTAGAAAGAAATTGACTGAGAGTACTAACAACAAAACATAAATCTGGTCTTGTGTTGGTTAGATATAATAACCTACCAAGAATTCTTCTATAGGTATGCACATTTGAATAAGATTTCCCTTTTGTCTTGGAAAATTTTGTGCCTAGCTGTATTGGAGTAGAAACAGGTTGACATCCCAACAATCCTGCATCTTCTAGTAACTCTAGAGCATACTTCCTTTGTGACAAATTAATGCCCTGCTGAGATCTTGCAATTTCTAAGCCCAAAAAAAATACTTGAGTTGGCCTAGGTCTTTAATCTTGAACTTTGCATTCAATAGAGCCTTCGCATTTTGGATTTCCTGGATGTCATCACCTGCCAAGACTATATCATCTACATAAACAAGTAAGATGGTGATATGAGCAGAATCACTTTTGACAAAAAGTGAATAATCTGATTTTGATTGTATGTAGCCCAAAGAAAGTAAAGTAGTTGTCAACTTGTAATTCCATTGTCTAGATGCCTGCTTGAGTCCATATAAAGACTTCAACAACTTGCAAACTTGCCCTGGTTTTTCTGTTTTGTAGGCAAGAGGAAGAGACATGTATACTTCTTCATCTAGATCCCCATGTAAAAAAGCATTATTTACATCTAGTTGATGTAAATACCAATGTTTGGAGGCTGCTAAAGCCAGAACCAATCTTACTATTGTGAGTTTGACAACATGTGAAAAAGTCTCAAAGTAATCTAAGCTTTCTTGTTGTGTGTAGCCTTTGGCTACTAACCTTGCCTTGTATCGTTCAATACTCCCATCAGCATGCCTCTTTATTTTGTATACCCACTTACATCCGATAGGTTGCTTTCCATAAGGTAGATCAGTCAAAGCCCAAGTTTTGGAATTTTCTAAAGCTTCAATTTCTTGATCCATGGCATTTCTCCAACAATCATGTTTGATGGCTTGGTTATATGTTTTATGTTCACTAACTTGGGAAAGATTAAGGACATATGATTTATGAAGAGATGATAATGCATCATAAGAGAGATATGAAGAGATAGGATATAAGGTACCTGTGGATGACTGAGTGGCGGAAGAAGTAGATAACATGTTGCAATGATAGTCCTGCAGATAAGATGGTTTATGTTTTGGCCTGGTTGATTTCCTTTGTGGAGTAGCAGTGACAGATTCAACAGAAACAAGTTGAGAAGAAAAAATAACAGGGTTTGGAACAATAGCAGGAGGGGATGTAGGTGGTAAAGAGGGTTGATCAGTAACTTCTGAGAAAATAGGTGATGGAGAGGAAATGATTTTGGTGACAAAATCCAAGGAATTTTGTGTATCAATAGGTGAGTGCTTGTCACTAGTAACAAAAGGAAATATGTTTTCATAAAATACTACGTTCTGTGATAGAAAAATTTCCCTAGAGTTTAAATCTAACAAAAGGTAGCCTTTCACTCCTTTTTTAAAACCAAGTAAAACACATTTTCTTGCACGAGGTTGAAATTTTGTTCTATAAGCTTGAAGAGTTGAAGCATAGCAAAGTGAACCAAAAACATGTAAGTAAGTAATGTCAGGTTTAACATTGTGTAACAGCTGAGATGGAGAAAAATATGCCAAAACTTTGGAAGGTAAAATATTAATGAGTTGCATAACATAACGAACAACAAAAGACCAGAAAGTTATGGGCAAATGGGATTGAAACATTAAAGATCTAGCAACATTGAGAATGTGTTGATGTTTTCGCTCAACAACTCCATTTTGTTGAGGTGTTTCAACACAAGATAATTGATGTTGTATCCCTTTTTGTCTATAAAAATCTGTCATTGCAAACTCATTACCATTATCTGATCTAACAACTTTTACATCAATGCCAAATTGTGTTTTGATATAAGAAACAAAGCCAATAAGTTGTGATCTTGTATCTGACTTACTTGCCATCAATTTAATCTATGTGAATCTAGACCTATCATCCACAATAGTTAAAAAATATTTGAAACCATCAACAGAAGAAGTACAATAGGGGCCCTAAATATCAACATGAATTAAATCAAAAGGAGCTTTTGAAACAGTAATACTTAATTGAAAAGGCAATTTTATTTGCTTAGAATAGTGACAAGTATCACAATGAGTGTATTTTGTATCAGGTAAAGTGGCATACATGGTGCGTAATTTGATATAACAAGAAGAAGAAGGATGCCCTAGTCTAGAGTGCCAAATATCTATAGAGTTAGTCTTATTGTAGAACAAGCAATAGAATTCTCAGGAGTAATAGCAACTGGTGAACCAAGGGGTGTGGATGCAGGAACTATCATGACATACAAGCCATCTCTTTCTTCAGCTTTCCCAATCATCTGCAGGATTGACTTGTCCTGTATTTCACATGAAAATTCAGAAATGGTAATTTTACAAGAGAGAGATTTAGTTAACTTTGTGACCGAAATAAGATTAACTGAAAAATCAGGAACAAACAAGACATTATGTAAAGTAAGGTGTGGGTCAAGAGAAACTGTGCCAGAAAAATGAGCAAATGAAGAGTTCTTATTGGGTAGAGATACTGTAATTGGTGAGATTATATGATAAGAAATAAAATGAGACAAAGAACTGGATATATGATCAATAGCACCTGTGTCTAGAATCCATTGAGAATAAATATTACCTTGATCTTGAGAAGAAGTGGAAACATTATGAGAACTCACTAGACCAATAGAATGCGTGACTGTGGGATTAGATTGAGAAAGAAGTGCCAATAGACCATGAATTTGCTCTTGAGAAAGTCCCAGAGTTGAGGAATGTGACTGCGCCTGAGAATTATTAGAAGAAGGAACAACTGCAGAAGCCATTGAATTTCACAATCTCAAATTGGACAAAAATGTCAGAACCCGAATCTCTGAAAACTCCTTCAGATTCCTCAAAAATCAATCCAGGGCTATGAGTGATTAAAGCACCCAATTGTTTCTCATTGAAAACCCTAGAAACACAAAGTCAAAACATAAAACATAATGATGCGAGAGTACCAGAGTGAGTAGCCATAGAAAGAGAAGAAATTGTAGGAAAGCCAAGAACGAAAGGTAGAAGATGAAGATCTTGGCAGTAACAAAATTGGTTGCGGAAGAACGTGATCAAGAATTAATTTTCTTCTGATACCATGTTATGAGAAAAGAAAGGATGAAAAATGTATATCTTATTTTTATCATATAAGGAGAGAGTACAATTGATATATATAACTGTTTAAAACAATATAAAAATATAATATAAATATAAAAACAAAATATAAATATATGAAAATAAATGCACATATATGAACGAAAAATAAATTAAATCCAATTGTTGTGGTTCTAGAAGTATGCTTAGATCATTAATCTAAGCTTCTTCTGTGTTTAGGCGCATCTTGGGAGGTATTTGGGTGTAGGGACAATTGTGCATAGCACACACCACTAGGGGTAAGGGAAGCTGATTTTGATTTTGATTATTATTGTTTAAATAATTGTTGGAGATCTGTAAAATTGGTTTGTTTGATTTATATATGTTTGATTTTTTTTTGTGAAATTGAGATGATAGTGTGATATTTGGGTGGATAATTATCTGTTTGATAGGTTTGAGTGAATTGAATTGTGTTTACTTGTTTATAAATAAAAATTTTTGGGAGGGACTCTGAGATTTCGGGCTTTGTACAATTGGGTTCTAGTTTTATTTTCAAAAACTTTGTGGCCAACTAGAGCTGGAAATTTTAAAAGTGTGAAAATCATCTATTGAAGCCAATTCTGCATTGCTGGTAAAAGAAAATCACAGTACCTTAGTTTATGAGATGGCGATGGATCGCAATTAAGTACATTTGATCGACAATTAGTATTATTGGTTATCAGCTGCAATTGTGTGATTGAAGTGCTTGTATTATCTTCAAGGAATTTCTTAAATGATACGAGGCTCGCAAAAGCCTGATTCCATTGCTTATGTTGCAATAGGTACATGTACATCATTTACTGGCTTCACTCACTTCAAATTTCTTCGCCCTTGGGTTCTAGTCTGAGGTGTCAGAGATCACATTACTAGTAACGAATTCTTTTCTTTGCTATGTCTACTTCAAATTATTTTCTTTCTATTACCATACCCAATGGCTATAAGGCCATCCACATGGTGTTAGAGGACAAGGGAAAGGCCGAGGAGATCAGTTAGGAGTTGAATATTTTAAGTATGAGTCCAAATCTCACATTGGATAGAAATGAGAAAGTAGAGCAGTATATAAAGGTGAAAGACCCATTGCCTTAATATTTTGGATAAAGAGTGGTGTCAATCCCTTATATAGTTGGCTTAGATGTTATTGGTGTTTGTGTAACCCATAGGGAACCTTCTCCTCGATAAACCCAACAAATATTATTCATCTTCTTCTTTCTATATCTATTGATAATGTCTTTTATATTCTTGGATCTGGATTTAACTTATTATTCCTCAAACGTTTAATTTGTTTCCTTGATTGTATTATCTCATTTATCAAAGGATCAATTTGTTCATAGGACCAGAGTTCAAGTCATATGTTTGACACTAGATGTCAGTCTCATAATTTTTATTATTTACAAATTTTCCCCCTTATTCATGTTCAATTAGGTCATCATAACCTTGCCAAGATGTAGAAACTTGTTTCAAGTTTGTCTATGTTATCAAGTTTGTCCTGAGTCATGTCAAATAGGAAGTTCTTTTCTTAACAATGTCTAACAACGTGTTTTGTCTTCTTTTGCCGTAGTTTACTCTAATATTTGGGGATTAAGTTATGTTAAGAGAAATTTTGGATTTTAGTATTTTGTCATTTTTTATTGATAATTATTCGAGATGTATTTGGTTGTTGTCAATAAAAACTCATTTTAAGTTGTTTTTTATATTTCAATTCTTTTATAATGAAATTAAAATTCAATTTAGAATTTTTATCTGAAGTTTGCAAAGTCATAATGACCATGAGTATTTTTCTTATTAATTTCAAAATTTTATGGCTTCTCATAACATTATCAAACCTTATGTGCTTTTCAATAAAATGACATGGTTGAGTGGTAGAATATACATTTCAATTTAAAAAACTTGCAAGATTTTAATCTATGGTGAGAGTCCTTAATATTTTTGGAGTAATGTTGTTCTTGGTATATGTTATCTCACCAATAATATGTTATCTTCAATTTTAAATAAATAATATTTTTCATTCTATTTTATTTTCTATTGAGTCATTCCATCCTATTTGGGTTCATATGTTTTGTTCACAATTTTAATTCCCTGGATAAATTTTCTACAAGTTTCATAAATGTGTCTTTTTAGAATTTATTAGATCACAAAAAGGGTATGCATGTTGCTTTCCTTCTCTTAACCATTATTTCATTTCAACATATGTCTCCTTCACTAGGTTTTCTCTCTACTTTAAGTCTAGTCCTTGTATAGTTTTCGAAAAATTTCTCATCGTTCATTGGATGATTATCTTCCTATTCACTTGAATGGATTTAAGGGAGAGTGATTAAATGAATTTGAGAGGATTTGAAGGTGAATTTTTTGTTATTTATTTGAGTGAATTTTAGAGGTAAGTAAGAGTGAATTTGGAAGTAAAGTTTGTGAAAATTAGTGTATAATTTGATTGATGTGACATATTAAAAAAATTTACTTCCAAATCTACTCTCACTTACTTCCAAAATTCACTCAAATAAACAACAAAAAATTTACCTTCAAATCCTTTCAAATCCATTCAATCACTCTCTCCAAATCCATTCAAGTAAACAAGTAGTTAGTACCAACTTCTTATAATCCCCTACCCCTACAATAGTTGAATCTAATCTATTCATTGTCCTATGTAAAAGTATATACTACCTGTAATCCCTATTCTCTTTATACAGCATTGAGTTATCATATATTATATATAACTATTTTTCGTTTATTTCTTTTATGTTAATTTCAAAATATGTAGAAAATGCCTTAGTCCTTCACTATAAGAAAAACTATAATTTTTTATGACTAAATTTTGTATAAAACATTATAAATCAGTAAATGATAATGTTTTTCCCATAATAAAACATTCATATATTTTGTCTTCTGCAAATAATTTCTTATAAATATTATTTTGTCAAATGTCACAACATTTTAGTGTCTAATTTCCCATAAATTTATTTTGTGGAAAATGTTGCGGCTTTTACCATGAATTTTGCCTAATAAATTCCTACACCCATTTACCACAAAAACATCTGTGGAAAATTTTCTAATTTTTCTTTAAAAAAAAAATCAAATAACCAACAATGTCTTCAAATAAGTAATAATAATAGTACAATGGTAAATGATAAAAGTTTATTAATATTAATTTATAGAATGATAACTTCGTGAAATCCTAGGATATAAATATGTGGGTTTGTAAATGAAAATAAAAGTACCTATACACATTGAAATACAAGTACAACTTAAAATCAAATACAGATGGATTTTTTAAAATAACTCAGAAAAGTTTCTTTATTGTCCATCCCCAAATTCAAATTCGTTTAGAGTTTACAATTTACATGCCTTTTAGAGGGGCTACATATCAATCCTTACTCACCATAAGAAAAGCTTTAAGAAACAAATCTTATTCATCACAAACCATAACATTACTAGTAATGATGATGTACATGGTGGTTCTTGTGTGCTTTCCTTAGCACATAATCCAATAAGTAGCGGTCAATTTCATGAGAACCTGGAAAATGTAATAATTATAAAAAATAAGTAAATGAGATTAAATACATATTTTAAATAAAAGATAAAATGGTTTTATTAATTGAAAGATTTATTTTATTTTTAAAAGATTATATTAAAAGATAAAAGAGTTTATTAATTATTTAATTTTAAAAGATTATGAAAAGAGATGAAATGATTTATTTTAAAGATTTATTTTATTCTCAATATTTTTAAGAGATAAAAAAGTTTAACAATTATTTTAAAATATTTTTTAAGAGATAGGATTTGATGAATAATATTTCAATTAAGAATTAAGAATATATTAAACAAGTTTTTTAAGATATAATGTGATTATATAGAGTGTATAAAGTGAATAAATTTCATACTGTTTCTTTAGTTAATACTATTTTAGAAGATAATTGAATTTTTGGACTAAGAGTTTTACTATAAATATATGTGAGTTGGAGTAGTGGTAAGATTATAAAATCTAAAGATCTAGTGATTTAGAGAGAGAAATGTGGAAAGTTTTCTTAAAAAGAATATAAGTGATTCTTGAAGCACTTTTGGAAAGAAATGTGTAGGATGAGGCATAGAGTTTAAAGTGAAGGTTAAAAGGTTATTCTAAACATTTGAATATTCAGATAAGGGGACTAATTGTCTTCTTTCTTGTTCTTTTATATTACGTTTTTCTTATTTTCTTGTTTGAATGAGTTGAAAGTTTGGAATTTTTGATGAGTTCATGATTGAATGGAAAACTAGTTTATGTGTGATGTTGTGACTATATGATTGAGGTGATGTATGTTTGTGTGAAACCCTGTATGGGCAGGGGTATATTGTGGACCTGTGTGTGTTTATATGAAACCTGATATCGATAAGGGTATATTCTAAATCTTGTAAGTCATTTGTGTGAACATGAATGGATTCTATCAATTTTTATATGAGCATGAGTGAACCCTTGTTAGTCTCTACGTGAGTAAGAGTAGGTCTTTGTAAGTCTCTGTGCATGAGTGGACTTTGTACGTATCTGTGTGAGCATGAAGGAACTTTATAAATCTCCACGTGAGTATGATTTTTAACTCTATGTGACTGAATGACTAGTAATATATGTTTGAGTGACATAGCTGGTAATCCTGTGAGGGTTGAGATATCTGAAAAACTTTATGAAATGAGTGGTTGGGAGCTCTGCTAAGCAAACAATAGATAGTTCAGTGTGAGCGAATGGTTGAAACTCCATGAGAGAGTAATGATTGATAATTTCACATGAGTAGAATATTTGGTAGCTTTGTGCGAATCAACAACTATGTGTGAGTTGGTGGAGGTTTTGGTGAAATCTATGACTTTGGAAGTCTAAGATCTTGTGATGTGATAATATTTGATATTGTGCGTGAAATTGTGATTGTTACGTAGATGATTTATGACGATGAAATTTATGCTGTGATTTTAAAATTGTGGGTTATTGTTTATATTAACTCACATTTCTATTTGTTTTGTTTGACAAAGATGATCATAATTTATCACAGAAACATATAGTAAAAATAATAAGAAAAATACACATTAGATGAGAGTTACGTGGAAGCAATTATGTTTTGTCGATTTTTTTTAATTTTCGGAAAAAGTAGTTTCTCTTCTTTTGTTAGTTTGGCGGTTATATATTTTTTCAATAGAGACATTTTTCTCATTTGTTGGTCCATAAATTCATGTCCTATTTATGTTTAAACAATAATACCAGAGTTATAAGTGTTACGTTTTTATATATATATAAGTTATGAATTGTAATATAATCCTAATCTAGTCTTACATCTTCCATCACTTTAATACACGAAAAATGTAACATCCCAATAAATAGTAATTACCATTAATCAGAACTAATCACATTTACAGAAAATACAGTGCAGTCTTAAAATAAATAACAGCTGCTCCAAAAGAAAACAGCACGTATAAAAATAAACAGTACTGTACAGTACATTACAGCAGATGCTCAACATTTAAAACTGAACTTGCAGCACTTTACAGTGTTCAGAAACTCATCAAAATATAAAACAGTTCAGTATTTACAATTCTGCAAAACTATATACAGAACTGTCAAAATACAGTACAGAACTAAATCCTAAAACTGCTACGGAATGAGCCTCTACTGCTCAGCTTTAACTTCAACTTCTACGAGGTTGGCATCCTCCAAATTTTCTTCTTCCAGCATAGATTCAAGGGGTGCCTCACCATCTGCTCACATCCACAACGGATGATCATTGCATTGACAAGATGGACATACAGAAAACAGTAGACAACACAAGGAAATTGCAAGGGTAAGCTTAGGTAATTTAATTCAACACAATCAACAAAATTTAACATATAAAATCAGTCATACAATTCATACAATATTAAACACATATCCACGCATACAGTTACTCATCCAAATTCTCATAATTAAAGACTGTCCGGACTGTATGATCCATGTATCTACAGGCGTTCTTGCACCCGGGTGATGTAGTAACTGGGATACCCTCAACAGCTGCCACCCGAGGTTAACCCTTATCAGCCCAAAGTACTATGTAGGACTAGTGCCTCCTGCCATTCCCACGCATGAACTACTCTCCTCTACATGAGGATGAGCAATCACGGAATATCAGGATGAACAGCCATCAGTAGCTTATCCATGGTCATACTACACTACTTCTCATATTCACATCATAGAGACGTTCCTCCTTGGAACGCTCATTCACAATTCATTCCAATCAAATTCATTCAAAACGTCATTCGCACATTTTTATCCATTCCTCTTATTCAGATTTTCATTCTGTGTTCCACTCTCTTAATTTAAACAAAAGTTATTCATTTAATAGATCCAGATGATTATATTACAGTACACTGCTATCACGTTTCTGAACCAAAGAAACGCACCATTATTCATTCACGGACGTTGATACAATTAACTAATTTAATTGAAATTGAGTCTAAAAGATCCAAATAATACTTAGGAAAAATTCTAAGTATAAAGACTTGAGATTAAATGAAAAGAACCATTACCGTTTTTCATGACTTTAAGTAAATGATCAGAGCCTTTGTAAATGCGGAAACGAACAATGCCAGTCAAAGACCGAACGTTAATTAATCAATTGAACGAACGTTACAAGATTCGCTCACGAAACAATGGTAAGGACGAGCGTTCAGTAGAAACTGAACCCTCTTTAGGACGAACGTCAGGTCAATGACCGAACACCATTTGAACGAACGTGCATTTGAACGATCGTGCATTTGAACGAACGTTCGGTATCAGACCGAACGCTAACTAGGACGAACGCTCAATCTAAGATCGAGAGTTCATTTGGACGAACGCTCAGTATAATACAAAGCGCCACTTAGGACGAACGCTGGTAAACCAAAACCGAGCGTCCTAACTATACTTCACTTTATTTTCAATAGTTGGACACGCTAGGCTAAGCCGAACGCTCACGCCTAACTCTTGACAACTAATAACGCTCGTTCCAGATCAGGGTCCTTTCCAAATGAAAGAATCCTTATTCTAAGAAATTTTCCAGGGAAACCGAACGGTATAAGACCGTTCGATGACGAGCGTACATGATAAATCAGAGAAGATAAAATTTCCAGGTTTTTCAACTCGATAACTTCACAGATTTTCATGTGATTCATAATTTTAAAGTTTTCATTTCCATCCTACATTTCATACATTACAGAATTCATATTACTCCTTCATCAATACAGAAATTTCCAGTTCCAAACATATCATTCCAAATTCTACATAGCTTCAATAATATCCCAAATCATACAGCACATTTTCTGCATAAAATTCAACATTTTTCAACATCTGATCAACCCGAATTAATCATTTTCCAGTGCAGACATACCAGCATTAATATACAGTTTCAAACATTAACATTCATACACAACCAGTGCAACATACTCATACATGCATACTTAAAATTCAGATATTTCATACAATTCAACATCCAGTGCACTTCATTACTGTCATTAACATTAAAACAGCATTAAATTAAATTACTAAGCTTCCCTTACCTGTTACTGCAGTGTACTTCCAATTACTCAGAATTTCACTCTTTCACTCACGGCTTTCTATCCAGGAATTCTCTCAACCACTTCCACTAAATCTAATACACCAAAAATCATAACAGATCAGACTTCTAATCCTGCATGCAACCAGAATTTTGGTTCGCATGAACTAAGTGGACAATTGTGCAGAAACGAGAACTTACCAGTTCAGTTCTCAATTCTGTTCGGATCTGAATAGTGCTCACGGTGCAGGGAAACTTTCTCCTGTGTCTGAAATGAGATCAGAGGGTTTGATGGTAAGTTATCTTGAAGAGATGATGAACGAGTGCAGAGAAATTTTAGAGAGAATTTGAGGTCAGAATTTTCGAGAAAAGGAAGGTGATTGCATGCAGAGAATGGGAAGAGTTTTCCTGAAAATTTACTTCCTTCTTTCACAGAAACTAACTCCCATTCTCCACACACCACTTGTCTTCCACTATCATTCGCAGAGTGCTTCCACTGTGACACATGGCAGACACATGCAGTGGGAATGTGAGTGGATTTTGACGTGGCAAAACGCATCATAAGAGTGATCAGAGAGTGGTTTTGTGTGCTAATTAAATCAGGTTCTCACATTCCCCCTTACTTCAAAAATTTTCGTCCTCGAAAATTCTAAAACTTACCAGGGAATAGGTGCGGATATAATTCCTTCACAGCCTCTTCAACCTCCCAAGTTGAGTCACCAGTCTTTGCATTCCACACCACTTTCACAAGACTAACATCCTTCCCTTTGTAAAGTCTGGTGCGGCTGTCTTCAATGCAGACTGGTTGCATCTCCAGTGTTCTATCTGGCCGAAGTTGGATATCTTCTAACTCCAATACGTGTGATGGATCAGCTATATATTTCCTGAGTTGAGAGACATGAAATACTGGATGAAGGTTGGACAGTTGAGGTGGTAAAGCCAATTCATACGCCACTGCTCCAATCTTCTTCAGAATTAGATAAGGTCCAACATACTTGGGAGAAAGCTTCTTTGGACGAAGGACTCTTCCCACACCAGTGATTGGATTTAACCTCAGAAACACGTGATCTCCAGCAGTGAATTCTAAGGGTCTTCTTCTCTTATCTGCATATGATTTCTGCCTGCTTTGAGAAGTCTTCAAACGCTCTTGGATCAGTTTCACTTTCTCTGTTGTTTGCTGGATTAATTCTGGTCCAGTGACTGCAGTTTCACCTTCTTGGAACCAACACAAAGGAGTTCTACACTTTCTTCCATAAAGAGCTTCAAACGGTGCCATTCCTATGCTTGCTTGATAACTGTTATTATACGTGAATTCCACAAGCGGCAGAACCTCATCCCATACTCCCATATGATCTATAACGCAGGTCCTCAACAAGTCTTCAAGAGTTTGGATGGTTCGTTCAGATTGACCATCCGTCTGAGGGTGATATGCAGAACTCATTTGAAGTTTGCTTCCCAATTCTCCTTGCAATGACTGCCAAAAACGAGATGTGAATCTCGTGTCTCGATCTGATATAATGCTTGAGGGAACTCCATGCAACCGAACAATCTCTTTGACGTACAGCTTGGCCAAATTTGTCATGGACATCCTTAAATTAACAGCCAGGAAATGGGCGCTCTTAGTCAATCTATCCACAATTACCCAAATTGAATCATGGTTTCGGACTGTACGTGGCAGATGAGTCACGAAATCCATAGAGATGCTGTCCCACTTCCATTCTGGAATTTCCAATGGCTGCAGCAATCCTCCCGGTCTTTGATGTTCGGCTTTGGCTCTTTGACAAGTTAAGCAAGAGGACACAAAACGTGCAATGTCACTCTTCATACCAGGCCACCAGAATGACAAACGAAGGTCATGATACATCTTAGTCATGCCAGGATGCATGCTAAGACGGCTGTGATGTGCTTCCTCCAATATGATTTTCTTCAGCTCGCCATCATTAGGGACACACGTCCTTCCCCGGTAACGCAACATACCGTCTGTTCCTGCATTGAAATCCTTATCTTTACTCAAACCGAGCTCGCCCAATATCTTCACCAGCTCTTCATCCTCACGTTGCTTCTTCCAGATTCGGTCAAATACATCACTGGAAATTCTGAGATTACAGCATCTGATAACATCCGTTCCCAAGTCAAACTGCAATCTTAGATCTCTAAAGCTTTCCACCAAATTCAGCTCCTTCACCATCATTGCAGAGACCCTTACGGCTTTCCTACTCAATGCATCAGCCACCACATTTGCTTTTCCAGGATGATACAGTAATTCAAATTCGTAATCCTTCAAGAATTCAAGCCACCTCCTTTGCCTCATATTCAACTCCTTTTGATCAAAGAGGTACTTGAGACTCTTGTGATCACTAAATACTTGAAACGTTGCACCATACAGATAATGCCTCCAGATTTTTAACGCAAACACCACTGCTGCCAGCTCCAAGTCGTGTGTGGGGTAATTCTTCTCATGAACTTTCAACTGCCTGGAAGCGTATGCCACTGCCTTTCTTTCCTGCATCAGTACACAGCCCAAACCTTGATATGATGCATCACAATACACTTCAAAAGGTTTGGCTGTATCTGGAATGACCAACACAGGAGCGCTTGTTAATTTCTTCTTCAATTCCTGGAAGCTCTCCTCACATTTATCTGTCCAAGCAAACGGCTGGTCCTTCCTGGTGAGGTAAGTCAGAGGGGCTACTATCTTAGAAAATCCCTCAATGAACCTCCTATAGTAGCCAGCGAGTCCCACAAAACTCCTAACCTCCGTGACTGAACGTGGACTCTCCCAATCCAGCACTGCCTTCACCTTGGCTGGATCCACTGCAATACCACCAGCAGACACAACGTGTCCCAAAAATTGGATCTCCTTCATCCAGAATTCACACTTTGAACGCTTGGCATACAGCTCTTTCTCCCTTAATACGCTCAAGACAGTCCTCAAATGGTCTTCATGCTCTTCAAAGCTCTTGGAATAAATGAGGATGTCATCAATAAACACCACAACAAATTTATCCAGGTACGGTCTAAAAATTCTGTTCATATAATCCATGAAGATTGCAGGTGCGTTTGTCACTCCAAAGGGCATCACCACATACTCATAATGGCCATAACGAGACCGAAATGCAGTCTTCTGAATGTCCTCCTCTTTAACTCTGATTTGATGATAGCCCGAACGTAAATCAATTTTTGAAAATACGCACGCACCATGCAATTGATCCAGCAGATAGTCTATCCTCGGCAGTGGATACTTGTTCTTGATGGTCAGCTTATTAAGTTGCCTATAATCAATACAGAGACGGGAGCTGCCATCCTTCTTCTTTACCAATAATACAGGTTCTCCCCACGGTGAAGCACTTGGACGGATGAACCTCTTGTCCATCAATTCCTCAATCTGTTTCTTAAGTTCCACTAATTCAGCTGGTGCCATTCTGTAAGGTTGAACCGAGATGGGTGCAGCAGTGGTCACCAAGTCAATCGTGAATTCTACCTCACGAATGGGAGGTAAACCAGGTACTTCATTCGGAAAAACATCTGAAAACTCATCCACTACTGTTCTCCCTCCACTGTTATCAACATCAGATGAACGCCCCATCTCATTGCCTTCATATGTCATGATAAGGAAACAGCTTGCTCCTTCCATGATGTCCTCCTTTAACTGCCCAAGAGTGATTGACAGTTCTTCATCTTCTTCAGCTGGAAAGACTAATTCCTTCTTCCCACAGTCAATGAGGATCCGATTGGTAGCCAACCAATCCATCCCCAAAATTACTTCTAAGTCTTGAAGGGGTAGGCAAATGAGATTAACTTTATATCTACGCCCCTCAACTTCTATAGGACATCTTACACAAACTGTAGATGTCTTGATCCCACCAGCCGCTGGGGTTGACACCACCAGATCGAACTGTAACTCGCTCTCCACTAGCCCCAACTTCTCAACACACGCCTTCGAGATGAAGGAGTGAGTCGCCCCCGAATCATACAATACACCACACGGCTTTCCAAACAGTAAACAAGTACTGGTGATAAGGGTACCTGAGCGAGCAGCTTCAGCACCAGTAATAGCGTACACCCTTCCTGTTGCTTGTGCACGTCCACCTCTACCTTGTTGAGTCCTTCCAGCATTTGGAGGTCTCATTACCGCACGGCCTCCCACATTACACTCCTGATCCGAGTGTCCATTTCTCCCACATTTGTTGCAGTGTTTTATTCCAGCCAGTTGAGGACAAGCCCATCTCAAATGTGGTCCTCCACACTGATAGCACGTCACAGTCCTTGACTGTCCAGTTTGGCCAACAGGAACCAAGGCCTGTGATCCACCAGATGACTGAGTTGGACGAACGTATGGGGATCTTCTTAAGTTCAGTGTGTTTCTGGATGCAACCTGCCCCCTGTTCAATTGCTGCTTCTTCTGTTGCTCGGCTTCAGCAATGTTCTTCTCCAGAACCTTAGCTCTCTCAACCATTGCAGGAAAAGATCTAATACATAGACAGGATATTAAGACCTTCAAGTCACTTCTCAAACCATTTTCAAACTTCCTGCATTGCCATTCTTCACTGGTTGCCATGGTATTGAAACGGACAAGATGCTTGAATTTATTTGTATATTCTGAAACAGACATACTGCCTTGTACCAATTGTAGGAACTCCACCTCCTTAGCAAACCGTACACTGTCTGGAAAATATTCTTCATAAAATTTTGTTCTGAAAACCTCCCAGGAAATTGGACTTTGAGCTTCTGTCAACAACATCTTCACACTTGACCACCAATGGTTAGCTTCTCCCATCAACAAATACTCTGTGAATGCCAAACGGTTTTCATTTGGACATCTCTTGGCCTCATAAATCCGCTCCATATCTCTAAGCCACTGATCCGCTTCATCTGGAAGTCCTTTCCCATTAAACTTGGCAGGATGGTGCTGCAAGAAGCTTTCCAAACTCCATTCTGCATGGGGTGCAGCATTAGAGGAGGAGGCTCCTGGTGTGCCTCGGCCAGCTGCCAAGATGTCCATTAGTTGTCTTTGCGTTGCTTCTGAGTGAACACGAGAAGCCTCCAAACTTTGCATTGCTTCCTGGTTTTGCCTCATCAAGGCAGTGTTCTGCTCAACCAAAGTTGTGTTTTGTTGTTGAAGCCTGTCTATGACTGCCTCCAACACACGGGCACTAATTGGTGCATCAGATTCATTCGGCTGAGGTGGGGGAGGAAGTCTAGGAGCCATTCGTTTTCTGGATCAGAGAAAACGTACGTTAGCTATGTTCAAGAGTTAAAAATTAATAACTCATCAAACACATATCAAGCACACAACGAAAAGCACAGTGCACTCATACCCTATATGTCCTTAAAAGAACAAAACTGCTCTGATACCAATAAATGTAACATCCCAATAAATAGTAATTACCATTAATCAGAACTAATCACATTTACAGAAAATACAGTGCAGTCTTAAAATAAATAACAGCTGCTCCAAAAGAAAACAGCACGTATAAAAATAAACAGTACTGTACAGTACATTACAGCAGATGCTCAACATTTAAAACTGAACTTGCAGCACTTTACAGTGTTCAGAAACTCATCAAAATATAAAACAGTTCAGTATTTACAATTCTGCAAAACTATATACAGAACTGTCAAAATACAGTACAGAACTAAATCCTAAAACTGCTACGGAATGAGCCTCTACTGCTCAGCTTTAACTTCAACTTCTACGAGGTTGGCATCCTCCAAATTTTCTTCTTCCAGCATAGATTCAAGGGGTGCCTCACCATCTGCTCACATCCACAACGGATGATCATTGCATTGACAAGATGGACATACAGAAAACAGTAGACAACACAAGGAAATTGCAAGGGTAAGCTTAGGTAATTTAATTCAACACAATCAACAAAATTTAACATATAAAATCAGTCATACAATTCATACAATATTAAACACATATCCACGCATACAGTTACTCATCCAAATTCTCATAATTAAAGACTGTCCGGACTGTATGATCCATGTATCTACAGGCGTTCTTGCACCCGGGTGATGTAGTAACTGGGATACCCTCAACAGCTGCCACCCGAGGTTAACCCTTATCAGCCCAAAGTACTATGTAGGACTAGTGCCTCCTGCCATTCCCACGCATGAACTACTCTCCTCTACATGAGGATGAGCAATCACGGAATATCAGGATGAACAGCCATCAGTAGCTTATCCATGGTCATACTACACTACTTCTCATATTCACATCATAGAGACGTTCCTCCTTGGAACGCTCATTCACAATTCATTCCAATCAAATTCATTCAAAACGTCATTCGCACATTTTTATCCATTCCTCTTATTCAGATTTTCATTCTGTGTTCCACTCTCTTAATTTAAACAAAAGTTATTCATTTAATAGATCCAGATGATTATATTACAGTACACTGCTATCACGTTTCTGAACAAAAGAAACGCACCATTATTCATTCACGGACGTTGATACAATTAACTAATTTAATTGAAATTGAGTCTAAAAGATCCAAATAATACTTAGGAAAAATTCTAAGTATAAAGACTTGAGATTAAATGAAAAGAACCATTACCGTTTTTCATGACTTTAAGTAAATGATCAGAGCCTTTGTAAATGCGGAAACGAACAATGCCAGTCAAAGACCGAACGTTAATTAATCAATTGAACGAACGTTACAAGATTCGCTCACGAAACAATGGTAAGGACGAGCGTTCAGTAGAAACTGAACCCTCTTTAGGACGAACGTCAGGTCAATGACCGAACACCATTTGAACGAACGTGCATTTGAACGATCGTGCATTTGAACGAACGTTCGGTATCAGACCGAACGCTAACTAGGACGAACGCTCAATCTAAGATCGAGAGTTCATTTGGACGAACGCTCAGTATAATACAAAGCGCCACTTAGGACGAACGCTGGTAAACCAAAACCGAGCGTCCTAACTATACTTCACTTTATTTTCAATAGTTGGACACGCTAGGCTAAGCCGAACGCTCACGCCTAACTCTTGACAACTAATAACGCTCGTTCCAGATCAGGGTCCTTTCCAAATGAAAGAATCCTTATTCTAAGAAATTTTCCAGGGAAACCGAACGGTATAAGACCGTTCGATGACGAGCGTACATGATAAATCAGAGAAGATAAAATTTCCAGGTTTTTCAACTCGATAACTTCACAGATTTTCATGTGATTCATAATTTTAAAGTTTTCATTTCCATCCTACATTTCATACATTACAGAATTCATATTACTCCTTCATCAATACAGAAATTTCCAGTTCCAAACATATCATTCCAAATTCTACATAGCTTCAATAATATCCCAAATCATACAGCACATTTTCTGCATAAAATTCAACATTTTTCAACATCTGATCAACCCGAATTAATCATTTTCCAGTGCAGACATACCAGCATTAATATACAGTTTCAAACATTAACATTCATACACAACCAGTGCAACATACTCATACATGCATACTTAAAATTCAGATATTTCATACAATTCAACATCCAGTGCACTTCATTACTGTCATTAACATTAAAACAGCATTAAATTAAATTACTAAGCTTCCCTTACCTGTTACTGCAGTGTACTTCCAATTACTCAGAATTTCACTCTTTCACTCACGGCTTTCTATCCAGGAATTCTCTCAACCACTTCCACTAAATCTAATACACCAAAAATCATAACAGATCAGACTTCTAATCCTGCATGCAACCAGAATTTTGGTTCGCATGAACTAAGTGGACAATTGTGCAGAAACGAGAACTTACCAGTTCAGTTCTCAATTCTGTTCGGATCTGAATAGTGCTCACGGTGCAGGGAAACTTTCTCCTGTGTCTGAAATGAGATCAGAGGGTTTGATGGTAAGTTATCTTGAAGAGATGATGAACGAGTGCAGAGAAATTTTAGAGAGAATTTGAGGTCAGAATTTTCGAGAAAAGGAAGGTGATTGCATGCAGAGAATGGGAAGAGTTTTCCTGAAAATTTACTTCCTTCTTTCACAGAAACTAACTCCCATTCTCCACACACCACTTGTCTTCCACTATCATTCGCAGAGTGCTTCCACTGTGACACATGGCAGACACATGCAGTGGGAATGTGAGTGGATTTTGACGTGGCAAAACGCATCATAAGAGTGATCAGAGAGTGGTTTTGTGTGCTAATTAAATCAGGTTCTCACAAAAAAGCATTAAACTTCTATAAAACAAATGTGTGCATGAGATGCTTTTAATTTCAATGATACTCTAAACTTATGTAGACATGGTTTATTATCCAATCATATTATTGATATTTTTTTAATATTATTCTCCAATCATATTTAAAGCTTTGTGTATAAAATGTTTATTTAAATTTAGAATTGATTAGAGTACCATCACTAGTCTGGATTTTAAAGAAATTTAAATGTGAACAAGTTTTAGGGATAAAATGTATGACATTTTATTTCATTGGGTACTGTTGACCTTATATTTTATGTTTTCATTCCTCTGATTTAATATTTAATAAGAATATATAAGCAGTGGTTCTAAACTTAATATTATAGTTATCAAATATATGAATACCCAAACAAGAAGAGAAAAGTTTTGAAGAGATGTTAACAAAAGCAATTAAAAGCTAAAATTGAAGAGTACTTACCTACTTTTGCTCCCGTAACAAATGGTTAAGTTTCTTCCGTAAAAATTGAAGTTTCTTCCATAAAAGTTGGTCCACCTACATCAAGAATCAAGAGAAATCAATTCCAAAGGCCAGAGGAATAGACAATGGGCTCTTTTGTGTATAATGTTTAACAACCCACAAAACCAAATCCAGCGGTAAAATCAATAAGAAATGTGTAAAATAAGGTTGTCAAAATTTCCTGACAAGTAACTTTAAACGATTCATTCCAAACTATGATTATACAAGTGAAAACTGTGCAAAAGTTGATGTCACACAAACCATTCAATTAAACATTAATTGCAATACCAACTCTTTTTACCGAAAATGTCTTTAGACGGACAAACTTGATTGTTTACTAGCAACCTATGTTTCGATCACAAAGAAAAACTTATTTGTAAAGATTCTGAGTAAAAAAATGAGTGAATATATAAGATTAAAATAATTATTAAATTCTCGATTCTTATAGTTCATGTGGTGGCATGTATTTTAAACTTATCAAACAATAAATAAATTGATATATTAAACAGATTTTGTTATTTAAATATAATCAAATATTATATTTTAAAAATATTATATAATAAATTATTATATCTAATATATCGAAGATATTAGATAATAAATTGTTATTATAATACTTTAAAGATATAATAGAATATAATAATAAATTATTATATAATAAGATATTAACCATAAATACTTTGTAGATATTTCATCATAATATAATAGAATATGATAACATATTATTATACCATACAATATTAAATGTAAATATTTTGAATTTTATTGATAAAAATATTCGTCGATAATATATATTTTATTTATTGATAGAGAAATTTGTTACTAAATGAAATATGTATTAAAAACTGTTCACAATAAATTTGTTGATAAAATTTGTTGATAATTTAAATTTATTCACGTATTTGTTTTTATTGATAAAATTTTGTTGATAAATCAAAGAATTTTGTTGTTGTGTATTTTATGATCTTAATACATTTGATTTTTCATTTCAATGTTAGTGTTTGATTTCTATGTTTAATGCATGTTGTGACTTGATTACCCATGACTTGATTGTTGATTCTTGAGATGTTGAAAAATGTCTTTTAAACCTAGACTTGAAAGTAAAATATCTAATGGAGATTGTATCTAGGAATAAAACATGATCCATTAGTAATCTTAAGAACTTTGAACTTAATATATGATTTCACTTATTGAGTATTCAATGAATTGAAACTTAATGAGTAATCATAGACTCAAAGTCACTAGAGGTAGATTTTGAATATATTTGTGAGTTGATTGTGACGTGAAACTAACATTGAGATGATTGTGAATGCATGAGAATGAAGTGAATGAAATATAGTTTTGACAATTGTAAATACTTTGTGTTATTTTCTGTTGTGCACTAACTATTTGATGAAAATACCAGAGTTTTTGTGTATTTTCTTGACTTTTTTGTCTAATTGAGTTATTAAATGTTAGAGTTATCAAGTGTTGCATAAATTCTTTGGGAGAGAATGATAAATACTTATTACTTTATTCGTGGGAATGGTGCACTTACTGTTTTGTGTTAATAACTACCTTATATGACATAAATGAAAATTTTGATATCTAGGCTTAGAGTTGTGGTTCAATTGTTGGGCCTTTGAAGTTATATTATAATAACTCTATTATGACATTTATGGCTAATAGAAGTGGAAGTCAAAGTAAGTACATAATTAAATATCTAGCCCTAAAAGAATATGTTAAAGAAAAGAAAGTGGTCATTGAGCATGTTAGTATTGAGTTAATGCTTATCAATCCTTTAACTAAAGGCATGCCATTAAATTTTTTTAAGGATCATTTAATGAAAATTGGACCTACTTCCATGTTCTGACAATCATTAATTTTACTTTCATAAAACTCATATTTCGTTATTCTCCTTTATTTTGCATATATTTGTTTATTTTGAGAAATTTCATTTTATTTGACTCAGAATAAACATATGATTTATTCATTATATTTAGGAGTCTTTGATGAGAAATTTGATATATTGTGATGCATGAGAAATAATACTCAAATTTAGAGGACCTGTCACCATGGTTCTTGTATTTAGTTTCTTATATTGATTGATAATGGGATAAATGGAGAAAGTGAGAGAGTGTTGGCGACTTCCCAAATATGTAAAATAATATGGGATAATGGGATATTCAAGTTGAATAAATTATTTCCATAAATATGATTAATTTCTTCAATCAATTTTCAGAGTTGTTGCATGGATTTTGATATTGTATTCTCATAAAATCTACAACCATTTATTAAAGAAATTACTCCATGAAGGGCAAAACTTTAGGAATTTCATAGATGCTTCATGCTTTAGGTAAGAAAATATTATCTCTTCTATAGTATAATACACAATTAGAGTTTAAAAGAGTGAGGATTTGAAACACAAAATCACATTAAAGGGTTCTCGTGGCAATGGTAATGCAGAGGCCTTAAGCCTAGATAAAGATGAGTGTAGAGACAAAGGAGAGACACAAGGAAGATAGAGAAAAGATATGGAAAGAAAATAAGGTTTGACACTCTTATACCTTGTCCTTTTTGAGGATAAAATTGACCCCAACAATACTATGGTACAATTTTGCTTTCTATTGGGGGAATATGCAAAGCAAACCAAAAGTATTATGATGTCCCTTTCAAAAGGCTATATCAGCCATATTAGGTCAAGGGAACTTAGTAGCATGTCTCATTCCTACGTTCTTCTCTCCATGTCTTTTCTTCGTTAGAGTTGATTATGATTTTTGAGTCATAATGTAAGAGCTTGTTGGTGCTTAGAGTCTATTTAAGGAATGTCTACTTGAGAGGAAGCTTTGGTGAGCTAGTAGCAGTGTTGTGTTCTTGGTAGAAAATGAGTTTGAAAGGCAAGGGAACCTAGCAATGGTTGTTTAGCGCTTCAATGTTTTTGTTTGGTGAAAAGTGATGATAATGTTATGAACAATATGTTGATATGTTGTATAAATGATAATATTTACCCTATTAGATAGTTTTAAGTATTATGAAGATAAGTGATGGAATGTATATTGGTATGTTAAGAACATGGTGATATGTTAAGCACATAGTGGTTCCTATATGTATTGTTTGCAAGATGTTTTTGTATGGATGAGACAAACCTAGTTTGTGGTTGCCACCATGTGGTGCATTGTTGAATATGGGATTCTAATGGTCAACTATGGGTGATTCCAATTAAAACCTGTTAAGGTAGGATTATGAGGGGAATACCAGAAGGAAATAGAATGGGTGAGTCTAAAATTGTAAGGAAGAAGCATGTGGTTTGGAGTTGCTTGGTTGGGGAAGACTCAATGAGTAAAATCAAACTAGACGCCTTATGGTTAAATGAGGGGTTTATTAGACAATTAATAGTCTAATATGGCACCGGACGAGGTACCTAGCAGATGACCTCGGGCTATTGAACGACTCGAGCTGTTAGATGACCTTGGCTAGTAGAAAACTCGGGCTATTATAAACGACTTGACTATTAGACAACTTTTCCTTGTAGATGACTCAAGCTATTAGATGACCCAGGTCTATTAAACGACCTTGGGTATTAAACAAGTGGCAATCCAGTGAGGTACCAGACGAGGTGCTCATTAAATGATGGTAGAGACAGCTTTGAACTCCTTCCATGAAGGTACAAGGCCATTTGTGTATGTGTAGACTAGAGGTTGAGTTGTGTTGGGATAGTCCAAAAACTTCCTAGGTGCTTGAGCAAGAGGCTACAGAGTAAGGTTTGTGACAATTACACATATACAATGATTGTTGTTGAGCAAAGTAGAGCTTGAACCTTATGTTAAAATGATACTTGTGTGAGGTATGCTATGTATACTATGATGACTGCTTTAATGGGTGTTCTAAGGGTGATAACCCCCTATATGGTGGTAAATGAGAAAATTGAATAGGGGCAGATAAAAGAGCTATCTTCACTTGTGTAGGCACACAATATCATCAAGAGAAAGGTGAATATGGTGTGAGAACTATAGGACGTCTCTATAGTAGGAGTTTGCACATGAAAAAAGGGGGATACAAGTTCGACCACATGGGTTGGGTAAAGTAGGTCCTCCCAATAGGGATCTGACATTGCTAAATGACAACATCCTAGGAAAATTTTTCGTGTAAATGAGGTGTGCTTGTGACAAGTGAAAGACTCTTGGTGGATTCACTTGGTCCTAGTCTTTCGAAAGTGAGTCTTATGTGCATATAAAGTATGCATGTTATGAGTATGTCTATCACATGGGGTGTATCAGGATGGCTCTTAAACGCTAGGGAACCCTTATTTTTCCTCAACCTTCTATTGAGTCTCTTGGAATAGCTAAAGCCATGGAGTGACACACTCCTTTGCCTCTCATTCATGTGTTGAGAAGTTGAGTTAACTTGTGAGGGAGTTGTAGAGTGAGCTGGTGGTTTCTACTCCAGCTTTAGGTTAGGTGCGAACTACCTTGGTATGCATGACATGTCTAGTCTCTTTGTCAATTGAATGTAAAAATTTCTTTTCTTAATGGTGATTTATAGGGAGAAATTTATATGAAGCAACCTTTAAGTTTTGTTGCTTAAGAGGAGTCTTCTGGATTAATATGTCTCCCCACAAATCTTTGTATGGCCTCAAGTGATCTCCTAGGACTTGATTTTGACAAATTTAGCATTGTTGTTAAAGAACTTGGTATGACTTACAATGAGGTTTGTCATTCAATATTTTAGAGTCAGTTAAGTGTTCTTGTATCTACACAGTAGTATATGTTGATGATATTGTACTTACGAGCAATGGTCACCACGACATCTCAAAGTATGTTGACACACTCATGAATCTCAATACCAAATTCCCACCTCATAAGGGGGTCCACTATCAAATTTTGAGAAGTACAAAATATTAGTTGGAAAACTAAACTATCTTACATTTACTCTTCTCGACATTTCCTTTGTAGTTAGTGTGGTGAGTCAATTTCTTAAATCTTCGTGTGTAGATCATTGAAATATTGTCAGCATATTAAAGTGCATTAAAGGTTATCTTGGAAAATTTTTGTTGTAAATACAATAATTACACTAAAATTGTATGTTATTCAAATGCCAATTAGGTAGACACTCCTTCTAATAAGAGATTCATTTTCAAATATTTTTTTTTGTTTGTGATAATTTGATCTTTTGAAAGAGGAAAAAACAAAATGCTATAGTTAGATCTACTGCGGAAATAAAATATAAAACTATGACCTCATCTACTTGTGAGCTTATTTGGCTTAAACAATGATTGTAAATTTGGAGAGGTCACTCAAAATTAAATGACACACATTTATATGTGACAATTAAACTGTTCTTCATGTTAGCTCAAATCCCATCTTTCATGAAAGAACCATATTAAAATTAATTATCATTCTATTCAAGAAAATATGGTGTTTGAAGAAATTAACATTGAGTTTGTTAATTTTAATAATTAACTAGTAGATATATTCACTAAATTATTAGTGAAACAGTAGATACAATTTATATACATCGTGTGAGGGGAGTCTTAGATGTAAGACTCATCTCTTTGTATTTATTTATTTATTTATAAATGCATAACTCCATAGATGATCTACACACATCCCGGATTTATCTTATGCCTCTCTCTTATTCTAAACACAAAGCATTTGTCATGAATTAAAAACTTCATAATAAATAGAATTTCACTCAAGATGGTAATTGAAGGCATAGTAATTTTGGCTGCCGAAAAAAGAAAATAGTAATTTTGGATAAAAGTAAGACATGAGATTATCAGAATGTTACCCATAATTCGAGAGTATTCTGGGCAATCCTCTATGATCTGTTCAACATGATCTTTTAACTGAAATCCACGGTGAATCTCTTTGAAGTTTGGCAAACTTGTGAGTGTTATATTTCTCAGGTTTTGTAGCAGAACTTGTTCGCTATCTTTGTCCCTCCCCACTTTATCATCCATATCAGCTTCACATTCGAAAGAAAAACACTTCTCTATTTGATAACATTCTTGTATTCTCAAAATTTTTAGACTGGGAAAATGGCCAGCCTCAAAATTATGAAAAAGGAATTTCAACAAGTTGCACTTTTTAACTTTGATCTGCTCCAGTTTAGGGAAGCACACTTGTTGGGAACAAGTAAATAGACTTTTGAGTTCTTGTGCATCCCCTGAATCAAATATTTGCTCCAGTTCCTCACAATTGAGTATTTCTAGTTTTCTCAACACTGGTAAGCTTCTAATAATGGCAGAGGAAGAAGATGGATTTCAATTTTGGACATCTATCCACATGTAAAAATTGAAGCAGTTGGAGGCTTAGAAAATTTGTGGGGCTTTTCCATATGAATTTGAGTTGTGGTAGAGCCAGCAAGTCCAGAGTAGATAACCTTAAGGGTAGTTCTCTATTGGTCCCAGGTTCTCCTATTTGGAATTGAAAAAGGCATTTTACTCCAAGATGAGAAAATATAAGCTTTGTGAATTTGAGGGCAGCTTCATCTAGCAGTTTCTTCTACATACAACACAATTCATTGTTAATTACTCTGCTACGTGTAAACCCTAAACCCTTATTTAATGGAATTTTCAATATAAAGAAAGAATGCTATAGTCATCAAAAAAGAAAATAACTAACACCACAAAAATTAGTGTAAGATGAAACAAGGTTTACTAGCCATTTCTATTGCTATAGTTTGTATACATTTGTCCTTAGGACTTATCTTAAAATTATCTGTACTTTAATTACATAAGGAATTAATATCACTCATAACCCAAAATATTAAGATAACGAGTTAACGGATCTTCATCTGTATTCTAACTTTTCATTTTTATACAATGTGAAACTTAAATTCATGCTTGTAATTCTAACAATTAAATATAATAACTACCTAGTAATTAAAATAGAAACAAAATTCTAGTTTACGAAGTAATTGCATCTTCAAAAAAAAAAGTTAGACATGTTCAATTATGGTATTATATTTAATAAATTCCTAAGTTGTTTTGACCATTTTGTGTATAATATATAAAATCTGAAGCATGAATTACAGTGTTGACATCTTAACAATTTAGACTTCTGAAACATCAATTTCAAATAACATATTACCATTGCAGCTGCGCCTTGGTGGTATAAACCTGAATCAATCGCCATCTTCCTCAAAGAAGAGTTAGACAATGTTGAACATTCAGTGCATTGTAACTCTTTCAAATTTGGTAAACGTGGATGACAATAAGAAGGCCAAATGTCAACCAGGTTAGGTAAGGAAACTAACAAGAGAACTTCCAAATTAAGCAAATCTGGATATTCATGGTACATTGAAAGATGGCGTTCCTTTTCAGTGCCAAATACATACTTCAACTTGTCACAATTTTTAGTGATCAGCCTTTCCAAACTTGGTAGCCTTCCAAAACACACAGGGAATATATATTTCAACTTGTCACATCCTGCAATCTCAATAATCCTTAATTTTGGGAGCATCAAAGATGTATGATCTTGAGTACCAACATAATCATTCCCTTCTGCTGGAATTATGTGCATCAATTCACTGCATTCATATATTTGCAGAACCTCCAGCAGCTTCAGAGTTTGGACAATGAATGGCATGAAGAGACAAGTTAGCACTGGGCAACTTATTATTCTTAACTCCTTAAGACTGCATAGCTTTGAGTTCCTAGTGAAGGATATGCTGTATAATTTCTCACAATGATATATGAGTAGCTCTTGTAAATTTTCTAGAGAGCATTGCGAAGAGCTATCACCAAACACTTGAGTTTGGGCAAAGGATGGAATGAAGAGAGAAGTTAGCATTGGGCAACTTCGAATTTTCAAGACCTTTAGACTGCATAGATTTGAGTTCCTTGGGAAGGATATGTTGTATAATTGGTTACAACTATCAATGCTCAACTCTTCTAATTTTTCTAAAGAGCATTGTGAAGAAGGGTCATGAAACACTTCTCGAAGGCCATGCATCTGATGCAACCTTACGGTACATAGGTTGGAAAATACAGTTTTGGTATGAAGCACATCAACATTGTTGTTTGTAAAAGTTCCATCAAAGAGGAATTCAATATCAAGACAGTGTTCAAGGATTAGGGCAACAATCTGATTCATGCCTTGTGAACGCATGGATGGGATTACATTTTTGTAACCTCCCTCAATGTACTTCAAATGAAGGTACACTGCCCTCATAAAGAGATCCTTAATTGGTAATGATATGAAAGTTTGAGTAGAGGCATTGAAACCTTCTATGCACAGAGCTCTAGATGGTCTATGTTTTTCCAAAATGTCAGCATGTATGTAATATGAAAATGATTCAGAGTGATATTGTATTATAACATACCTCTGCAATCTCGAGAAAGAGACATCATGTGGAAACTCCTCTTTTGATGGAAACAAATACAAATACAATTCCTCTAGCCTCAAACATCTTCCTATAACTTCATAAGCATTATTTTTCTCAATCAAACAACCGTACAAATCTAGGAGTTTCAATTTCTGTAATGCTACTACTCCATTAGGCAATTCTTTGAAAGAAGAGCCACGCAAGTCAAGAATCTCAAGTGCTTCTAGACTTTCCAAAACTGAGATGTCACCTAATTTATAACCTCTCAAGCTAAGAGTATTGAGATTTTTTAATGACTCAATTGATTGCGATAGTGGTGAAGCGTACCATGATGGAGTTTCTGTCTCCAAAGGCAACTTCCACCTATATTCAAATTTTAAGAATGCCAGTAGTTTAAGCTTTTTCAACCTTTCAATAAAAGCATTTGATATTGTAAAGCCAACCTGTGGAGAATGAAGCAAGAGAATTTCAAGTGATGGACAATTCCATTCATAGTTGAGAAGTTCACCATTTTTCATATCCCATAAGGCTATTACATTCTTATCTTTCGTGATTTCATCATCTACCAACACTCTCGGATCCACTGCAGTACATGTCAAAATTGCTTGACCACTTTCAGCTGCAATCCATAAGGCTACATCACGAATCGAGTCACGCATTTTCACCTTTTCTTTTTCTTTGACATATGCCAACATATAAGAATTCTTAAGGATGTTAATAGCTGCACGCATCACCCTCCTTTCTTTCTCAATTCTTCCAAATCTCCAAATTACGCCCAATCCTCTTCCAAATCGAAATAAATCTTCCAAATCAATTTCATGATTCTTTGGAAATATTGAACACAACAATAATAAGGATTTGGCTAATTGGTTTGTCAAATTATCATAACTTACTTTAAGACAAACTTGATGACTTGTTAAGCCTTTTAGAGAACTAAGTCGTTCGGAATTTTGCAGTCTTAACCATGCTGACTCAAACTCTTCAATGGTTTTCTCTTTTAGCGTGCTTCCTAACGTTGCAATTGCAGTAGACGATCCGTTACATTTAGTAACGATTCTTTCTGCCATAACTTTCAAAGCTTCTGGGGAGTCATTACTTATGTTTGCATGGAAGGTGAACAAAGTCCAAGCTTCCCCGTCAGTCAAGGGATTAAGTTCAATTATATTTTGACATTTCATAGAAGTGCATACTTCTCTACTCCCAGTTGTTAGGAATATGCAACAAGCTTTACTGTTTTCATCAAATGGAATACCTAAAGCTTCAAAGTTTAGCTTTTCCCATACATCATCCAAGATTACAAGAGTTGTACCTTTCCTTAATCTTTCTGATAGTCTCTGTGCTCTACTTATTTCCGATGCTTCCTTTAACTCAACGCTCAATTGATCAGCAATCTGATCTTGGATACTTATTATATTTAGAGGTTGCGACACTGTTGCCAAGACAGCCTTCTCAAAGAGTTTCATCTCTTCAACTTTTTTACCCACTTCTTTTGCCAAAGTAGTTTTCCCTGACCCTCCTAATCCAACTAATCCAATTATGAAAGCACTTTTATTCTTTAATGCTTCTAGAAGCTTCTTGTAAGATTCTTCTGTAGAGTTGAACATAAAGAAATTATTGGAAGAATAGTATTTCGTTCCTGGAAGTTCAGTAATCCTCCAAAACAGTTCAAACTTTCTATTATGAAGGAGCTGAATCATTTCAGTTGTTTTTCTTTTCTATTTGTTTTGTAAGAGAATATTGACATTGCTTTCGGAAATAGCTTTTGTTCACGCTCAATATTCTTTCTTCCAGCATTTGCACTTCTTCTAAGACTTTTTCAACATCTTTCAGCCACTTCTCAAGAGTTGGCTCAACTTTTTCAACCCTATTGATGTCTTCTCTAATTCGCTCCTTCACTCCATCTCGAGTCAATTCCAATCGTATTTTGGCATTTGAAAGATTGGGAGCAAAGTCGTTGAAACCACACAAGTATTGAGTATGATGTAAAATTGGATCCACCGCATATTCTGCAATCTTTGCTGCGATGGAAATAAAAAAATCCGCCATTTGAATTGACTTGGTTCCTAAACATGAATGAATTCATCAATTTCTCATTAGCTACGAAATAGTAGTGTTTGTATACTGGAAAATGAATATGCAGTCAAAGGAAAAAAAAATGGCATGCAAACCTAATAATTTATTTAGCTATTTTGTCTGTCCCTAATATATATATATATATATATATATATATATATATATATATATATATATATATATATATATTTTTTTTTTATTGTTCAAAACACTGTTCAATCATTTTTGAGATCAGATACAAAATAAAGTAATGTCATATTTACAAATCTAATTGGAAAAAGGAAAAATATCGTAAAAGTTATAATTGAACCTTGAAAATAAGTATGTCATGCAAACAAGTAAAGGATTCAACTATTATCAAGTTGAACTACCTCTATTTAATGTCTTTGAGAGTCTAGGAATTTCAATTTCCATAGTTTATATTTTATTTTAAATAAACTTTTTTTTATACCCATCTAAAGGGTTTTTTTTTTACTAAATAGAATTTTAAGCAGGTTAACAAGTCAATTAGAACTTAAAAAAAATATTAAGTCTATAATATAAATCCCATGACAAGTAACTAATCTTGATTGAGTTTAGGGGTGACAAAAAAAATTATACCCATAAATATTCACATGTAAAATCTATGGTGAATACTAAATGAACATTTTTGATGGATGTCAAGTCTGCTTTATTAAGTGGTACTTTGGAGAGAGAAGTATATGTTGAACCATCTAAAGATCATGTGATCGAGGGTAAAGAAGATAAAGTCTACAAATTAAAAAAAAAACATTTTGTGGTTTGAAGCAAACAACAAAGGCTTATAAGAAAATTGATTTATAACTTGTGCTAAATGGATTTCAGGAATCCATTTGAATATACCTTATACATTAAATTGAGTCATGAGATACTCTTATTATGTGCCTTTGTATTGATGATTTAATATTTATTGGCAACAATCCCAAGATGATTGAAGAGTTCAAGGAGACTATGATAAGACATTTTGAAATAACATATTTGGGCATAATGTATCATTTTTTGGGCATTGAGGTTATTCAACAAAATGATGGAATTTTCATATAAAAAAAATGCTAGTGATATTCTTAAGAAGTTTATGATGGAGAATTTAAAGTTAATCTCCACACAAGTTGAAAAAAAATTGAAGCTAACAAGAGAAATTGATGACAAGAGAGTAGATTCAACCTATTACAAAAGTTTGATGGAAGTCTCATATTTTTTACTACAACAAGGCCACATATTGAATTTAGAGTATGATCACTTAGTAAATTCATTTGCAAGGTGTTAAAAGAAGGATAATGATACTTGAACAACCTCTTTTGACAACATTTAGACACGGGACAGGTGTCTAAATGAGATTGGTCCACGTGGAAAATCAAAATGAAAATGAAATCTGACGTGGAAAGGGGGTGGGCAGGGTTTTCAAGATCTGCGTTTCAAATTTGAAATTGATTTTGGAAGAATTGTAGAGAGAGAAGCGCGAAGGTTGAGAGGGAGACTGTGACCTAGAGAGAGAGGCCGAGAGAGTTGGAGAAAGGGAGTGGTCCGACGGAGTGCTTGCCGGAGTGCCCGCCGAACAACGTTGAAGGGTACCGATTCACGGTCGCCGGTACCGATTGATGGCCGTTACCGATTCACGGCCGCCGCAGCTCCGATGTTGGCCAACGAAGCGAAGACGGAATCGTGTTCTGTCCGGCCCAGCGAAGTAGGGGCGCGTTCAAGGTCTCGCTTCGTCCCACCTCCTTTCGTCCGACCCAACTTAAGTTTGCATGTTGAGCGTTCGGTCTTGTATTCTCAGGTAAGAGCTTCAACGTTCGTCCTTGTATGTGCTAGTGATTAATTAGCGTTCAGTCTTAATTTGGATTCTTAGGTTTGGATCTTGGGCGTTCGGTTTTGGTTTAATTGTGATGTGAGCGTTCGTTCTCAATTTGGTATTTTTTTAGGTTTCAATCTTGAGTGTTAGTTCTTAAATTTTTATTCTCAGGTTTCAATTCTGAGCGTTCGGTCTTCGCGTAGAATCCTAAGGTTTCAATCATGAGCGTTCGATAGTAATCTGAGGCTTGGATACTAAACGGTCGGTTTTGATGTACTAGTGATGGTAGTGTTCGGTTTTAATTAGATACTTTCTAATGGTGATCTAGAGCGTTCGTCTGGATGTATTATTATTTTGAGCGATCGTTGTTAAATTGATATTCAAAAGTTTGATTTTGAACGTTCGGCCTTAAGTTGATACTATTAAGTGTAGATCTTTAGCATTCGGTTTTGGTGGATAAATAGCCTTCGGTCTTTACCTTGCTGCTTTAACCGTTCGGTACCTGAATCGGTACCTGAATTCAAATAAAAAAGGAGCGGCCCCAGTCAGCTAGAAACATGATTTGCATCTCCCACCATAGATAAGAGATGGGTTAAGAGATGAGTAGAAATAAATAAGAAATAGTAAAATAAGTTCAACCTTTTTTGAAACCATTTCTTCTCTTTGCCTCTCCCAACAAACATACAATATTATTTCCCTCCTCTCAGCCAAAGGTGTTAATTATACAACTAATCACCCTGCATGTTTTTATGCCACCAAAGATCTATAAATTGACGTACACATATCACATCTCTTGATATAGTTTCCAACAAAAAATATCACAAATCAAGATTAAATTTTAACAAACAACTAAAGACACATCCAAATCCACATCTATGTTTGGCACCACTTACTGTAAACAAAGGGTAAAAGATGTCAGCAAAAAAATTGACAAACCACACGAAAAGATGATAAAGGAATGTGCTGTACCATTGTCCTGATGCTGCAGAGCAATAAAGCCCGGTATTTGGATCATAATAATAGTCCAAACTGCTGCTATAATAGTACCTGGACCATCAAATATTGATGTCAGAACAAGCTTATAACAGCTCTTTTTGGTAACAGAATTCATTAGAAGAAGAAGTGGGTACAAACCCTCAACTTTTGCCACCTCCTTAATACCATAATGATTTTTTTTTTGGTTTTGAAATTTACAACAAAGATAAATAATGTCATGTATATCAGACTATTTCCCTAAATTTACATGGAAGAGAAGAGCCATACCCAGAAGATTCATCATACACATAATCATTTTGCAATGCTCCACCTGAAAGAAAAGTAGAACAATGTTAAGTAAATACTAATCAAATAAAAATCAGTAACAAAGACTTTGGAGGCCAATTTACCTACCCTCAGTGCCAGAATTTATGGCGTCCGATGAAGATTGACTAACTGTATTATTTTCATCTGTAGATGGCTTACTGTTATCATCCTCGTCAGCAAACATATCATAATCACCTTCACCAGTGCTAGAGGCTTCTCCACTAGCCAAATGTTGATTTGATGGGCCTTCTTTTGCCTGGGCTAACTTCTCATATCCTTTTGAAAAGGGGAGAATGTAGAAGGCATAAGCATTAAGCAGTTAATACCACGAAACAGGCACCCTTCGCTCCTTCTCATAAACCTAAATATCGACAACATCATAGAAAGAAGAAAGAAGAGCCAAGGAAAAATTGACAATTAATAACCTGCCCCAAAATCCAACACTTAACTAATATGGAGGCCCAAAATCCGGATCAAACTTAATACTCAAAGGAAGTTTATAAGAGATTTTCAATCTCATTTTTTCAAGTTCATCACTCAATGCATATTCTCCATTTCTTCCGTAATCAAGCTCAAAAATATGGTTTCTATTTAAATACATAAAAATCCTAAATTTATGAAAATATAATATAACTCAACATACCTTTTTCTTGTCTTAATAAACTTCATCCTCGTGATCAACTTCCTCCATTGCAACAATACCTACACTACCAAATAAGATCCAAAAATATTAGAATAACAACGTATCATACATAACCAAAATCATCCACAAACAACATCATACATATATTATACATTCATTCCACTCAAATAAAAAAACGAACCTTGAGTGAACACGTGTGCCGGTTGGAACACACACGAAGAAAAATGTGTGGGTGGGACTAACAACCCGGAAAACCCCTCTTTTTCGTCCACCGAACAGTCCACACTCCGGCGATGCTCCGGCGATGCTCCGGCGGCACTCCGGCACAGGGACGAAAGGAGGTGGGACGAAGCGAGACCTTGAACGCGCCCCTACTTCGCTGGGCCGGACGGAACATGATTCCGTCTTCGCTTCGTTGGCCAACATCGGAGCTGCGGCGGCCGTGAATCGGTAACGGCGACCGTGAATCGGTACCCTTCAACGTTGTCCGGCGGGCACTCCGGCAAGCACTCTGTCGGACCACTCCCTTTCTCCAACTCTCTCGGCCTCTCTCTCTAGGTCACAGTCTCCCTCTCAACCTTCGCGCTTCTCTCTCTACAATTCTTCCAAAATCAATTTCAAATTTGAAATGCAGATCTTGAAAACCCTGCCCACCCCCTTTCCACGTCAGATTTCATTTTCATTTTGATTTTCCACATGGACCAATCTCATTTAGACACCTGTCCCGTGTCTAAATGTTGTCAAAAGAGGTTGTTCAAGTATCATTATCCTTAAAAGAATTATGGGATACACCAAGATACTTTGAATAAGGAGTTTGTTATGCTAGTAATGGTAAAATTAAACTTGTTGGCTAACGATTGGACAATAGATGTAGAAATAAGAAAAAAAAAACACATCAAGATACATGTAATATCACGGTCTTCAAAGAAACAATGAATTGTTGCACTCTCAACTGTCGAAACAAAATACATTGGTATAACTAGTTATACAACCCAAATAATGTGACTAAGAAGAATTTTAAAAGTAATCTATCATAAACAAGATACTCACCCACATATATTGTGACAAATTTGCAATTTCATTATATGCAAAAATACTATATTTCATTGACTATCTAAACACATTAATATTCATTTTCATAAGATTCTAAAGTTGGTTGAAAAAATAAAATATTAACTATTGTTCTATTGAAGAGCAAATTGCATATATTTTAACTAAATCGTCGAGTTATTTTACAAAATAAAGAAATTTTTTAGAATTATAGAAGTTTCATTTAGGGAGGCACTAATAGATTAAATCAAATTGGACAACAAGTCTTATTCTTTGAAGACATTCCTTATTAATTTTCTTTGTTCATGGATGATTAGAAAGTTTACGTATTTTTCTTTCTTTTATTTCTATTTTATGTAGCTCATATAAAGGTTACATATTATATTATATTATATTATATTTCTAATATGTGTATAAGAGAATACGAAACATTCACTATTCGCTTTTTTTTTTCTCTAAACAATTTACGTACGTGAGCCTATAAAAAGTTATTAATGTTATTTCTGTCAACTGATATTAAAACACAACTAACTCTCTCTATATATACATATGATCATTTTGTTATATTTGAAATAGAAAAAACCTAGTATTAATTTATTTTCACTATTCAAATAGTTGACATTATGCAATTTTATGGTTATAAATATCAGCAATTAATTTTATAAAATAAAAATTTCAATTCATATCATTGACTTGGACATAAAATTAGACTCAGTTGAACAAAATAGACTGAATTGAAGATTAGAATTCAGGAAACGTACGTACCAGAAGAGATATGTGTGTCAAGAAGAACAAGAATTCAGAAACAACCTTATGAGTTGAATGGTGTCGAGTTGCAATTTTAGAGATTAAACTTAAAGTAAGAGGAAGTTCATCCTTCCTCAGTTTACAAGCAAAGTATATAAAATTGATAAAGATGACATTTATTCCTTAATTTTATTTTTTCTTTCGATTTTGTTAAGTTTGTGCTTTGACCCCTGAGCAAGTTATTTTATGTGCCAAACATACAAGAAATTAAGACATGTTCTGTAAAGGAAATCTATACTATAGTAATCCTTTCCTAGTTCAGGTTTGGATACGGAAACAAAATACAAAACAAGTGATGCTGAAAGTGATTGATTAGTGATTCATCATTTGTTTTTTTATATTGATAATTGTTAATTATTAATTAATATTATATAGTGGAGGAGTTGAATTTTCAACTTTTTTAATATTTTAAAACTTTATTATTAAGTCAACAACAATCATATTGGTTGATAATATTTTATTTATATTATTATTATTATTATTACTTCTTTTGTTTTTATGTTTTTAATTGTTATGTTTGTGTGATTTTACAATATAATATTTAAATTTATTTTATTATTCAATTTATAAATTAAGAAAAAACTTATGACTAATTATAATTTTGTATAAATAATAATTATATTTTTATTATATTTATGTAAAATATAATATTTTATTCTATAAGTATAATCAGGTCTTTTACAACTTTTTTGAGTTTTCAGTCATTTGTTATGAACTTCTTCATGTTTTTTTATAAATTATTACTTTTTATACTACTACTTCCTCTGCAGTGCGTTGATGATGGTGGTGATACCAACAATGACGGTGTGGTGCATACGCGAAAAGTATTCGAGTCTTTTCTTCTTATTGTGGGGTGCAGGAAGCAATAATCTTGAAGCTTTATTAAGTGGGCCTTTCCATAAATACCCTTTGAAGCAATAATCTTCGATTCGTGTACTCTATAGTCTTTAAATACCCTTATGGAAATACCATAAAAATCGAAGAAAATACAAATGGCTGATGTAGCAGTGACACTACCAGTATTTCAGCCATTACAAAACGTAATAAAGATACACTGATGGGTGCACAACATGAATGTATAACTTACAAAACAGTTCACTGTCAATTAACCTTAAAATAGGTAACATAGAAAAACATCAACAAAAAATTGACTGTGATATATAGTACATGTGATGGCTTCATTGTTCAAGACAGGTGATGATTTTCAAGTTTTATCTAGGCCTAATGGTGGGTATCTTTCCAC